>NC_041390.1:195943327-195973854 GCF_002162155.2 Triticum dicoccoides | reverse complement strand
GGGGGGGGGTAGGCGCCCCTACCTCGTGGCCTCCTTGTTGGTTGCTTGACGTAGGGTCCAAGTCTCCTGGGTCTTGTTCGGTGAGAAAATCACGTTCCCGAAGGTTTCATTCCGTTTGGACTCCGTTTGATATTCCATTTCTTCGAAACCCTAAAATAGGCAAAAACATCAATTCTGGGTTGGGCCTCCGGTTAATAGGTTAGTCCCAAAAATAATATAAAAGTGGATAATAAAGCCCAATAATGTCCAAAGCAGTCGATAATATAGCATGGAGCAATCAAAAATTATAGATACGTTGGAGACGTATCAAGCATCCCCAAGCTTAATTCTTGCTCGTCCTCGAGTAGGTAAATGATAAAAAAGATAATTTTTGATGTGGAGTGCTACTTGGCATAATTTTAATGTAATTCTTCTTAATTGTGGTACGAATGTTCAGATCCGAAAGATTCAACATAAAAGTTTAATATTGACATAAAAATAATAATACTTCAAGCATACTAACAAAGCAATCATGTCGTCTCAAAATAACACTGCAAAAGAAAGTTATCCCTACAAAATCATATAGTCTGGCTATGCTCTATCTTCATCACACAAAATATTTAAATCATGCACAACCCCGATGACATGCCAAGCAATTGTTTCATACTTTTGACATTCTCAAACTTTTTCAATCTTCACGCAATACATGAGCGTGAGCCATGGATATAGCACTATATGTGGAATAGAATGGTGGTTGTGGAGAAGAAAAAAAAGGGAGAAGATAGTCTCACATCAACTAGGCGTATCAACGGGCTATGGAGATGCCCATCAATAGATATCAATGTGAGTAGTAGGGATTGCCATGCAACGGATGCACTAGAGCTATAAGTATATGAAAGCTCAACAAAAGAAACTAAGTGAGTGTGCATCCAACTTGCTTGCTCATGAAGACCTAGGGCATTGTGAGGAAGCCCATCATTGGAATATAAAAGCCAAGCTCTATAATGAAAAATTCCCACAAGTATATGAAAGTGACGAAATGAATATCATGGTGCTCTTTGAAGCACAAGTGTGGTAAAGGATAGTAACATTGTCCCTTCTCTCTTTTTCTCTCATTTTTTATTTGGGCCTTTTCTCTTTTTTTATGGCCTGTTTTCTTTCTTTCTTTCTTTTTTTCGTCCGGAGTCTCATCCCGACTTGTGGGGGAATCATAGTCTCCATCATCCTTTCCTCACTAGGACAATGCTCTAATAATGATGATCATCACACTTTTATTTTCTTACAACTCAACAATTACAACTCAACACTTAGAACAAAATATGACTCTATATGAATGCCTCCGGCGGTGTACCGGGATATGCAATGAATCAAGAGTTACATGTATGAAAGAATTATGAATGGTGGCTTTGCCGCAAATACGATGTCAAGTACATGATCATGCTAATCAATATGACAATGATGGAGTGTGTCATAATAAACGGAACGGTGGAAAGTTGCATGGCAATATATCTCGGAATGGCTAAGGAAATGCCATAATAGGTAGGTATGGTGGCTGTTTTGAGGAAGTTATATGGTGGGTGTATGATACCGGCGAAAGGTGCACGGTATTAGAGAGGCTAGCAATGGTGGAAGGAAGAAAAGTGTGTATAATCCATGGACTCAACATTAGTCATAAAGAACTCATATACTTATTTCAAAAATCTACAAGTTATCAAAGCAAAGTATTGCGTGCATGCTCCTAGGGGGATAGATTGGTAGAAAAGATCATCGCTCGTCCCCGACCGCCACTCATAAGGAAGACAATCAAAAAATAAATCATGCTCCGACTTCATCACATAACAGTTCACCACACGTGCATGCTACGGGAATCACAAACTTTAACACAAGTATTTCTCAAATTCACAACTACTCAACTATCACAACTTTAATATCACCATCTTCATTTCTAAAAACAATTATCAAGCATCAAACTTCTCATAGAATTCAACACACTCACAAGAAAGTTTTTACTATTCTTGAATACCAAGCGTATTAGGATTATTTAAGCAAATTACCATGATGTTTAAGACTCTCAAAATAACCTAAGTGAAGAATGAGAGATCAATAGTTTCTGTAAAACAATTCCACCACCGTGCTCTAAAAATATATAAGTAAAGTACTAGAGCAAAACTATATAACTCAAAAGATATAAGTGAAGCACATAGAGTATTCTAACGAATTCCAAATCATGTATGGCTCTCCCAAAAGGTGTGTACAGCAAGGATTATTGTGGTAAACTAAAAAGAAAAGACTCAAATCATACAAGACTCTCCAAGCAAAACACATATCATGTGGTGAATAAAAATATAGCTCTAAGTAAAGTTACCGATAGAAGTAGATGAAAGAGGGGATGCCTTCCGTGGCATCCCCAAGCTTTGGCTTTTAGGTGTCCTTAGATATCTTGGGGATGCCATGGGCATCCCCAAACTTAGGCTCTTGCCACTCCTTGTTCCATAATCCATCAAACTTTACCAAAAACTTGAAAACTTCACAACACAAAACTTAAAGTAGAAAATCTCGCGAGCTCCGTTAGCGAAAGAAAACAAAATACCACTTCAAGGTACTGTAATGAACTCATTCTTAATTTATATTGGTGTTAAACCTACTGTATTCCAACTTATCTATGGTTTATAAACTATTTTACTAGCCATAGATTCATCAAAATAAGCAAACAACACACGAAAAACAGAATCTGTCAAAAACATAACAGTCTATAGTAATCTGTATCTAGCACAAGATATGGAACCCAAAAAATTCTAAAATAAATTTCTGGACGTGAATAATTTATCTATTAATCATCTGCAAAAATAATTAACTAAATATCACTTTCAAAATAAAAATGGCAGCAGTTCTCGTGAGCGCTAAAGTTTCTGTTTTTACAGCAAGATAACAAGACTTTCCCCAAGTCTTCCCAACGGTTCTACCTGGCACAAACACTAATTAAACACAAAAAACACAACCAAAACAGAGTCTAGGTAAATTATTTATTACTAAACAGGAGGAAAAATCAAGGAATAAAAATAAAGTTGGTTGCCTCCCAACAAGCGCTATCCTTTAACGCTCCTAGCTAGGCATAAAAAGCAAGGATAGATCTAGGTATTGCCATCTTTGGTAGGCAACCCATAAGTGGCTCTCATAATAGATTCATAAGGTAATTTATTTTTCCTTCTAGGAAATTGTTCCATGCCTTTCCTTAAAGGAAATTGGAATCTAATATTTCCTTCCTTCATATCAATAATTGCACCAATCGTTCTAAGGAAAGGTCTACCAAGAATAATAGGACATGAAGGATTGCAATATATGTCAAGAACAATAAAATATACAGGCACATAATTCCTATTTGCGACAATAAGAACATCATTGATTCTTCGCATTGGTTTCTTAATAGTGGAATCCGCAAGGTGCAAGTTAGAGAGCAATCATCAAAATCACGGAAACCTAACAAATCACACAAAGTCTTTGGAATCGTGGAAACACTAGCACCCAAATCACATAAAGCATAGAACTCATGATCTTTAATATTAATTTTAATAGTTGGTTCCCACTCATCATAAAGTTTTCAAGGGATAGAAACTTCCAACTCAAGTTTTTCTTCATAAGATTGCACCAAGGCATCAACGATATGTTTAGTGAACACTTTATTTTGACTATAAGCATGAGGAGAATTTAGCACAGATTGCAACAAGGAAATACAATCAATCAAAGAGAAATTTTCATAATTAAACTCCTTGAAATCCAAAATAGTGGGTTTAGCAACATCTAGGGTTTTAATTTCTTCAATCCCACTTTCATTAAATTTAGCATCAAGATCTGAAAACTCCGAATTTTTGGAACGCCTTCTAGGTAAAGGTGGATCATATTCAGTCCCATAATTATCAATATTCATATTTCAAAACAAAGATTTAATAGGGGACACATCAATAACTTTTAGATCTTCATCTTTATTTTCATAGGAACTAGAAGAGCACACTCTTATAAAGGCATCTTTCTTAGCACGCATCCTAGCGGTTCTTTCTTTGCACTCATCAATGGAAATTCTCATGGCTTTGAGAGACTCATTGATATCATGCTTAGGAGGAATAGATCTAAGTTTCAAAGAATCAACATCAAGAGAAATTCTATCAACGTTCCTAGCCAACTCATCAATCTTAAGCAATTTTTCTTCAATCAAAGCATTGAAATTCTTTTTCGAAGTAATAAATTCTTTAATATTAGATTCAAAATAAGAGGGAATCTTATTATAATTTCCATAAGAATTGTTGTAGGAATTACCATAATTATTAGAGGGATTACTAGGATAAGGCCTAGGATTAAAATTTCCTCTATACGCGTTGTTACCAAAATTGTTCCTACCAACAAAATTCACATCCATAGATTCATTATTATTCTCAATCAAATTAGACAAGGGCATATCATTAGGATCAGAAGAAACACTCTTACTAGCAAATAATTTCATAAGTTCATCCATCTTTCCACTCAAAACATTAATTTCTTCTATCGCATGCACCTTTTTATTAGTAGATCTTTCAGTATGCCATTGAGAATAATTATCCATAATATTATCTAGGAGTTTAGTAGCTTCTACTAAAGTGATTTCCATAAAAGTGCCTCCCGCGGCCGAATCTAAAAGATTTCTAGAAGCAAAATTCAATCCGTCCTAAAATTTTTGTATAATCATCCACAAATTCAAACCATGAGTAGGGAAATTACGTATCATTAATTTCATCCTCTCCCAAGCTTGTGCAACATGTTCATGATCAAGTTGCTTAAAATTCATAATATTGTTTCTAAGGGAGATGATCTTAGCGGGAGGAAAATACTTAGAGATAAAAGCATCTTTGCACTTGTTCCAAGAATCAATACTAGTTTTAGGCAAAGACGAAGACCAAGCTTTAGCACGATCTCTAAGCGATAAAGGAAATAGCTTCAACTTAACAATATCGTTGTCCACATCTTTCTTCTTTTGCATATCACACAAATCAACGAAGCTATTTATATGGGTAGCGGCATCTTCACTAGGAAGGCCGGAAAATGGATCTTTCATGACAAGATTCAGCAAAGCGGCATTAATTTCACAAGATTCAGCATCGGTAAGAGGAGCAATCGGAGTGCTAATAAAATCATTGTTGTTGGTATTGGTAAAGTCACACAATTTAGTGTTATCTTGAGCCATCGTGACAAGCAAGCAATCCAACACACAAGCAAACAAAAAGCAAGCGGGCAAAAAGAGGCAAATAGAGAAAGAGAGGGAGGACAGAGAGAGAGAGGGCGAATAAAACGGCAAGGGTGAATTGGGGGAGAGGAAAACGAGAGGCAAATGGCAAATAATGTAATGTGGGAGATAAGGGTTGTGATGGGTACTTGGTATGCTGACTTTTGCGTAGACTCCCCGGCAACGGTGCCAGAAATGGCTCGTTGTCGGGAGTTAAATCTTGACTTGCGTGAACCTACCCGGCAACGGCACCAGAAATTCTTCTTGCTACCTCTTGAGCACTGCGTTGGATTTCGTTGAAGAGGAAAGGATGATGCAGCAAAGTAGCGTAAGTATTTCCCTCAGTTTTTGAGAACCAAGGTATCAATCCAGTAGGAGGCTGCACGCAAGTCCCTCGTACCTGCACGAAACAAATAACTCCTCACAACCAATGCCGTAAGGGGTTGTCAATCCCTTCACGGTCACTTACGAGAGTGAGATCTGATAGATATGATAAGATAATATTTTTTGTATTTTTGTGATAAAGATGCAAAGTAAAATAAAAGAAAAGTAAAAAGCAAATGAAATAACTAAGTATTGGAAGATTAATATGATGAAGATAGACCCGGGGGCCATAGGTTTCACTAGTGGTTCTCTCAACAGCATAAGTATTTTATGGCGGGTGAACGAATTACTGTTGAGCAATTGACAGAATTGAGCATAGTTATGAGAATATCTAGGTATGATCATGTATATAGGCATCACGTTCGAGACAAGTAGACCGACTCCTGCTTGCATCTACTACTATTACTCCACTCATCAACTGCTATCCAACATGCATCTAGAGTATTAAGTTCATGAAAATAGAGTAACGCCTTAAGCAAGATGACATGATGTAGAGGGATAAATTCATGCAATATGATAAAAAAAACCCATCTTGTTATCCTTGATGGCAACAATACAATACGTGCCTTGCTGCCCCTACTGTCACTGGGAAAGGACACCGCAAGATTGAACCCAAAGCTAAGCACTTCTCCCATTGCAAGAAAGATCAATCTAGTAGGCCAAACCAAACTGATAATTCGAAGAGACTTGCAAAGATAACCAATCATACATAAAAGAATTCAGAGAAGATTCAAATATTGTTCATAGATAATCTTGATCATAAACCCACATTTCATCGATGTCAACAAACACACCGCAAAAAGAAGATTACATCGAATAGATCTCCACAAGAGAGGGGGAGAACATTGTATTGAGATCCAAAAAGAGAGAAGAAGCCATCTAGCTAATAACTATGGACCCGAAGGTCTGAGGTAAACTACTCACACTTCATCGGAGAGGCTATGGTGTTGACGTAGAAGCCCTCCGTGATGGATGCCCCCTCCGGCGGAGCTCCGGAACAGGCCCCAAGATGGGATGTCGTGGATACAGAAAGTTGTGGCGGTGGAATTAGGTTTTTGGCTCCGTATCTGATTGTTTGGGGGTACGTAGGTATATATAGGAGGAAGAAGTACGTTGGTGGAGCAACAGGCGGCCCACGAGGGTGGAGGGCGCGCCTGGGGGGGGGGTAGGCGCTCCCCCTACCTCGTGGCCTCCTTGTTGGTTGCTTGACGTAGGGTCCAAGTCTCCTGGGTGTTGTTCGGTGGGAAAATCACGTTCCCGAAGGTTTCATTCTGTTTGGACTTTGTTTGATATTCTTTTTCTTCGAAACCCTAAAAAAGGCAAACACAACAATTCTGGGCTGGGCCTCCAGTTAATAGGTTAGTCCCAAAAATAATATAAAAGTGGATAATAAAGCCCAATAATGTCCAAACCAGTAGATAATATAGCATGGAGCAATCGAAAATTATAGATATGTTGGAGACGTATCACTTGCCCCTACACTTCACAACAAAACGGTCTCACGGAGCGCATCCTACACACTCTCAACAATTGCGTTCGCATGTTACTCTTTCACTCTAAGGTACCTCCCAAGTTTTGGCCTGATGCTCTCGCCACCGCCACTCTTCTTCTTAAAATTAGACCGTGTCGCCCATGTTGGAACTACGCCCCTCACCAACTCCTATTCAGTACGCCTCCATCCTACGATGGTTACTTATCTTTGGGTGTCTCTGCTATCCTAGTATCGCGTCCACCGCTCCTCACAAACTCGCACCATGGTCACTTCCTTGCATTTTCCTTGGCTATCCTCCCAACACCAAAGGTTACCAGTGTTATGATCCCGTGTCCCAGCGTGTACAACTCACGTCACGTGTACTTTGACGAGAAGGTGTTTCCTTTTCAGCAAGAACCGCCCTCCGCCGAGTCCTCTGTGGCGCCCCCACTGCGCCTTTGCCATTGCGCAGCACCCAATCGCGACCTGCCTCTGCCACCACCATCGGCGGGCCGCCTTCTGATGGAAATATTCCCTAGAGGCAATAATAAAATGGTTATTATTGTATTTCCTAAATCATGATAAAGGTTTATTATTATGCTAGAATTTTATTCACCGGAAACTTAAATACATGTGTGGATACATAAACAAATACTGTATCCCTAGTGAGCCTCTACTAGACAAGCTCATTGATCAAAAGATGGTTAAGGTTTCCTAACCATAGACATGAGTTGTCATTTGATAACGTGATCACATCATTAGGAGAATGATGTGATGGACAAGACCCAACCGTTAGCATAGCATATGATCGTTCAATTTATTGTTATTGCTTTCTTAAGGTCACAAACATGTTTCTTCGACCATGAGATCATGCAACTCCTGGATACCAGAGGAATACCTTGTGTGCTATCAAATGTCACAACGTAACTAGGTGATCAAAAAGATGCTCTACAGTTATCTCTGAAGGTTTCTGTTGAGTTGGCGTGAATCGAGATTGGGATTTGTCACTCCACGTAACGGAGAGGTATCTTTGGGCCCTCTTGGTAATACATCATCACAAGAAGCTTGCAAGCAAAGTGACTAAGGAATTAGTTACAGGATGATGTACTACGGAACGAGTAAAGAGACTTGCCAGTAATGAGATTGAACTAGGTATAGAGATACCGACGATCGAATCTTGGGCAAATAACATACCGACAAACAAAGGGAATTACGTATGTTGTCATAAAGGTTCAACTAATAACTTCGTGGAATATATGGAATCAATATGGGCATCCAGGTCCCATAATTGGTTATTAAACGGAGAGGTGTCTCAGTCACTCATACATAATTTCCGAACCCGCTGGGTCGCACGCTTAACATTCGTGGACGCTAGAGTAGTATTGGGATATTTCATGAGTGGTAACCAAATGTTGTTCAAAGTCCCGGATGAAATCTCAGACATCACAAGGAGTCTCGGAATGGTCGATAGGTAAATATTTATATATGGGAAGTCATATTTTGGGTTCCGAAAAAAGGTGCAGCTTTTTTGGTATTGTACCGGGTAGTTTCCTGAAGGTTCCGGAGGATTCCGTGAAGGAAATATGCCCTAGAGGCAATAATAAAGTTATTATTTATTTCCTTATTTTATGATAAATGTTTATTATTCATGCTAGAATTGTAATAACCGTAAACATAATACATGTGTGAATACATAGACAAACATAGTGTCACTAGTATGCCTCTACTTGACTAGCTCGTTGATCAAAGATGGTTATGTTTCCTAACCATAGGCATGAGTTGTCATTTGATAAACGGTATCACATCATTAGGAGAATGATGTGATTGACATGACCCATTCCATTAGCTTAGCACCCGATCGTTTAGTATGTTGCTATTGCTTTCTTCATGACTTATACATGTTCCTGTGACTATGAGATTATGCAACTCCCGTTTGCCGGAGGAACACTTTGTGTGCTACCAAACGTCACAACGTAACTGGGTTATTATAAAGGTGCTCTACAGGTGTCTCCAAAGGTACATGTTGGGTTGGCGTATTTCGAGATTAGGATTTGTCACTCCGATTGTCGGAGAGGTATCTCTGGGCCCTCTCAGTAATGCACATCACTTAAGCCTTGCAAGCAATGCAACTAATGAGTTAGTTGCGAGATGATGTATTGCAGAACGAGTAAAGAGACTTGCCGATAACGAGATTGAACCAGGTATTGAGATACCGACGATCGAATCTCGGGCAAGTAACATACCGATGACAAAGGGAACAACGTATGTTGTTATGCGGTCTGACCGATAAAAATCTTTGTAGAATATGTAGGAGCCAATATGAGCATCCAGGTTCCGCTATTGGTTATTGACCGGAGACGTGTCTCAGTCATGTGTACATTGTTCTCGAACCCGTAGGGTCCGCACGCTTAACGTTATGATGACAGTTTCATTATAAGTTTATATATTTTGATGTACCGAAGGTTGTTCGGAGTCCCGGATATGATCACGGACATGACGAGGAGTCTCGAAATGGTCGAGACATAAAGATCGATATATTGGACGGCTATATTCAGACACCGGAAGTGTTTCGGGTGATTTCGGAGAAAACCGGAGTGCCAGAAGGGTTACCGAAACCCCCCGGGGAAGTATTGGGCCTTAGTGGGCCTGAGGGGAGAGAGAGGGCAGCAGCCCAGGAGGTGGCGCGCCCCCTCCCATGGGGAGTTCGAATTGGACTAGGGGAAGTGGGCGCGACCCCTCTTTCCCTCTCTTTCCTTCCCCCTTCTCTCTTCCTAGTTGGACTAGGAAAGGGGAGTCCTACTCCTACTAGGAGGAGGACTCCCCCCTCCTTGGCGCGCCCCAAGGGCCGGCCGGCCTCCCCCCTCGCTCCTTTATATACGGGGGCAGGGGGCACCTCTAGACACACAAGTTGATCTTTGTGATCGTTCTCTTAGCCGTGTGCGGTGCCCCCCTCCACCATAATCCTCGATAATATTGTAGCGGTGCTTAGGTGAAGCCCTATGACGGTAGAACATCAAGATCGTCACCACGCCGTCGTGTTGATGGAACTCTTCCCCGACACTTTGCTGGATTGGAGTCCGGGGATCGTCATCGAGATGAACGTCTGCTAGAACTCGGAGGTGCCGTAGTTTCGGTGATTGGTCGGTTGGGCCGTGAAGACGTACGACTACATCACCTGTGTTTTGCTAACGCTTCCACTTCCGGTCTACGAGGGTACGTAGACAACACTCTCCCCTCTCGTTGCTATGCATCACCATGATCTTGCGTGTGCGTAGGAATTTTTTTGAAATTACTATGTTCCTCAACAGTGGCATCCGAGCCTAGGTTTTATGTGTTGATATTATATGCTCTAGTAGAACATAAGTGAGTTGTGGGTGATATAAGTCATACTGCTTACCAGCATGTCATACTTTGGTTCGGCGGTACTTTTGGATGAAGCGGCCCGGACCGACATTACGCGTACGCTTACGCGAAACTGGTTCTACCGACGTGCTTTGCACACAGGTGGCTGGCGGGTGTTAGTTTCTCCAACTTTAGTTGAACTGAGTGTGGCTACGCCCGGTCCTTGTGAAGGTTAAAACATCACCAACTTGACAAACTACCGTTGTGGTTTTGATGCGTAGGTAAGATTGGTTCTTGCTTAAGCCCGTAGCAGCCACGTAAAACTTGAAACAAACAAAGTAGAGGACATCTAACTTGTTTTTGCAGGGCATGTTGTGATGTGATATGGTCAAGACATGATGCTAAATTTTATTGTATGAGATGATCATGTTTTGTAACCGAGTTATCGGCAACTGGCAGGAGCCATATGGTTGTCGCTTTATTGTATGCAATGCAATCCTCCTGTAATGCTTTACTTTATCACTAAGCGGTAGCGATAGTCGTAGAAGCATAAGATTGGCGAGACGACAACGATGCTACGATGGAGATCAAGGTGTCGCGCCGACGACGATGGTGATCATGACGATGCTTCGGAGATGGAGATCACAAGCACAAGATGATGATGGCCATATCATATCACTTATATTGATTGCATGTGATGTTTATCTTTTATGCATCTTATCTTGCTTTGATTGACGGTAGCATTATAAGATGACCTCTCACTAAATTTCAAGATAAAAGTGTTCTCCCTGAGTATGCACTGTTGCCAAAGTTCATGGTGCCCAGACACCACGTGATGATCGGGTGTGATAAGCTCTACGTCCATCTACAACGGGCGCAAGCCAGTTTTGCACACGCGGAATACTCAAGTTAAACTTGACGAGCCTAGCATATGCAGATATGGCCTCGGAACACTAAGACCGAAAGGTCGAGCGTGAATCATATAGTAGATATGATCAACATAGTGATGTTCACCATTGAAAACTACTCCATTTCACGTGATGATTGGTTATGGTTTAGTTGATTTGGATCACGTGATCACTTAGAAGATTAGAGGGATGTTTTTCTAAGTGGGAGTTCTTAAGTAATATGATTAATTGAACTTAAATTTATCATGAACTTAGTACCTGATAGTATCTTGCTTATTTATGTTTAATTGTAGATAGATGGCCCGTGCTGTTGTTCCGTTGAATTTTAATGTGTTCCTTGAGAAAGCAAAGTTGAAAGATGATGGTAGCAATTACACGGACTGGGTCCATAACTTGAGGATTATCCTCGTTGCTGCACAGAAGAATTACGTCCTGGAAGCACCGCTGGGTGCCAGGCCTGCTGCTGATGCAACTAACGATGTTAAGAACGTCTGGCAGAGCAAAGCTGATTACTACTCGATAGTTCAATGTGCCATGCTTTACGGCTTAGAACCGGGACTTCAACGATGTTTTGAACATCATGGAGCATATGAGATGTTCCAGGAGTTGAAGTTAATATTTCAAGCAAATGCCCGGATTGAGAGATATGATGTCTCCAATAAGTTCTATGGCTGCAAGATGGAGGAGAACAGTTCTGTCTGTGAGCATATACTCAAAATGTCTTGGTATAATAATCACTTGATTCAACTGGGAGTTAATCTTCCGGATGATTGCGTCATTGACAGAATTCTCCAATCACTTCCACCTAGCTACAAGAGCTTCGTGATGAACTATAATATGCAAGGGATGAATAAAACAATTCCTGAGCTCTTCGCAATGCTAAAAGCTGCGGAGGTAGAAATCAAGAAGGAGCATCTAGTGTTGATGGTCAACAAGACCACTAGTTTCAAGAAAAAGGGTAAGGGGAAGAAGAAGGGGAACTTCAAGAAGAATAGCAAGCAAGTTGCTGCTCAAGAGAAGAAACCCAAGTCTGGACCTAAGCCTGAAACTGAGTGCTTCTACTGCAAGCAGACTGGTCACTGGAAGCGGAACTGCCCCAAGTATTTGGCGGATAAGAAGGATGGCAAGGTGAACAAAGGTATATATGATATACATGTTATTGATGTGTACCTTACTAGAGCTCAC
This sequence comes from Triticum dicoccoides, assembly GCF_002162155.2. Lineage (NCBI taxonomy): Eukaryota > Viridiplantae > Streptophyta > Magnoliopsida > Poales > Poaceae > Triticum > Triticum dicoccoides. The sequence continues at coordinate 195,961,334 of NC_041390.1, read as the reverse complement.
AGTAGCACCTGGGTATTTGATACTGGTTCTGTTGCTAATATTAGCAACTCGAAATAGGGACTACGGATTAAGTGAACACTTGCAAAGGACGAGGTGACGATGCGCGTGGGAAATGGTTCCAAAGTCGATGTGATCGCAGTCGGCACGCTACCTCTACATCTACCATCGGGATTAGTATTAGACCTAAATAATTGTTATTTGGTGCCAGTGTTAAGCATGAACATTATATCTGGATCTTGTTTGATGTGAGACGGTTATTCATTTAAATCAGATAATAATGGTTGTTCTATTTATATGAGTAATATCTTTTATGGTCATGCATGCTTGAAGAGTGGTCTATTTTTGATGAATCTCGATAGTAGTGATACACATATTCATAATGTTGAAGCCAAAAGATGCAGAGTTGATAATGATAGTGTGACTTATTTGTGGCACTGCCGTTTAGGTCATATCGGTGTAAAGCGCATGAAGAAACTCCATACTGATGGACTTTTGGAACCACTTGATTATGAATCACTTGGTACTTGCGAACCGTGCCTCATGGGTAAGATGACTAAAACACCGTTCTCCGGTACTATGGAGAGAGCAACAGATTTGTTGGAAATCATACATACAGATGTATGTGGTCCAATGAATGTTGGAGCTCGTGGCGGATATCGTTATTGTCTCACCTTCACAGATGATTTAAGCAGATATGGGTATATCTACTTAATGAAACATAAGTCTGAAACATTTGAAAAGTTCAAAGAATTTCAGAGTGAAGTTGAAAATCATCGTAACAAGAAAATAAAGTTTCTATGATCTGATCGTGGAGGAGAATATTTGAGTTACTAGTTTGGTCTACATTTGAAACAATGCGGAATAGTTTCACAACTCACGCCACCCAGAACACCACAGCGCAATGGTGTGTCCGAACGTCGTAATCGTAGTTTACTTGATATGGTATGATCTATGATGTCTCTTACAGATTTACCGCTATCATTTTGGGGTTATGCTTTAGAGACGACCGCATTCACGTTAAATAGGGCACCATCAAAATCCGTTGAGACGACGCCTTATGAACTGTGGTTTGGCAAGAAACCAAAGTTGTCGTTTCTGAAAGTTTGGGGCTGCGATGCTTATGTAAAAAAAACTTCAACCTGATAAGCTCGAACCCAAATCGGAGAAATGTGTCTTCATAGGATACCCAAAGGAGATAGTTGGGTACACCTTCTATCACAGATCCAAAGGCAGGACATTTGTTGCTAAGAATGGATCCTTTCTAGAGAATGAGTTTCTCTTGAAAGAAGTGAGTGGGAGGAAAGTAGAACTTGATGAGGTAACTGTACCTGCTCCCTTATTGGAAAGTAGTTCATCACAGAAACCGGTTTCTGTGACACCTGCACCAATTAGTGAGGAAGTTAATGATGATGATCATGAAACTTTAGAACAAGTTACTACTGAACCTCGTAGATCAACCAGAGTAAGATCCACACCAGAGTGGTATGGTAATCCTGTTCTGGAAGTCATGCTACTAGATCATGATGAACCTGCGAACTATGAAGAAGCGATGGCGAGCCCAGATTCCGCAAAATGACTTGAAGCCATGAAATCTGAGATGGAATTCATGTATGAGAACAAAGTGTGGACTTTGGTTGACTTGCCCAATGATAGGCAAGCAATTGAGAATAAATGGATCTTCAAGAAGACGACTGACGCTGACGGTAATGTTACTGTCTACAAAGCTCGACTTGTCGCAAAAGGTTTTCGACATGTTCAAGGGATTGACTATGATGAGACCTTCTCACCCATAGCGATGCTTAAGTCTGTCCGAATCATGTTAGCAATTGCCGCATTTTATGATTATGAAATTTGGCAGATGGATGTCAAAACTGCATTCCTGAATGGATTTCTGGAAGAAGAGTTGTATATGATGCAGCCGGAAGGTTTTGTCGATCCAAATGGAACTAACAAAGTGTGCAAGCTCCAGCGATCCATTTATGGACTGGTGCAAGCCTCTCGGAGTTGGAATAAATGCTTTGATAGTGTGATCAAAGCATTTGGTTTTGTATAGACTTTTGGAGAAGCCTGCATTTACAAGAAAGTGAGTGGGAGCTCTATAGCATTTCTGATATTATATGTGGATGACATATTACTAATTGGAAATGATATAGAATTTCTGGATAGCATAAAGGGATACTTGAATAAGAGTTTTTCAATGAAAGACCTCGGTGAAGCTGCTTACATATTGGGCATTAAGATCTATAGAGATAGATCAAGACGCTTAATTGGACTTTCACAAAGCACATACCTTGACAAAGTTTTGAAGAAGTTCAAAATGGATCAAGCAAAGAAAGGATTCTTGCCTGTGTTACAAGGTGTGAAGTTGAGTAAGACTCAATGCTCGACCACTGCAGAAGATAGAGAGAAAATGAAAGATGTTCCCTATGCTTCAGCCATAGGCTCTATCATGTATGCAATGCTGTGTACCAGACCTAATGTGTGCCCTGCTATAAGTCTAGCAGGGAGGTACCAAAGTAATCTTGGAGTGGATAACTGGACAGCGGTCAAGAACATCCTGAAATACCTGAAAAGGACTAAGGATATGTTTCTCGTATATGGAGGTGACAAAGAGCTCATCGTAAATGGTTACGTTGATGAAAGCTTTGACACTGATCTGGACGATTCTAAATCGCAAACAGGACACGTATTTACATTAAATGGTGGAGCTGTCAGTTGGCGCAGTTCTAAACAAAGCGGCGTGGCGGGATCTACATGTAAAGCGGAGTACATAGCTGCTTCGGAAGCAGCAGACGAAGGAGTCTGGATGAAGGAGTTCATATCCGGTCTAGGTGTCATACCTAGTGCATCGGGTCCAATGAAAATCTTTTGTGACAATACTGGTGCAATTGCCTTGGCAAAGGAATCCAGATTTCACAAGAGAACCAAGCACATCAAGAGACGTTTCAATTCCATTCGGGATCTAGTCCAGGTGGGAGACATAGAGATTTGCAAGATACATACGGATCTGAATGTAGCAGACCCGTTGACTAAGCCTCTTCCACGAGCAAAACATGATCAGCACCAAGGCTCCATGGGTGTTAGAATCATTAATGTGTAATCTAGATTATTAACTCTAGTGCAAGTGGGAGACTGAAGGAAATATGCCCTAGAGGCAATAATAAAGTTATTATTTATTTCCTTATATCATGATAAATGTTTATTATTTATGCTAGAATTGTATTAACCGGAAACATAATACTTGTGTGAATACATAGACAAACTAAACGTCACTAGTATGCCTCTACTAGACTAGCTTGTTAATCAAAGATGGTTATGTTTCCTAACCATAGACATGTGTTGTCATTTGATTAACGGGATCACATCATTAGGAGAATGATGTGATTGACATGACCCATTCCATTAGCTTAGCACCCGATCGTTTAGTATGTTGCTATTGCTTTCTTCATGACTTATACATGTTCCTGTGACTATGAGATTATGCAACTCCCGTTTGCCGGAGGAACACTTTGTGTGCTACCAAACGTCACAACGTAACTGGGTGATTATAAAGGTGCTCTATAGGTGTCTCCAAAGGTACATGTTGGGTTGGCGTATTTCGAGATTAGGATTTGTCACTCCGATTGTCGGAGAGGTATCTTTGGGCCCTCTCGGTAATGCACATCACTTAAGCCTTCCAAGAAATGCAACTAATGAGTTAGTTGCGAGATGATGTATTACGGAACGAGTAAAGAGACTTGCCGATAACGAGATTGAACTAGGTATTGAGATACCGACGATCGAATCTCCGGCAAGTAACATACCGATGACAAAGGGAACAACGTATGTTGTTATGCGGTCTGACCGATAAAGATCTTCATAGAATATGTAGGAGCCAATATGAGCATCCAGGTTCTGCTATTGGTTATTGGCCGGAGACGTGTCTCGGTCATGTCTACATTGTTCTCGAACCCATAGGGTCCGCACGCTTAATGTTACGATGACAGTTTCATTATAAGTTTATATATTTTGATGTACCGAAGGTTGTTAGGAGTCCCGGATATGATCACGGACATGACGAGGAGTCTCAAAATGGTCGAGACATAAAGATCGATATATTGGACGGCTATATTCGGACCCCGGAAGTGTTTCGTGTGATTTCGGAGAAAACCGGAGTGCCGAAAGGGTTACTGGAACCGCCCGGGGAAGTATTGGGCCTTAGTGGGCCTGAGGGGAGAGAGAGGGCAGCAGCCCAGGAGGTGGCGCACCCCCTCCCATGGGGAGTCTGAATTGGACTAGGGGAAGGGGCGCGGCCCGTCTTTCCCTCTCCCTCTCCCTCTCCTTCCTTCCCCCTTCTCTCTTCCTAGTTGGACTAGGAAAGGGGAGTCCTACTCCTACTAGGAGGAGGAATCCCCCCTCCTTGGCGCGCCCCAAGGGCCGGCCGACCTCTCCCCCTTGCTCCTTTATATACGGGGGCAGGGGGCACCTCTAGACACACAAGTTGATCTTTGTGATCGTTCTCTTAGCCGTGTGCGGTGCCCCCCTCCACCATAATCCTCGATAATATTGTAGCGGTGCTTAGGCGAAGCCCTGCGACGGTAGAACATGAAGATCATCACCATGCCGTCGTGCTGACGGAACTCTTCCCCGACACTTTGCTGGATTAGAGTCCGGGGATCGTCATCGAGCTGAACGTGTGCTAGAACTCGGAGGTGCCGTAGTTTCGGTGCTTGATCGGTCGGGCCGTGAAGACGTACGACTACATCAACCGCGTTGTGCTAACGCTTCCGCTTCCGGTCTACGAGGGTATGTAGACAACACTCTCCCCTCTCGTTGCTATGCATCACCATGATCTTGCGTGTGCATAGGAATTTTTTTGAAATTACTACGTTCCCCAACAGATCAAAGGCACAAGATGATGATGGCCATATCATATCACTTTATATTGATTGCGCGTGATGTTTATCCTTTATGCATCTTATTCTTCTTTGTTTGCCGGTAGCATCATAAGATGATCTCTCACTAAATTTCAAGGTAAATGTGTTCTCCCCGAGTATGCACCATTGCCAAAGTTTGTCGTGCCGAGACACCACGTGATGAGCGGGTGTGATAAGCTCAATGTTCATCTACAACGGGTGTAAGACAGTTTTACACACGCATAATACTCGGATTAAACTTGACGAGCCTAGAATATGCAGATATGGCCTCGGAACACTGAGACCGAAAGGTCGAGCGTGACTCATATAGTAGATATGATCAACATAGTGATGTTCACCATTGAAAACTACTCCATTTCACGTGATGATCGGTTATGGTTTAGTTGATATGGATCACGTGATCACTTAGATGATTAGAGGGATGTCTATCTAAGTGGGAGTTCTTAAGTAATACGATTAATTGAACTTAAATTTATCATGAACTTAGTACCTGATAGTATTTTTGCTTGTCTATGTTATTTTAGATAGATGGCACGGGCTGTTGTTCCGTTGAGTTTTAATGCGTTCCTTGAGAAAGCAAAGATGAAAGATGATGGTAGCAATTACACGGACTGGGTCCGTAACTTGATGATTATCCTCATTGCTGCACAGAAGAATTACGTCTTGGAAGCATCGCTGGGTGCCAAACCCGATGCAGGAGCAACGCCAGATGTTATGAACGTTTGGCAGAGCAAAGCTGATGACTACTCAATAGTTCAGTGTGCCATGCTTTATGGCTTAAAACCAGGACTTCAACGACATTTTGAACGTCATGGAGCATATGAGATGTTCCAGGAGTTAAAGTTAATATTTCAAGGAAATGCTCGGATTGAGAGATATGAAGTCTCCAATAAGTTCTACAGCTGCAAGATGGAGGAGAATAGTGTCACATCCCTAGTCAGTGCATGCATTAGAGTGTTTGCATCATGTTTAAATTTCTTAGAAACTTGAAATGGGCATGATAGAAACCCTAGCAGCAAATGAAATTCAACTAGGGACAAAATTAAATCTTTTTCAGTGAACCCAAAATGCCCTTAATAAATGTTCATCATTTTTGAATTGGTTTAGAACCTCTGCCAAAAATGGTGCACACTTTTCTAGGACATCGTGGATTTTTGAATTAATCCATATTGTATTTGAATTGGAGCAAATAAAATCTATAAATAATTTTATAGCTCCAAATGTTTTGAAAATAATTGTGGGTCTCTCGAATAACTCAGTTAACATCCACAATAATTTTCAGCATTTATAAAAATGGTTTAGTGCCTAAACTAAATCAGAACACATAAAACAAAATAGAAAACAGAAATAAAAGAGAGAGAGAGAGAGAGAGAGAGAGAGAGAGAGAGACTCACCTGGCAAACTACAGAGCGGCCTAGCACTATAGCGGGCGTTCCAGCCCACCTGGGCCTCCCCCTGTCGTCTTCTTCCTTTGCCAGGAGGACGAGCACGTGGCCGCAGTGTGCCGGCACGCGCCCTGGCCACATGCTGCTTGCCGCTTTCCCCCTTGGTGCCCTGGAGATGCCACGCGACCGCCTGGAGCCGTATGGATCACCCCACTCCTCCTCTCCCCTCCTTTGCTCTCTCTCTCACCCACCCAAGAGGAGTTCGTCGCCGCCGATGCCATTCACCATGGCCACCGGCCCTCCCTCGCCCATCTAGTGTGTCCGGGAGAACCGCCGCAACTCCGTACTCCTCTTCGTCGATGTACACAAGCCGGGACGCACCGCAGTGCTGCCACAGTCGGCATGTTCAACCTCGGGTGCCGGAGATCATCATCGCCGCCCTGTCGCCATCCACCCTCCACCGAGCTCCCTGATCGCTCCACTGCAACTGACGTGAGCTTCTTCCTCTAACCCCCCTCCTCTGTGCCCCGGATGTGCCCCCTAACCGCCACTTGCACCGAGCCCAAGAGCTCTGCTCGGCCGGTGACACCGCCGTCGTGGCCACAGCCACGGGATCTCGCAACTGAGCACTCCACTGTGCTCAGCGTGTCCTTAGGAGATGAGCACGCCTAGGCCCGACCCCTGCCACGCACCGTAGCTCCTTCTCCCTCTCTGCCCGAACTCTGGCCGCCGCTGTCGAGCTTGCCGGTGTCATTCCGGCGTCCCCGTGTCCAACCACTTACACCACTAGATGCAGAAGCTCCCCAGCTACACGTAGCACATCTCCGCCGTCGATTTGGCCACCGGAGGACCAGGGGTTTGACCCTCCGCCCATCTGGCCTCGCTGGCGTCGAGTCGCCGGCAGGTTTGACCCTGATGACCAGGGGTTTGACCTCCCCTGCGTCGCTGACAAGTGGCCCCAGGCCCCTGCTAATTTTGGTTAGGTGCTAACTAAACTTAATTAGCCCTGTTAATACTGACATGTGGGCCCAAGGCTTTAACTAGTCTAGTTTAGTATTAGTTTAGAGCTAATTAACTTATGTTAATTAGTTAGACACTGACATGTGGGTCCCAGTTGTCATGTTTGACCTGGTCTGGCGCCTTTGACCTGCTGACATCACACCGACGTCATGCTAACGCAGTTAACCATTTTCTGGATTAAAACAATTCAGGAAATTCCAGAAAATGCTCTAAACTTCTAAAAATCACAGAAATTAATCTATAGCTCAGAATGAAAAGAGTCATATATGAAAAATTATCACAAAAATCCAATCTACCCATCTGTATTGGTTTCATGCATGTTAAAGCAAGTTAACCCTACTGTTATATCAAAACATGATAAAGCACTATGTAAATTCATAAGATGAGTTTGGGTTGAACCTCTGGTTCAAAATGGCTCAAACCCATCTGGTTGAAGTTGCATTAGCCCAACACACTCATTTTGCCATGTCATGTGCATGCATCATATTGTTGCATATCGCCATGTATTGATTGTGTTACTGGTGTAATCTCCGTGGTAGGTTCTGCTCCTGAGGATATTCATGAGTATCCAGTTGAAGGGCAGTACCCCTCGACCCCTCTGTCTGGCAAGCAAAACCCCCTTGTTCATTCCGATACAATCCCACTCTCTCGCTCCTGCTCTCTTTTACTGCATTAGGACAACAACAATTCAACTGTTACATGCTATGGTAGTTGAACCCCTTTCCTCTACATGAGTTTTCATTGCCACAGTAAATAGATGAAACCCACTAGCATGAGTAGGAGTTGTTTGAGCCTTGATGTGCCTACTCATTCATGCTTGTTTGTCATGCCTACTACTGCTTAGCGTTGAGTCAGGTCTGATTCATCGAGGATGAATTGGAATGGTGATGAACATGTCCTACTGTGTGTGAGCTAAGTGTGTGAACACGATTTGATAAAGGTAGCGGTGAGAGGCCATGTAGGAGTACATGGTGGGTTGTCTCATTGAAACCGTCCTCAGGAACTGAGTTCTGTGTTTGTAATCCATGAACAACTACTACCGCATGTTGGGCCCTGAAATATGACCCCGCTCGACTTATTAACCGCCCCAGTCCTCTATCCAGGAGTTGCAACTAGTTTCTAGTGTTTGTACGATATGTGTTGGAGGTCGTGCGTAGCACTTACCCTAGGGGTGGGCTATGATGTGGTAGATACATCGTGGCCCGGTGTACCGGGCGCCCGTTTATTGTCTCGGAACCCTGCACACATCGTTTAGGGCTGTGAGTGAAACCCCGGCCGGATCTCCTCACGGATGGAACCCAAATAGGCGATAAACCTGGACTAGAGACTTGTGTGGTTAGTCAGGTCATGGTCTACACCCACGTCGGCTTTCGCTTGAAGTCTGCCGAGCACATGTCGTGTGCAGACGCTATGTGGTGGAAACATGTGTGAATAAGTACACCCATGTAGGGTTATAAATGATCTATTCGAATAGCCGCGTCCGTGGTAAAGGACTTCTGGGTTGCCTATACAGGTCATAGATAACTTGAAGTGGATACTCTAAAACTCACAAGATAAGCGTGAGTGCTATGGATGGCCTTCTCATAGGGAGACGGGAGCGGATCCATAGTGTTGTATTGTTTTGGTGAATATGTGGACTCGTGTGCGCCACCTCAAAAGATTTACTTGAAGTTGTAGTTTAGGATAGCCACCGAGTCAAAGCTGGCTTGCTGCAGTTGAACTCCACCACCCCCTTTGTTGATACCGATGCATATGTAGCTAGTTCTGATGTAAGTCTTGTTGGGTACATTTGCACTCACGTTTGCTCAATTTATGTTTGGAGAGAGATTTCAGTCTCGCTAGTAGTTCCACGTGGACTTCGATGTTTAGCTTGTTAGCTCAGCTACGATCTTGTGCCCTTGGCATGGTCTTGTAGATAGTCAGGCTTCTCAGCCTTTTTCATTTGTATTTGTGTGTACTCAAACAAGTTAAGCTTCCGCATGTTCTTGTTGCTTGTAGGCTCTGTATGTTGGGTCATGAGACCCATGTTTGTAATATCTGGCTCTTCGGAGCCTAATGAATAAATACTTTGAGTTGTAGAGTTTTGTTGTGATGCCATGTTGTATTTACACATATCGGGCATATTGTGTGTATGATTGAAATGCTTGGTATGTGTGGGATCCGACAACCTAGTTGTTTATCCTTGGTAGACTCTCTTATGGGGAAATGTAGTCTAGTGCTTCCACTAAGACATGGTAGTCTGCTACAGCCCGGTTTACCGGAGTCCTACTAGCCTAGTTACTACTGCTCCGGAACACCTAGACTGGCCAGCATGTGTCCCACTTCGTTCCCGTGTCTGTCCCTTCGAGGAAATATCACACGGTGACTTCCGGAGTCCTGCTAGCCTGCTATAGCCTGGGTTCCCGGAGTCCTGTTAGCCCAGTTGCTACAGCCCGAATTCACACGCTGATGACCGACATGTTCAATGATGGTTCATGTATGCCTGTCCCTATAAGTTAGTGCCACTTTGGGCTCACGACTAGTCATGTCGGCCCGGGTTCTTTGTCATATGGATGCTAGCGACACTATCATATATGTGAGCCAAAAGGTGTGAACGGTCCCGGGCCAGGTAAGGTGGCACCCGTGGGAATACCGTGCGTGAGGCCGCAAAGTGATATGATGTGTTACATGCTAGATCAGTGTGACTTAGGATCGGGGTCCTGGCAGCTTTGGTATCAGAGCCTGACTGCCTGTAGGATTACCAAGCTAAACCGGTCGAAGTTGAGTCTAGAAATGCTTTAGTTATATAAGGAATTGATTGTGGAAGGGAACGTAAGGCTCTTTTTACTCCTTTACCTTATGCCCTTCTGATCTAAGTCATCCTCTTATTTTCTACGGGGATTAAGAACTAGGCTTGTCATCTTTCTATCAGGATCACATGTTACTAACCCATAGACTTATAGGATTGATGGATTCAAGTCTCAGTTCAGTTTCTACTACTCCCGTATGTTCATAGCTGGCCTCAGAACCTTGATATTGTGAAGTTGAGTGGTCATGCCACTATTTTGCAGGATGTCTCAAATCTTTTTGAGCATTTACAGCCATTATGTTGTCCGAGTCATCCCAGGTTTCTAAATAGTCTGATGCATTTGCAAATCCCTTCTTCCCGTTCCCTATGTCCTTTTAGGCCAGATTGACCACACTAATTGCTGAGTTGAGGTACTCCATTACCTCGACATATATGTTGGAGCTATTATTATCACCCTAGGTGTCTTAGAGAACCACCTAGTAATCTAGCAATGATTAGCGTTCCCAATGTGATGATTCTGGCCGTCATTCTTGAAAGCATCCCGTGATGCCATTTAGTTAGTAGGCCTTCTATTTCTGGGTTCTTAAGTCCAAGATTCACTCTACTTACTTCCTGTTGATAGTGTTTGCTAGTTCCTTTAGGATATTAGTAACCTTTGTGATAGTCTTTGAGGTCCGTGGTATATCGTTCTTCCAATACCATGAACCAATATGGCAAAAGTTCTTATGAACCAAAAGATCACAACCAAAGTGCTCTTGATGAGTTCTCTGTTATATTGTGAATCTGCCAGTTCTACCGTTCTGCATGGGTTATCTGGAAGAAATATGTTGAACTTGTTCGACATACTAGTCTATGCGTCCACAACTCAGAAAGTTACATGTTCCTTTGAGTTGTTCTCTTTAGTTGTATTCTGACCTCCGTCTATCATTTGGTAGTCAAGAGCATGTCATGCATTCATGCTCATCGATACCTCATATTTTTGTGGTCTATCAAGCTATTCTATTCTGGAATGACTAGGAGAAACAAACTCCAGTACCTTGTCCACTTCGAGGATTGGGTCAAAGTAGTTGTATTCCATGGATCAAAATGTCAATCCAGCTTTTTCTCTGTTCTACCTTGGAGTGTTACCATCTTTATGTCAAGAATGTCATGAGAACTGCACCACCTCTTATGAATTCTTGACGCAGTGTTACTTCTTGCCATCATTATTCATTCCTTGGTCCCGTGTTATTGCAACCGGAATGCCGACAAGTGAACCGTGATGTGTGAAATCAATACTCCTAGCAACCTCGTTGCTTGGTAGTTAATGGACAATACTCTCACTCTTAGCGTCCTGGTTATTGAATCATCATCCTAAGATTGATCATGCTACCTAGTCCTTATTTTGGTGCACTCTTGGATTAGTGAGTTAGGATTGTGTCAATCCCTCACTATTTTGATCATATCGTCTTGCCCTGAAAAGCAAGATTGTTCTCGAGCTTAATAACATATCGGTGGTTCATGATTTTCCAAATATCTTCTCGGAAGTATTACCAGGTTGTTCCCTGACCGCTATGTTGAGTTCGTGATCATGTTGGTTTTTCTCCAAACCAGTCATTCTCCAAGAATCTGTGTTGGATACCCCTGAGCTAGTTGGGTAAGCTAAACAACAACTTGGAGAGTTGGAAGATAAACGCTTGCCTAACTTAGCTATTTCTATGGGATATCCCTGTGTGTGTGTGTGTGTGTTGAAGTGAGATGATATCTTCATCGATTGTTCCTCATGATCGATTGTTGAATCTATCGTCTTGTCCAAACCTTGATTTGAGTGTGGGCTATCATCAAATCAAGTTAGAACCAACGATATTCAGAATGTTGTCTTACTCATGGTTGTTCCTTGAGCATACACCATTACATCTTTTGGTATGACCAATACTATCACATTGTTCACATAATGGTGGAATTCCAGTGATATGAAAATTTTCGATGAGTTGTTGTTGAGCACATCAGCAGCATTTTATCTCCTCCATGATCCGTGTTGAACATTGAGCTAGTGTTGGAAACTTATGTAAGCATTTTCTTCGTGTCCCGTTCATGAAGTATATGTTTGGTGTAAGAAGTGACTTCCTCTAATTCATGTGAATCTGATGCAAGTTGCTGCCGTGAGTTCAAGAAATATTGTTTTTGTTTCCTCTGGTACCATCCCAAGCCAGCTATGCATGTGCAAATGTATTCTATGGTTTGGTAGATTAATTACCTCCACTCCATATGTAATCCCTAGCACACCAAGCCACTGACTGATTTGTTCAAGGAGAAGAAGTTCCTTCTTAAGAGCTAGAATTACGCAAGAACTTCGATATCCTCGCTGATGGTTCCCAACCTAAACTCGGTAGTGTTTTATTATAAGACTACTACGTGGTCATGCCTGTCTAGGACAGCGTGTTAACATGTGTTTAGAAGAACCAACTCATGTTTTGGAGCATGCTATCGTAGTTCATTTCTCGAGAATCTCGCAACGTCATCTCGTCGGTTTGTGTTGCAAACTTTCTTTTCCAGACATGTTGTCTAGAATATCCTATTACCAACCAGATCTGAATCTCAGGCAGATATGATGGTTGGAACTTTTTCAAGATCTATGATGTAGGCCTCGACAAGGTCGATGTTCTGGCCGACACACCTAACAGAAGATCTATCATTGTAGTATCTTTATTGAGCTATTTGACCATCTTCTCCATGAGGATTTCATGCGACTTATTCTAGAAGTTGCTCCTTAGGGATCCTTGTGCTCTCGGTTTCCTCGGTTATTCTATAACCACTAAAACAGTGGAATCACTCTTGACTGTTGAGATTCTTCCCCAGTTACTAGAATCATTCCCAACATTTGCATTTTGTTCCCAGCTTGCACCCGCTATTGAGCCATTTTACCATGGGTTGCCTTTCTCAACAATTGTTGTTCAGGATGATCTTTAAAAGTGGGCATACCATGGGTCCCATCCTTTTCCCTTGTTAAACAAGAGAAATTCATCCATTGTGTTGTCTTCAACAAGGTAGTCCACATCGTCCATTTTAGTCCGGGTATGCCATTCCTTCGTACTCCTCCAAACGATTGTTGGTGAATTGCCTTAGGCTGGTATAGAGAGTTTCGATGATCCTTGTATCAAAAGTAATTCTTTTTGCCACTTAAGGGAATAATCCTACGAGCCACCTCCCTAAGGTGCCCCGTTATGGAATCATGGCAATTATTCCCTTGCTACTTTGAAACCATGCACCATCTTCTAAGCATGGAATTCTTGCCTACTAATCCGAACCTTCGTCACCTGCTTCTTTCCATCGCTCCTCATATGTTTTGTTGTACCTCAGCTCAAGAGATGTTTCTACGTCTCGTTCTGTGAGTTGATCCTGTGATCATTAAGATGATCCATCCCTGTGGAGTTATCTCGCTCTTCTATCCCAGTGTTGGGTGAAGATCTTGAAAGCAAGGACGTCGAGATCAAGATGATGCAATGAATCAACATCTTCGAGAAGGAAAAATAGGTCATGAAGATTGTGATAGTTTTGTGACCGCCTTTTCCTCTTACCTCATGTCTTGAATCTCAGGACGAGATTCTTGTTTAGTGGGGGTGAGTTGTCACATCCCTAGTCAGTGTATGCATTAGAGTGTTTGCATCATGTTTAAATTTCTTGGAAACTTGAAATGGGGATGACAGAAACCCTAGCAGCAAATGAAATTCAACTAGGGTCAAAATTAAATCTTTTTCAATGAACCCAAAATGCCCTTAATAAATGTTCATCATTTTTGAATTCGTCTAGAACCTCTACCAAAAATGGTGCACACTTTTCTAGGACATCCTGGATTTTTGAATTAATCCATATAGTATTTGAATTTGAGCAAATAAAATCTATAAATAATTTTATAGCTCCAAATGTTTTGAAAATAATTGTGGGTCTCTGGAATAACTCAGTTAACATCCACAATAATTTTCAGCATTTATAAAAATGGTTTAGTGCCTAAACAAAATCAGAACACATAAAACAAAATAGAAAACAGAAATAAAAGAGAGAGAGACTCACCTGGCAAAATACAGAGCGGCCCAGCACTGTAGCTGGCGACCCAGCCCACCTGGGCCTCCCCGTGTCGTCTTCTTCCTTTGCCAGGAGGACGAGCGCGTGGCCGCAGCGCGTCGGCACGCGCCTCGGCCACCTCCTGCTTGCCGCTTTCCCCCTCGATGCCGTTTAGATGCCATGCGCCCCTTGGAGCGATATGGATCCCCCACTCCTCCTCTCCCCTCCTCTGCTCTCTCTCTCTCTCTCTCTCTCTCACCCACCCGAGCGGAGTTCGTCGCCGCTGACGCCATTCACCATGGCTACCGGCCCTCCCTCGCCCATCCAGTGTGTCCGGGAGAACCGCCACAGCTCCGTACCCCTCTTCGTCGATGTACACAAGTCGGGACGCACCGCAGCGCTGCCACCGTCGTCATCTTCAACCTCGGGTGCCGGAGGTCGTCATCGCCGCCCTGTCGCCATCCGACTTCCATCGAGCTCGCTGATCGCTCCACTGCAACCACCGTGAGCTCCTTCCTCTAACCCCCTCCTCTGTGCCCCGGATACGCCCCCTAACCGCCACCTGCACCGAGCCCGAGAGCTCTGCTCCGCCGGCGACACCGCCGTCGTGGCCACAACCACGGGAGCCCGCAACTGAGCACTCCACTATGCTCAGTGCATCCTCAGGAGATGAACATCCCTAGGCCCGGCCCGTGCCATGCACCATAGCTCCTTCTCCCTCTTTGCCCGAACTCCGGCCGCCGCTCTCGAGCTCGCCGACATCGTTTCTGGCGTCCCCGTGTCCAACCACTTGCCCACTGGATGCAGAAGCTCCCCAGGTATGTGTAGCACATCTCCGCCGTCGATTTGGCCACCAGAGGACCAAATTCGAGGCCCTCTGCCGCGTCTGGCCTCGCCGGCGTCGAGTCGCCGACGGGTTTGACCCCGCTGACTAGGGGTTTGACCTCCCCTGCGTCGCTGACAAGTGGCCCCATGCCCCTGCTAATTTTGCTTAGGTGCTAACTAAACTTAATTAGCCCTATTAATACTAACATGTAGGACCAAGGATTTAACTAGTCTAGTTTAGTATTATTCTAGAGCTAATTAATTTTGGTTAATTAGTTAGACACTGACATGTGGGTCCCAGCTGTCCGGTTTGACCTGGGCTGGCGCCTTTGACCTGCTGACATCACACCGACGTCATGTTGACACAGTTAACCATTTTTTGGATTAAAACAATTCAGGAAAATTCAGAAAATGCTCTAAACTTCTAAAAATCACAGAAATTAATCTATAGCTCAGAATGAAAAGACTTATATATGAAAAATGATCAGAAAAATCCAATCTATCCACATGTACTAGTTTCATGCATGTTAAAGCAATTTAAACCTGCTGTTATATCAAAACATGATAAAGCACTATCTAATTCATAAGATGAGTTTGGTGTTGAACCTTTGGTTCAAAATGGCTCAAACCCATCTAGTTGTAGTTGCATTATCCTAACACACTCATTTTGCCATGTCATGTGCATGCATCATATTGTTGCATATCGCCATGTATTGATTGTGTTACCGGTGTAATCTCCGTGGTAGGTTATGCTCCCAAGGATATTCACGAGTATCCAGTTGAAGGGCAGTACCCATCGACCCTTCTGTCAGGCAAGCAAAACCCCCTTGTTTATCCCGATACAATCCCACTCTCTCGCTCCTGCTCTCTTTTACTGCATTAGGACAACAACGATTCAACTATTACATGCTGCGATAGTTGAACCCCTTTCCTCTGCATGACCTGTCAATGCCACAGTAAATAGATGAAACCCACTAGCATGAGTAGGAGTTGTTTGAGGCCTCATGTGCCTACTCATTCATGCTTGTTTGTCATTCCTGCTACTGCTTAGAGTTGAGTCAGGTCTAATTCATCGGGGATGAATTGGAATGGTGATGAACATGTCCTACTGTGTGTGAGCTAAGTGTGTGAACACGATTTGGTAAAGGTAGCGGTGAGAGGCCATGTAGGAGTACATGGTGGGTTGTCTCATTGAAACCGTCCTCGGGAACCGAGTTATGTGTTTGTGATCCATGAACAGCTACTACCACACGTTGGGCCCTGAAATATGACCCCGCTGGACTTATTAACCGCCCCTGTCCTCTGTCCAGGAGTTGCAAATAGTTTCTGGTGTTTGTAGGATATGTGTTTGAGGCCGTGCGTAGCTCTAATCCTATGGGTGGGATATGATGTGGTAGATACACCGTGGCCCGGTGTACCGGGCGCCCGTTTGGTGTCTCGGGAACCCGTTACACATCGTTCGGGGCTGTGAGCTAAACCCCGGCCAGATCTCCTCGCGGATGGAACCCGAATAGGCGATAAACCTGGACTAGAGACTTTTGTGGTTAGTCAGGTCGATGTCTACACCCACGTCGGCTTCCGCTTGAAGTCTGCCGAGCACATGTCGTGTAAAGACGCTAAGTGGTGGAAACATGTGTGAAGAAGTACACCCCTGCAGGGTTATAAATGATCTATTCGAATAGCCGCGTGCGTGGTAAAGGACTTCTGGGTTGCCTATACAGTTCAGAGATAACTTGAAGTGGATACTCTAAAACTCGCAAGATAAGCGTGAGTGCTATGGATGGCCTTCTCATAGGGAGACGGGAGCGGATCCATAGTGGTGTATTGTTTTGGTGAATATGTGGACTCGTGTGCGCCACCTCAAAAGAGTTACTTGCAGTCGTAGTTTAGGATAGCCACCGAGTCAAAGCTGGCTTGCTGCAGTTGAACTCCACCACCCCCTTTGTTGATACCGATGCATATGTAGCTAGTTCTGATGTAAGTCTTGCTGGGTACATTTGTACTCACATTTTCTCAATTTATGTTTTGCAGAGAGATTTCAGTCTCGCTAGTAGTTCTGCATGGACTTCGATGTTTAGCTTGTTACCTCAGCTACGATCTTGTGCCCTCGGCAGGGTCTTGTAGATAGTCAGGCTTCTCAGCCTTTTTCATTTGTAGTTGTCTGTACTTAGACAAGTTAAGCTTCCGCATGTGCTTGTTGCTTGTATGCTCTGTATGTTGGGTCATGAGACCCATGTTTGTAATATCTGGTTCTTCGGAGCCTAATGAATAAATACTTCGATTTGTAGAGTTTTGTTGTGATGCCATGTTGTATTTACACATATCGGGCATATTGTGTGTATGATTGAAATGCTTGGTATGTGTGGGATCCGACAACCTAGCTGTTTATCCTTGGTAGCCTCTCTTATGGGGAAATGTAGTCTAGTGCTTCCACTGAGCCATGGTAGTCTGCTACAGCCCGGTTTACCGGAGTCCTACTAGCCCAGTTACTACTGCCACTGCAAAAAAGACACATTCGTGACATTTTGGGACGAACGAATTTTTTTCCTGTCATACATATGACACTTCTATGACGATAATTGTGACAAAACCCGGTATCATCATAGATGTGGTGGGCTCCTACTTCTATGACAAAAAATCATGACAGAAAATGGGATTTTCGTCCTGGGCGGGCCAGAGACGCAGCTGCATGACATTCTTTGGGTCGTCCATGACGGAAAATACCATGGTAGAAGCGAGGGCGAGGAAAATTTCGGGGAGTTCCCAATTACGGTGGGAGGTCGGGGGCCGAGCGATGCGCGTTTCTCTCGGACACGTACATGCGTGTGTGCGAGGCGTTGGCTCTAACTGAACCCGAGCGAGGCATTGGGCTCTAACTGAACCCGAGTGAGGCGTTGGGCTCTAACTGAACCCGAGCGATTGCACTGCAGGCTACGCGTTACTGAACCCGAGCGATCGATCGATGGCTGTTAACTGAACCCGATCGAGCGATTCCTTCGCTACTGCTGCTAACTAAAGCCGATCGATTGGAT
>NC_041390.1:195922751-195943127 GCF_002162155.2 Triticum dicoccoides | reverse complement strand
TGGAGGGGTACCCGTGGAGGGGTGGTTGAACATGACCCCGTGGTGTGGAGGGCTGGATGAACAGTAGACGGTGGAGGGGTGCCCGTGGAGGGGTGGTTGAACAGTAGCCGGTGGAGTAGCGCGCAGTGGAGGCTGGATGAATAGTAGCTCGTGGAGGCTGGAGGAGGTCGACGGTAGCCCAAGGAGGCTGGAGGAGGTCGACGGTGGAGATGAAAAGTATCCCATGGAGTCTCGTTTTGCAGTACGCCACACCCCTCCCAATGAACAGGACCACCGTTTCGACCGTAGCGCTCCAACACAAGTCCGTTTCATCCGTTTTGCGGTACGCCACACCCCTCCCGATCAACAGGACCCCTGTTTCGACCGTAGGAGGTCCGTTTCGTCCGTTTTGCGGTACACCACATCCCTCCCGATCAACAGGACCCCGTTTTGATTGTAGGAGGTCCGTTTACTCCATTTTGCGGTACGCCAGACCCCTCCCGATCAACAGGACCCCGATCCGAACGTAGGAGGTCCGTTTCCTCCGTTCTGCGGTACGCCAGGCCTCGTTTCCATCGCCTATTCCGTCCAAGCCCTCCCGATGAACATGACCATGCATTCTGTTCCGACCTAGCCGGTTGGCTCCCACGCGTTCTGTTGCCTCCCGATGAACACGACGCATTCCGTTGCCTCCCCATGAACACGACGCATTCCGTTGCCTCCCCATGAACACGATGACGACGCTGTTTCTCCGTTCCGACCCAGCCATGTACACGAGCCCTGGTCGTATGTATGCGCGAGTAGGCGTTCGAGACCCCGCCCGTATGTACACATACGTGGCCGTATTTTCTTTCTTGCACCCTGGCCACTATACGTACGTGTACATGCTACGTGCAGGCCTCTACTACGACACGTACGTGCCTCTACTACGACACGTGCGCGCCTCTACATCCACCGGTATATATGTACGTACACGTTCATGACCAGAATGACAATGGTACGTACGCTTCGACCAGGTGGGTCCTGACTGTCAGGCACTTCCTTTCCTGCGAAGTTGTAGATGGTGGGTCCCAGCAGTCAGGGGGGCGAATCATTTTTTTGCCCAGACGTACTTCCTTGCGTGCGAAGATGTAGCTGGTGGGTCCCAGCAGTCAGGGGGAAACATTTTTTTCGCGAAATACAGTGGCCCATCCGGCGGGTCCTAGCTGTCAGGTGGAGGAATCATTATTTTCCGCGTAATACGGAGGAACTTCCTTACTGCAGCCGTGGACCCAGCTGTCAGCCTCTCCACGTATAGTCCACGTCCGATGGAAGTTATTCCTTGACCATGTTGACCACGCCGCGCCGAGAGCACCAGGGTGGTGGACGACGGTGAGGCCTAGGAAGGGGACGATGGGGAGCCGGGGAAGATGCGGTAGTGGAAGCCCGCGTTGAGAGGAGTACGAGGGTTCACTGGTTCGGCTGCGGTGTGAGGCTGCCGTTGCCGCAGGGCCTGGCCAGCGATGGGAATAGTAGGGGGCGGTGAGGCCTCTGCGGAAGCACAGCCGGCCACGGGAGGCAGGAGCATGCGGCACAACCGGCGCTGCTTTAAGCGGCTGGTGCAAGAAGACCGGAGGTTGAAGAAGCACTACGGCCGTTAGATGGACATTGTACGGTCACTGGAGCTAGAATCGTTCATATTGACTAAAGTTGACAAAGGCCCCCATCCCAGTCAACTTAGTAGGCCCACAAGTCAGCCTCCCACCATGGTGGGTCCCAGCTAGCAGGGGGAGTATTCATTTTTTTGTGCGTAATAAGGAGGCACTTCCGGTGGGTCTGAGCTGACAGCGGGGGAACATTTTTTTGGCGAAATATGCTGGCCCGTCCGGTGGGTCCCAGCAGTCAGGGGGAAAACATTTTTTCGCCAAATAAGGTGGCCCGTCCGGTTGGTCCCTGTTGTCAGGTGGAGGAATAATTATTTTGCGTATAATAAGGAGGCACTTCCTTGCGGCCGCCTGGACCCAGCTGTCAGCCTCTCCACGTACAGTACTCTTCCGATGGAAGTCGGTCGTTGACCACGTTGACCACACCGTGCCGAGAGCACCAGGGCGGTGTTCTGGATGACGGCGAGGCCTAGGAAGGGGACGACGCAGAGCCGGGGAAGACGCAACAGTGGAAGACCGCGCAGAGAGGAGTACGAGGGTTCACTGGTTCGGCTGCGGTGTGAGGCTGTCGTCGCCGCAGAATAACAGGGGGTGTGGGTGAGTAGAGGGATGGCCTGGCCAGCGGTGGGAGTAGTACAGGGCGGTGAGGCCTCCGCGGCATCACGGCCAGCCACGGGAGGCAGGAGCACGCGACACGACCGGCGCTGCTTTGGGTGGCTGGAGCAAGAAGACCAGAGGTTGAAGAAGCACTACGGCCGTTGGATGGACATCATACGATCACTGCAGCTAGAATCGTTTATAATTACTAAGTTGACAAAGCCCTTGGTACGGGTCAACTTAGTAGGCCCACAACTCGGATTTGGCAGAGAACATATAGCCCATTTGCGATTTGTAAGAATGTACAGCCCATTTTTTAATTCTAATGGAATTTACTAAAACCCATTTACAGTTTGTTAAAAGTACAACCCAACTTATAGCTAGGACAACGATTACTAATTTCAAACAACCGCTCAAAACAGAATTCAAAAAAATTCCCACATTTTGATGGGATCCGAAATATTTTTATCTGAAATTTCTAGTCAGGTTAAATATAATTTCAAAATAAAGTTGTACTACGTTAAAATCCAATGAAATATTGCGCGCGCAACAAGTAATGAAATTAAAATTTTCAAATTCCAAAAATAATATATTTTTCAAACTAATTACGTGTTTGGTGCATAGTAACTGTCCCAGTATTATAATTACATCCCATTTATTATTTCTTAAAGTCTATTTTCTTGTTAAGCCTAATGCATACCTCGTAGGAAAGTTTGCAGCCCAGCGGGGCGGAGAATAACAAGTTGACCCGGATATTGTGTACAACTGTCGGCCCAGTTGCATTGCTGATGTTGAAAAAAAGGCCTGTGTAGTAGAGTACAACCTAACATGGTTACTCAGCCCACATTCAGCGACGCCGGAAAGGCCCAAACAAGGCTTCTGTACAACTTTTTGAAGTCACTGAGCTCAATTAATAACTTAAGAAAAAAGTTAGATTACAGTGGAACCTAATTAAAAGATGTCACGAGCAAATAAATAATTCAACGGGTCCCACTTGTGCGTGTGCGCGTGTGTGTGCGTGTGTGTGTGTGTGTGAGAGAGAGAGAGACCCATCGGTCGATGCTCGTAAATACATCTTTCAGCCATATGCATTGCTGATGCTCAGTAAAAACTTATATAGTTGACACAATCATATAAAACATCATAGCACACTGAACTTGCATACAAAAATTTCATGCATGCGGCACAATCAGGATGGAAGCAGTGGATCGCTACAGGAAGGGCTATGTTAAAACCAACAAAGTCGTACATAACGGTTCGTCGTCTTTATCAATGATGGGGAAATATCTTGAATGTTGTGCAAAGAAAACAGACAGACAACACAATAAGTTCTGCTAGCACATTAAGTTGACGTACAACCCTTTCTAAAAAAGTTCAGGTACAAAATTAGAACAGGTCACAATCAAATGTACTGGCATATCAGTGCTTCACACCCATAGCTCGGATTTAACTAGTATCTGACAAGATTCAGTTGTTACCTCAAATTAGAGCACATCTAGGCAGCCAATCCCGCCTCTTCTCCCAAAGAAGCAGTGGCCTCCGCCACGCGATGGAGTAGGCCCTATGCCATCCATCATTCCAAGCAACACGGGGAAAGTCTGACGTTGACTCCTGTAATGGACGTCGTCGACGGACCCTGGCACCAGCGGCGGAGGCAGGACCTCGATTGATGGATTGACCACTTCTTTGACATGCACGAACACTCGATATATGTACATCCCTAACGTGGTCCACAGAGGCCTTGGTGGCGACGAATAGTACAACCCCGGTTCTTGCACCGGTATCTCAACACCAATCACCTTTGGTATGGTGGACACTTCTTCATCCATGCCATAACCGTTAGAGCCCAGCTGTCTGGAGGAACAAACATACTTATGAGCTCACCTCCAAGGTCGTTGATAAGCTCGTTCATGGACTCGCTGTTCCAAGCACGTCGAGGCATGCCGTGGAAGGTAAGCTTTGTTAAAAACTCAAGCTCAGAGGGCACCGAGCCCCATCCTGGGTGCCACCGATCAAAGCTCACTAGCGCGCCATCGCAGAACAAACGCCGGGAAGATTCGAACACACGACTGCAGTCGAAAGTTGTCCGGAACCTGACGAAGAAATCAGCCGGTGGCGGACAGACTTCGACACGCAAATATGCGCTCGGCGCGCAAGCACACGAAAACACCGGTGGCGCCCACATGTCGGCCTAAGAGTCCTTATTCTTTCTTTTTTGGAGAGCCCGGCCTTTTTTTCAGGATCTTTTGAGAGCCCGGTCTGGGAGTCATAATTGACCTGTTTGCAATTGGTTACTACTCGGCCCATATTCAACGACACCTCACTGGCCCAAACAAGTGTACATCATCAAAAAGACACTGAGCTCAAATTATATAACTTGAAAAAGGAGATATACTCTGAACACTGGAGAATGGTGATACCCTCATTTAGCCCACCAGTAGTTCGAGACAATAAACAGTTCGAAACAACGATATATACAACATTCAAACACTGACTAGTGACTACTACTGACATAACAACAAGACATGATAGTTCATAAGAAGTCTTGCTACACCACCAAAACGCACCCATCTGCAGCGCTCAGACTCTCGTGATCCAGACAAGAATGACATTCTAAACAGAAGCAACTATTACATAGTAAGAGTGACATAGACGAGGATGACCAAATGACAAGGAATATGCATAACAAAAGAAAGAACTACCCATCCATAACCAGCGGCAAAGACAACAAAGTCATTCATAGAGATGATCCAACACCATCATAATTTGCAGCCCCGCTTCAGCAACCAGTGATCCGGAGACAGCAGTACTCCACCCTTTCGATGCAACAACCCAATTACCTATCAACCTGAAGGCTTGAACCACATCACTGCCTGTCGTAATTGAGACATCCAAGGATCAAAGTTAATCCAGATGCCTTTGTCATTCTTGCCTTCTTTTGGCTACAGGCTGTATCGTTGACAATCAGGGGAGTTTGCTCCCGAACTCCTAGGGCTCGCCGTGTAGACATAGTTTTCCATAGAAAACAGAGCCTCTCTGCCATCAAGGTCCTTACCAACGGTGATCTCCTGGTAATCGGATAATTGAGTCCGAGAAACAGAGAGTGTGAACCAAGGCTGTTTACCCGCCTCCAATTAAAAAATCCTAAAGGCCCCAACAAGCTGGTATCCTTCTCATAGACGTAACAGCCACTGTCTGGATACTCACGTATTACATGGTGCTTGTATACAGTGGGGTTTTTGCAATATAACTTTCCCGGCTCATGTGTCCGAATGATCATCAGTCTTTTGCCGTCGTCTGATCGAGCGATGAACCAGTTGTGCTTCCCTGTTTTTGGCAAAGGTGGTGTGATTACAAAGGGCAGTAACTGTAGGGACACTTCATCATATCAAAAGGGACATGCATTGTTAATGTAAGATCAGCATTGTTTAGAGTATGAGTAGGATAATGCAAGAAACAACATTGATATGTCCCTATTGGAACTGGGAGGAAAATACACGGAAATGTATACTGGGTTCGAAAATATAGAAGTGCCATGCATGGTTATACTCATGTTATGTCGCAATCAATTCTTCACAGGAAACTACCATGTCATGCATGTTATGTAATCGTGTTCTGTCCTCACAAAGAAATTCTTCAAGGTAACTAACAGACCATGCATTGTTATATACTCATGTTCTGTGGGCAAAATTTTTGTGAGGATATTATTCTAGCCATTGATTGCTGAAGGGCGAATATAGGTATGCCCTAAGGAAACTATTGGGTACACCTTCTACCACATATCTGAAGGCAAGATCTTTGTTGCCAAGAATGGGTCCTTTAAAGAGAAGGAGTTTCTCTCGAAAGAAGTGAGTGGGAGGAAAGTAGAACTTGATGAGGTAATTGTACCTTCTCTCGAATTGGAAAGTAGAACATTAGAGAAAACCGTTCCCATTATGCCTACACCGACTAGAGAGGAAACTAATGATAACGATCATGAAACTTCGGATCAAGTTACTACTGAACCTCGTAGGTCGACTAGAACACGTTCCGCGCCAGAGTGGTACTGTAATCCTCTCCTAGAAGTCATGTTGTTAGACAATTGCGAACCTACAAACTATGAAGAAATTATGATGAGCCCAAATTCTGATAAATGGCTCGAGGCCATGAAAACTGAGATACGATCCATGTATGAGAACAAAGTATGGACTTTGGTGGACTTGCCCGATGATCGGCAAGCCATTGAGAATAAATGGATCTTCAAGAAGAAGACGGACGCTGATGTTAATATCATTGTCTATAAAGCTCGACTTGTCATGAAAGGTTTTCAACAAGTTCAAGGGGTTGACTATGATGAGACTTTCTCACCCGTCGCGATGCTTAAGTCTGTCCGAATCATGTTAGTAATTGCCACATTTTATGATTATGAAATTTGGAAAATGGACATCAAAACTGTATTCCTTAATGGATTTCTTAAAGAAGAGTTGTATATGATGCAACCAGAAGGTTTTGTCGATCCTAAAGTTGCTAACAAAGTGTGCAATCTCCAACGATCCATCTATGCACTCGTGCAAGCATCTCGGAGTTGGAATATACGCTTTGATGATGTGATCAAAGCATATGGTTTTATACATACTTATGGTGAAGACTGTATTTACAAGAACATGAGTGGGAGCTTTGTAGCATTTCTGATATTATATGTGGATGCCATATTGCTGATTGGAAATGATATAGAATTTCTAGATAGCATAGAAGGATACTCGAATAAGAATTTTACAATGAAAAACCTCGGTGAAGCTGCTTATATATTGAGCATGAAGATCTATAGGGATAGATCGAAATTCTTAATATGACTTTCACAAAGCACATACCTTGACAGAGTTCTGAAGAAGTTCAAAATGGACTAGTCAAAGAAAGGGTTCTTGCCTGTGTTGCAAGGTGTGAAGTTGGGTAAGACTCAAAGCCCGACCACGACAGAAGATAGAGAGAGAATGAAAGTCATTCCCTATGCCTCAGCCATAGGTTCTATTATGTATGCCATGATGTGTACCAGACCTGATGTGTACATTGCCATGAGTTTGGCAATGGGGTACAATATTAATCCGGGAGTGGATCACTGGACAGCGGTCAAAATTATCCTTAGAGGACTAAGGAAATGTTTCTTGGTTATGGAGGTGATAAAGATTTCATCGTAAAAGGTTACGTCGATGCAAGCTTTGACACCGATCCGGATGACTCTGAGTCTCAATCTGGATACGTATTAAACGTGGGAGCAATTAGCTAGAGTAGCTGCATGCAGAGCATTGAAGACATAGAAATTTTCAAATACATATGGATTTGAATAATGTGGCGGACGTGTTGACTAAACCTCTCTCACAAGCGAAACATGATCACACCTTAGTACTCTTTGGGTGTTAATCACATGGTGGTGTGAACTAGATTATTGACTCTAGTAAACTCTTTGGGTGTTAGTCACATGGCGATGTGAACTGTGGGTGTTAATCACATGGTGATGTCAACTCGATTATTGACTCTAGTGCAAGTGGGAGACTGATGTAAATATGCCCTAGAGGCAATAGTAAAATGGTTATCATTATATTTCCTAAATCATGATGAAGGTTTATTATTCATGCCAGAATTGTATTGACCGAAAACTTAAATACATGTGTGGATACATAAGAAAATACTGTATCCCTAGTGAGCCTCTACTAGACTAGCTCATTGATCAAAGATGGTTAAGGTTTCCTAACCATAGACATGAGTTGTCATTTACTAATGGGATCACATAATTAGGGGAATGATGTGATGGACAAGACCCAACTGTTAACATGGCATATGATTGTTCAGTTTATTGCTACCGCTTTCTTAATGTCAAATACATGTTTCTTCAACCATGAGATCATGCAACTCCTGGATACCGGAGGAATACCTTGTGTGCTATCAAACATAACAACATAATTGGGTGGTCATAAAGATGCTCTACAGGTATCTCCGAAGGTGTCTGTTGAGTTGGCGTGAATCGAGGTTGGGATTTGTCACTCCGTGTAACGGAGAGATATCTTTGGGCCCTCTTTGTAATATAGTATCACAAGAAGCTTGCAACAAAAGTGACTAAGGAATTAGATACAATATGATGTATTACGGAATGAGTAAAGAGACTTGCCAGTAATGAGATTGAACTAGGTATAGAGATACCGACGATCGAATCTCGGGCAAGTAACATATGGATAGACAAAGGGAATTACGTATGTTGCCATAAAGGTTCAACCGATAAACGATCTTCGTGGAATATGTAGGAATCAATATGGGCATCCAGGTCCCGCTGTTGGTTATTGACCGTAGAGGTGTCTCGGTCATGACTACAAAATTCCCGAACCCGTAGGGTCGCACGCTTAACGTTCATTGACGCTATAGTAGTATTGGGATATTTGATGAGTGGTAACCAAATGTTGTTCAGAGTCCCGGATGAGATCCCGGACATCACGAGGAGTCTCGAAATGGTAGAGAGGTAAATATTTATATATGGCAAGTCATATTTTGGGTTCTAGAAAAAGGTGCAGTTTTTTGGTATAGTACCGGGAAGCTTCCAGAAGGTTCCGGAGGATTTCGGAGGGGTCCAGAAGTCCACATGTGGGTCCACCAAGACCCAAGGGCTAGCACGGGCTGCGAGGAGGTGTCCTAGCCTTATTGGGCTAGGTGCACCAAGTCCTCAAAAGCCCATGTGGCTAGGGAAGGCAAAAAAGGAACGAGTCCTAGTAGGAATAGGATTGGACTTGGAGTCCAACTCTTCTCCCCCTTAGCTGCGCCCTAGGGCTTGGAGGAATTGTTTCCCACACCCCTCCACCTATATATAGGGTAGGGCGCCCTAAGAGGACACAGCAAGACCTTGGCGCCCCTCTCTCCCATTACTCCATAGTTCCACTGCCTCGTCCCGGCGACGCTTAGCGAAGCACTATTGTTGCTCCACCACCACCATCGCCACTACATCGTTGTGTTGGTTGTGATACCATCTACTTCTCCTATCCCTCTTGGTGGATCAAGTAGGAGGAGACGTCCTCAAGCTGCACGTGTGCTAAACTCGGAGGTTATGTCCGTTCGGCACTAGA
This sequence comes from Triticum dicoccoides, assembly GCF_002162155.2. Taxonomy (NCBI): domain Eukaryota; kingdom Viridiplantae; phylum Streptophyta; class Magnoliopsida; order Poales; family Poaceae; genus Triticum; species Triticum dicoccoides. Next base: position 195,933,823 of record NC_041390.1, on the reverse strand, counting down.
TCGGTTGGATCATGATCGGATCGCGAAGAGAACGACTACATCAGTTGATAAATGCTTCCGCTTAGCGATCTACAAGAGTAAGTTGATGCTCTGCCCCTCTCATAGCTATGCATCTCCATGGATAGATCTTGCGTGTGCATAGAATTTTTTTTGTTTTCCATGCAACGTTCCCCAACACCTACTTCACCAGGTTCTACCCCGCTGGCAGTGCCGAGCCTGGCCCCATTCGCCTCGACAGTCCCGTCAGGTGGCTTTTGCGCGGCTTGCTCCGGTGCCTCGGCAGTCCCGTCGGACGCTCCTAGCACGGCCGGTTCTTCGGTACCTAGTGTTCCATGCCAATATTATACAACTTTCATATACTTTTGGCAACTTTTATACTATTTTTGGGAGTAACATATTGATCCAGTGCCCAATGTCAGTTCCTGTTTGTTGCATGTTTTTTGTTTCATAGAAAATCCATATCAAACGGAGTCCAAACGGGATAAAAACTGACAGAGATTTTTTTGGAATATATGTGATTTTTGGGAAGAAGAATCAATGCGAGATGATGCCCGAGGGGGCCACGACGCAGGGGGCGCACCCCAGGGGGTCAGGCGCGCCCTGGGCCCTCGTGGCCACCCTGTAAGGCCGTTGGTGCCCTTCTTTCGCCGCAAGAAAGATAATATCCGGATAAAAATCATGTCCAAAATTCAGCCCAATCGGAGTTACGGATCTTCAAGAATTTAAGTAACGGTGAAAGGGCAGAATCGGGAACGCAGAAAGAGAGAGAGACATAGAGACAGATCCAATCTCGGAGGGGCTCTCGCCCCTCCCATGCCATGGAGGCCATGGACCAGAGGGGAAACCCTTCTCCCATCTAGGGAGAAGGTCAAGGAAGAAGAAGAAGAAGAAGAAGAAGAAGAAGAAGAAGAAGAAGGGGGACTCTCTGCCCCTCTCTTCCGGTGGCGCCGGAACGCTGCCGGAGCCATCATCGTCACCGCAATCTACACCAATAACTTCACCGCCATCATCACCAACTCTTCCCCCTCTATGCAGCGGTGTAATCCCTCTTTTACCCACTGTAATCTCTACTTAAACATGCTGCTCAACGCTATATATTACTTCCCAATGATGTATGCCTATCCTATGATGTTTGAGTAGATCCGTTTTGTCCTATGTGTTAATTGATGATCGTGATTGGTTTGAGTTGCATGTTTTATTATTGGTACTGTCCTATGGTGCTCTCCATGTCACACAAGCATGAGGGATTCCCGTTGTAGGGTGTTGCAACATGTTCATGATTCGCTTATAGTGGGTTGCTTGAATGACAGAATCATAAACCCGAGTAAGGGGGTTGTTGCGTATGGGAGTTACGGATCTCCGGGAATTTAAGAAACGGTGAAAGGGCAGAATCAGGAACACAGAAAGAGAGAGAGAGATAGAGAGACAGATCCAATCTTGGAGGGGCTCTCGCCCCTCCCATTCCATGGAGGCCATGGACCAGAGAGTAAACCCTTCTCCCATATAGGGAGAAGGTCAAGGAAGAAGAATAAGAAGGGGGTCTCTCTCCCCCTCTCTTCCGGTGGCGCCGGAACGCCGCCGGGGCCATCATCATCACCGCAATCTACACCAACAACTTCACCGCCATCATCACCAACTCTTCCCCCTCTATGCAATGGTGGAACCCCTCTTTTACCCGTTGTAATCTCTACTTAAACATGGTGCTCAACGCTATATATTATTTCCCAATGATGTATGGCTATCCTATGATGTTTGAGTAGATCCGTTTTGTCCTATGGGTTAATTGATGATCGTGATTGGTTTGTGTTGCATGTTTTATTATTGGTGCTGTCCTATGGTGCTCTCCGTGTCCTACAAATGTGAGGGATTCCCACTGTAGGGTGTTGCAATACGTTCATGATTCACTTATAGTGGGTTGCTTGAGTGAGAGAAGCATAAACCCGAGTAAGGGGGTTGTTGCATATGGGAGTAAAGAGGACTTGATGCCTTATAATGCTATGGTTGGGTTTTACCTTAATGATCTTTAGTAGTTGTGGATGCTTGCTAGAGTTCCAATCATAAGTGCATATGATCCAAGAAGAGAAAGTATGTTAGCTTATTCCTCTCCCTCAAATAAAATTGCAATAATGATTACCGGTCTAGTTATCGATTGCCTAGGGACAAATAACTTTCTCGTGACAAAAAGCTCTCTACTAAAACTAACTTAGTTGTGTCTTTATCTAAACAGCCCCTAGCTTTTATTTACGCGCTCTTTATTATCTTGCAAACCTATCCAAAAACACCTACAAAGTACTTCTTCTAGGTAAAGCGGACGTTAAGCGTGCGTAGAGTTGTATCGGTGGTCGATAGAACTTGAGGGAATATTTGTTCTACCTTTAGCTCCTCATTGGGTTCGACACTCTTACTTATCAAGATTGGCTACAATTGATCCCCTATACTTGTGGGTTATCAAGACCTTTTTCTGGCGCTGTTGTCGGAGAGTTATAGCGTCGGGTGAATATTCTCGTGTGTGCTCGTTTGCTTTATCACTAAGTAATTTTTATTCTGTGTTCTAAGTTGTTCTCTATATTTAGTTATGGATATGGAACACGAAATACCAAAAAAATTAGGGATAATTGATTTTATACCCCTAGTTGGGTCACACTCTGCAGTTTTGCCCCTAGTTTTCAAAAACCCTTGCTCTTGCCCAAGTGCGTTTGGTTCTCTTATGCTTTTGCCCTTTCGTCCCAATTCCGTCTGGTCAAAGGTGTTTGACCGTTAGAGAGATATTTCTCTGGATCATTTTGCCCCTCCTTACAAGTCCAATGAAAAGATAAAGAGAAAAAACATAACGCTTACAAGTGGGTCCCGGCCACATAGAAAAGAAAAAAAGCCAAATAGGAAAATTAGTCTCTCTCTCTCCTCTCCCGTCTCCTCTCTCTGCCGCCGGGCAAACAATAGCAGCAACGACGAGCAATTGCCGTCGAAAAGTCAGGGCAGGCCGGCGAGTTGGAGAGCTCGGCCAGAGGGCACGAGGCGGTGTCAGGCGAGGTCAACTACAAGGGGCGGCGACAGATGCAGGGGAGGCCGGAATAGGCATGGGGCATGCGGGCGCGGTGGAGAGAAGGGTGGATCCGGCCGCGGGAGGCTCGGGATGGACCGGATCCGGCCGGGATGGAGGTCGGGGAGGTGCTCGCTACCGGCGGCGACGGATGCAGGGCAGGCCCGAATCGGCATGGGGCATCCGGGCGCGGTGGAGAGAAGGGTGGATCCGGCCGCGGGAGGCTCGGGATGGACCGGATCCGGCCGGGACGGAGGTCGGGGAGGTGCTCGCGACCGGTGGCAAGGCATATGGGCAATTGTTTTCGTCCTGGGGCTTAGAGCGCCATGGCCATGGTGCCTTGAACCTGTGGGAGAATGACGGCGCGCTCAGACAAGAAGAAATAGAGGGGGAAAAGAAGGAGAAGTCGGCGGGGTCCTGCTGTCATCGCCGACGGTGGTCCAATGGTCCAGTGGCCTGGGCAGGCGCCGCGTGCACCCTCTTCCGGTGGCGGCGCTATCTGGGAGGGAGCGAGGGATTGGGGCTGGGATAGAGGACTTTTTCACTCTATGATAGGTGGACCCGCTGATCCAGTTGCCCTATTTCACTGGTGAGTGCCAACACGTAAGGAGGGGCAAAATGGTCCAGAAAAATGTCTGACTAACGGTCAAACCCTTTGACTGGACGGAATTGAAACGGCAAAATCATAAGGGGACTAAACACACTTGGGCAAGACCAAGGGTTTTTTGAAATTAGGGGTAAAACTGCTGAGTGAGACACAACTAAGGGCACCAAATTAATTACCCCAAAAAATTAGGTTTACTTGCTACTCATGGAGATGGGGAACCTCCTAAAACCCTCGATGCTCATTATGTGAAAGATATTATTGTCGGAGTAAATGACCATGGGTAGCCTAGCTGGCTTCCCCTGGCACTTCAGAAAAATTATAGGCCAATCAAGCCTCGAAGCGTCCAAGACACGGGGCCGCCTTCCCCTAGCCGGCTACCTCTCAAGCTGACTGCGCGAAGGCGGCCCAGCCCTGAAATCTTTGAGAAACAAGACCACGAGAAGGCCGACTTCCAGAAGCCGGCCATAAAAGGGCCGACTCCCAAGAGTCGGCCCCTCAGCAGGCGGCTAAGATCTTGCCCTCAGAGTCTGCACCCACATAACGGCGACAAGACGGGGCATGGCTACAGTAATCCCGGCACACGCCTGGCCACAGTGCACCATACGGGGCGGCCATCCCCGTCCGGCGTGGCACTATTGCCACGATGATCGTGATGTCACCCACGGCGAGCGGCCAGTACGACCCGTGGGTGGCGGGCCCCCTTGGTCAGGGAGATCCCAAAGGCGGTCGGGCTTCCCGCAGCCGGCCAGGGGTATGGCCGGCTTCCGATAGCCGGCCAACTTCCTCCCTCCAGGGAGGTTCTTCATTAAGGAGACAAGAGAAGGTAAGGCTACAGTGATGACCCGCCTCCCGGTGGCACTATAGACATACTTACCACGACAAAGCCATCGTCACCAGGGGCAAAGTAACAGTAACCAGCCCCCGACAAGACCCTCGGGCGGTGGGGCCGGCCTGTCGACCAAAGGGTCGGTAGCCGGCGGGCCCACCAGTCGGCGGAGAAGCTGGCGGGCGTAGACATATACGGCTGGGGCCCGTGCCCAACCGGATTACCATTGTACCCCTGGGGGGTAGGCCTATATAAACCCCCAGGGTTCCCATGCAGGGGAGATTGCTCTTTGGATAGATTTTAGACACCACAAGGAGAAGAGGAGCGAGCTAGACTAGCCCTCCTTCATCCTTTCACCGAACAACTCAAGGAGCATTCTGTAGCTACCCTTCGAGCTAGTGATCATGTGGAGACCCCGCAAAGCAGCATTAGGGGTGTTATCTCCACGGAGAGCCCTGAAGCTGGGTAAGATTCGCCGGCGTGCATGTCTTTGCCTTATCCCGTTTCCAGGCACCGGCAATGTTTTATTGGCTCCCACAATGATAAGCCATCCATTGGCATATGTCGCACTAACCACCCGACAGTTATGTACTACTTTGATAATCCTGAGAAAACCCCATTAAGTTATATAATGGGAGACACGTTGGATCAACTTGAATACTTTAGGGATTATCGCTTGACACAAAACAGGAAACTATTATGGGATCAAATTCATATGTTGCATTGGTATGCTCGACAACTTTGCTTGAGATATGATTATACTTGTTGCTCTAGGATGAAGGCTCCACACCTTCCCTTTTCATGAGAATTTAATGATAATAAACCTTAGCTTCATATGCTAATGGTATATATGATTACTATGATGTGGAACGAATAGAAGAATTCGTTGCTTTTATGGGTGCTTATGAAATTAAATCTTTGTTTAAAGAGTGTGAAAAGCTTGATGATGTTGTTTACTGACCTAATTTTTTTGCTATACTTAGATATTGCTATGAGAATTATGAATTCAATTCCGATATTGATGATTTTATTAAGAGAGTCTCCGCTGTCCAAGAAGAGATTAATATTTTGCAGGAGTCTATGGAAGAAGAAATTGATGAAACTATGAGCTCATTGGATGAAAAAGATGATGAGAAGAGCGAAGAAAAAAAGGAGGAAGAGAAGATTAGCTACCCATGCCCAACTTCTAATGAGAGTAACTCTTCAACTCATATATTGTTTAATTTCCCTTCATGCTTACAGAAGGATGATTGTTATGATCCCGTTGATTCTTTTGAAATAACCCTTTTGATGATGCTTGCTATGCTTGTGGCCAAGATGCCAATATGAATTATGCTTATGGAGATGAACTTGCTATAGTTCCTTATGTTAAACATGAAATTGTTGCTATTGCACCCACGCATGATAGTCCTATTATCTTTTTGAATTCTCCCGACTACACTATATCGGAGAAGTTTGCCCTTATTAAGGATTATATTGATGAGTTGCGTTTCACTACTACACATGATAATTTTGATAGATATAATATGCATGTGCTTGCTGCTCCTACTTGCAATTATTATGAAAGACGAACTACATCTCTGCCTCTCCATGTTTCCAATATGATAAAATTGCAAGAAACTGTTTATACTATGCATTGTCCTTTACTTGATGTGCATGAATTGTTCTTGTATGACATGCCGATGCATAGGAATAGAGTTAGACTTCGTTGTTGCATGATATATGTTGCTTTGTGCTCACTACTAAATCACAAATCATTGTTAATTAAAATTGGCTTTGATATACCTTGGGATCCGGGTGGATCCATTACTTGAGCACTATATGCCTAGCTTAATGGCTTTAAAGAAAGCGCTGCCAGGGAGACAACCTAGAAGTTTTAGAGAGTCATTTATTTCTGTTGTGTTCTTTTACAAAGTTTAAAAACAAGTGCCAAGATTTGCCTTTAGGATGTTTACATTGCTTGTTGGTTTGTGCGGTGCAAGACAGAAACTTTGGCTGTAGTGCGCGATTTTACGTTTTTTACTGGAATGTCAAAATGTTCTGAGACTTTTTGCACTGTATTTCTATACAAATTATTTATTTTTCCTAATTTTTCAGCATTTTTGGAGTACCATAAGTATGGTGAATGTTCAGATTACTACAGACTGTCTTGTTTAAGACATATTCTGTTTTTGATGCATAGTTTGCTTGTTTTGATGAAACTATCGATTTCTATCAATGGATTAAGCCATGTAAAAGTTATATTACAGTAGCTACAAAGCAAAAACAAAATATGAATTGGTTTGCAACAGTACTTAGAGTAGTGATTTGCTTTATTATACAAACGGATCTTACCAAGCTTTCTGTTGAGTTTTGTGTGGATGAAGTGTTCGAAGATCGAGGATGTCTCGATGTGAGGAGAAGGAGGAGAGACAAGAGCTCAAGCTTGGGGATGCCCAAGGCACCCCAAGTAAATATTCAAGGAGACTCAAGCGTCTAATGTTGGGGATGCCCTGGAAGGCATCCCATCTTTCTTCAACAACTATCGGCATGTTTTCAGATTCATTTCGTTCATGCGATATGTGCGAATCTTGGAGCGTCTTTTGCATTTAGTTTTCACTTCTCTTTGATGCACCATGCTGGTATGAGATAGTCCATGGTTGATTTATAGATTCTCATTGCACACTACAAAAAAATACACTTCCGTGATGATACGTGTTTGTCACAGTAGGTCACTTTTTTGTCATGCATGTACATCCATGACAAATTTATGACAGAATCAAGATAGTCATACCTGTGCTGTCGTAGAAGTGTTCCATGACATTACCAAAATTATCATCACGGAAGAGTCCACTTCCATGACAATAAATCGGATGTCACAGAAGTGCTTTCGTCAAGGGTGACCAACACGTGGCATCCACCGTAACGGAACGCCATTAAGCTATCGGGTCGGGTTTTGGATCCGATAACCCATTAACAGCCCCGACCAATGGGGATTTTCCACGTGTAAAATCATCATTGGCTAGAGGAAACATGTGTCGGCTCATCATTGGGACAGATGTCATCCACTCACTGGACAGAAGGCGCCTATGATACGTCGACACGTGGAACGGCCCAACACTGGCTCATTCCTGTGAAAAGGCCGGCCCATTTGACTTGGTCAAAAGCTAGCGGGCCGGCCCATGGAAAGCCTGTTAACGGCCTGTTTGCATATAGCCCATTTACAGCCCGCTAACCCAAGGCCCGTTACGCCCTATCCAAATTAGGCCCAGTAGCGTCATCTGGGCCGTCCAATATGATTCTAGTCCATTTTCACTTCTGGCCCATGTATAGCCCATGATGTCTTTTGGCCCATATGAGGCCCTTTGTAACTCTTGGCCCATTAGCAGCCCGTGCTGAAACTGGCCCGTAATGAACAGTGTATCACTTTACACCCATTAACGGCCCATGGTGAAACTGGCTTGTAATGAACAGTGTATCACTTTATACCCATTATCGGCCCGTTATTCCGTTGGGCCGTCTCCAGCCCATGTTATCTTTCGGCCTTCTCAGAGCCCATTTATTCTTGGGCTCATTTCCAGCATTCGTTTACTTACGGCCCGTTACTGTCATTTTCTGCTTGTGGGCCAAATTCAGCCCGTGGTTATAGTCGGCCCGTTCGTGGTCCGTTAATACGTTGGGCCGTTTTCATAGCGTCATCAAATACAGCCTATTGACGATGGCTCGTTATGGTCGGCCCATGAACGGACGATTCCAACTCTAGCCCGTTTACGGCCAGAATGCGGTCTGTTTGGCCCATGTTTGGCCAATCGATCATATGGTCCGTATAAGGCCCATTGATGATACGGCCCGTAGAAGGCCCATTGTTTCTATGGCCCGTAGAAGGCCCACTGTTTCTACAGCCCGTAGAAGGCCCACTGTTTATACGGCCCATAGAAGGCCCAATGTTTCTACGGCCCGTAGGAGGCCAAGTGTCTACAGTAAATATTAGCCCATGGTTATTGTGGCCTAGTTTTAAAAAATAGGTTATTGCAGCCACTAGCAAACCGCAAAAAAAGAACTGCACTGACTACAAGCAAACAAATAAACAAGACAACAAGGAAATAAATAAGCAAGCAACTTACACTAGGCTATCACGGCTATTACACATATTACATCCACTGGGCATCAAAGTTCGCCACCAGTGCAAATATAGGGAACACAACAGCATATAAACACCGCAGCAAAACAAGTCCAGAACTAAAACCACTTCAGAAGAGCTCAAGAAACAATATCCTGGGTACCCATTATGCTGGCAAGATCCTTAGCAGGCTTATTAAGTTTCTGTTATTTGGCACTTAAGTCCTCCAGCGCTTGCTGTTGCACCAGAAAGTATTCATCTGAATTCTGTAGGGACTTCCTCAGTCCTTCAGCTTCCTGTCGCATAACATCTGATCGATGTCTTTCAACTTGAAGTTGAGACTCAAGAAGCCGAACTGATTCAGGCAATGAGTTCGAAGAGCTGGTGCCAGCAGTGGTAGCCAGTAACTCGAACACTACATCAAGACAGGACTTTGGGGTTGTCTCAGTGTCTTCAATATAGTTTTTATCAGCTTTCTTGGAGACCAACAGGGATGTCTCACTATCTTGAACCTTATCTGCATTACTTCCTTTACCATTGCATAACAGGGTACTCTTCTCCAACATTTTATCCGCGTTCTAAAAGAGAAACAAACAAACACATCTCAGGTTTACAATGTAGTATATGAAACTCATTTTGGTAAACCAGTTTAGTAGTAAGGTGGACATGATAACAGCATGAAACAAACATATATCTATGTAGTATGGTCACTGTATGGTCTATATCATTCTAGTTTATGTTGCCAAATCAAGATAGATACAGTTCGAATCATATCTATTTAAGACAAAGCAGCATAGACAGAATATAAGTGTGGGAAACTACACAGCAATAACAACACTTGTAATGTGCATGGCATGAGAAAATAACTGTTTATTCAATTGAAACTGATATCAACATAGAGAAAGTTACAACAGCAAACATCCAAACACGTTGAGGAAACAAGTTTAAAACATACCTGTTGCGCCATTGGATGCAAGAGCAAAGTAGTATGAACCATAGCTATGGAACCTGATCTGAGAACAATTCTTCTTCTGCTTTAAGCGTTGACTTTGGGCTCGGAGTGGTGGTCCTCGTGATTTGGGCACTGCAGTTGCCTTACTAACTGCTCTTGTTTGGGTGCTCTGTGGTGGAGACGATGCTGTGTCAACGGGAACTGGGTGTCTATTTGCTGGGGTTGGGGTTAGAAGGGGTGTAGCTGGTTTTCTGTCCAACTGGATAGGGGTACAATCTGCATGAGTGTGGGTTATGTGTGGTGGGGCTGGTTCTTGGGCAAGTACAACCGTGGTTCTATCTGCATCGACAGGTAGCATGATCTTTTCTGAAGATCGTGTTTTTACTCCCACAGATACTGCCATCACTCCCTCCAATTGAAATGGCTGATAAACAAGAGAAGTAATTGAATGTACAGACATTGTAAGATAGACAGGTGCAATGGATAGTAGGGAAGAAAACAGGGCATGAAATAATTCACATTTATGTTGTCTAAGCAAACAGAATAGCAGGACATAATTTCACATATATGATGGCTAATTAAACATGATAGCATGACACAATTTCACATGTATGATGGCTAACTAAACAGGATAGAATGACATACTGCAAAATATGATGACTATGTAAACAGGATGACATGATATAACTATACGATGTGTCTATTAAAGTTGTTGGCATGCCATAAATCACAAACATGCCGTCGATGGAAACATGATGGCATGATATAATTCACGGATAGAATGACATAATTTAAATATGATGACTATGTAAACAGGATGAGATGATATAACTATATTATGTCTTTAGAAAATGGGTTGGCATGCCATAATTCAGATACATGATGTCTATGTAAACATCATGGCATGACATAATTCGAATATATGATTTATATACTAAGGAAGTGAGAAGAGGGCAATCACATATATGATGTGTAAACTAAGCAGATGTCATTCAATATTGTGTATATGATGTAAAAACTAAGCATTGCAATACAACATATGCATTATATGAGTAATATAACCCTGCCAAGTTTGAGCATACACCACAGGGGGATAATTGGACTAGTCATCTGCCTTTGAATCCTCCTCTGAAGAGCTATCTGTAACCAGCAAGATATCTGCTTCAGCAGGTAGCATTGTCTGCTGTGAAGACCTTGTTTTCACTCCCGATTTCTCCATCACCAATTCAAATGGCTGATGCACAGGAAGAGCAGTTGAATATACAAACATTGTCGACAAAAGCAATGAGAAATACAAAAAGAGGACGGCATGATATAATTCACATATATGACGCTTGCCTAAATAGCATGGCATTGCATAATTCACATACATAATGCCTTGCAACAAGATAACATTGCATAATTCACATATATAATGTCTTGCAACAAGATGGCATTGCATAATTCACATATATGGTAATTAGACACTAAACAGGTGGCATTCACACAAAGCATGTCTAAACTAAGCAAATGACATAGCAATGCAAGATACCATACGCACGATATGAG
>NC_041390.1:195919894-195922426 GCF_002162155.2 Triticum dicoccoides | reverse complement strand
GAAGAGTAATTGAATGTACTAAAATTGTTGACAAATTTAACACATAATAAAAAAATGATGGCATGATATAATTCACATATAAGATGACTGGCTAACCAGGGTGGCATTGCAAAATTCACATATATGATGCCTGGCTAGACAAGATGGCATTGCATGATTCACATATACGATAAAGAAACTAAACAGATGGCATTGACACAAAGCATGTCTAAACTAAGCAGATGACATCTTTAATGTATACAGTAAGCAATGCAAGGCACCATATGCATGATATTACCAACATCAGCATGCCAAGTTAGAGCGAAGACCTCATGAGGTAAATAGGAGTGGTCTTCTCCTTCTGAATCCCCCTCATAACATTTGTCTTCCTCTTGATTACAATCCGAAATGGGTGGAGGGGGGGGGGGGCTGCCTTTGCGCCCACCATGGAACGACGTCTGCATGAAATTTTATTGCCACGCAAGGCTCGTCTCTTTTGCTCTACATGATCAGTTCCATTGTGTACAATAACTGGCATGCATAGGAATAAAACATAGTGATATTATGTAAGGAGTGCATGCACAAATCCAGAGTGATGGTAGCAAACTGTGGATAGACCCAAAACCAATGATAGCAGGCAGATAATAGCTTTAGTTAAAAAATACAGATAATGGCTCCTTTAATGTTTGTTTGCACCCAACATGAAACTCATAGTAGACACCGGAGATTAACCAGATAGTAGACAGATAGTACTGATTGCTGCCCCAATATGTACCCCACAACCATTTAGAAACTCAAGTTTCAACATTAGTTTGGACCTGACTCGGAGTCTAATAGGTGAACATGACGATAATGTAGCATGTCATCATATTAAATGACACATAACGTAAGCAGACACGGAAGAGTGTGACCTCTCTTGCGGACCCGTGTAGTCCTCGAGGTCATCTGCTCAGTTGATGATGGTAATGCAGTTTCCGTGGCTGCCGGCAGCGGGGAAGAAGATCTGAGGCGGCGAAAGACAGTCTGGAGAGCGGATCCCTGCTGTGGTGAACCCTTCCGTCGTCGGAGTAACTGAGCTGGGGTGGAACACAGCGGCGCAGGAGCAGGACAAACCACACAAGGTTTTCTTTGACACATATCTGTAACAGAAGTAATTGAGTAAGGGCTTGTTTGAATTTGAGGATTCTAACAATGCAGGGATAGGAAATAGACAGGAATATGATAGGAATTCACGTGCAAAACAGAGAATTTAAAAACACAGGATTTGTGCCAATCTGGGTGTTTGATTCACAACAATTGGAAAATCACAGGATGCAAAAAAGCATGGTGAGATTAAGTCAAACCACAAGAAAATGTACGGTTATAATGCTATTATGCTACTATCTCTTAGTCTTGTGCTTGATGAATAGGAATATGAAAAGGAGGAGAAGTGGAAATTAGAATTCCTACGGTTTTTCTTTCAAGGAGACACTAAAGGAACAAATCCTACAGTTTTCCTTTGCTCCATTCCTTTGCACCAAATTCATGAAAAGTAGTACCATAGGAAATTTTCCAATTCCGATGTTTTTCATTCACTTTTCCTTTCAAGCACTGGCGATTCTAGTAGGCAGGCTTGAGCAAGGAAAATCCTACACTAAAAAAATGTTTTTGTGCTACTTTTATTACTTTGGACCCACGCCACTGCCATACTAGCTCAACTCCCAGGCCCATCGACAAATGCACAGCTCAAACACGCAGAGATAAATAATGATGGCGTTCAAGAGAGTCCATCACGGTTAGCTAAGTTGCCTGGTACCTCACTGCTTGTCATATAGTAGGATAAAATAATCGTATTTCCCATTACTACGAGTGCTCAGTGGACAATATATATAACATGTAGAGTAAAAAAGAGATGCAACAAGTGTACAACCTCTTTGGCGAAGCCATGTCGATCTCAGCGTGATTGGGTTGGCCAGTGAGGATGCTCCAGCTGACTTGGCTGTCGGAGGAGGGGAAGAAGATCTTAGGCGTCTGGAGATGGAGCCCGAGGTACTGCTCCGCTGTGATGGAGGGTTTCATCGTTGGAGCAGCTCTGGTGAGTTGTACAACGCCGAGGCTGAAGCAGGACAAGAGAGACAACGAACAACGTTAACCTGAGTGGAATTCTAATAGCATCTCCAATACATGACGTAAAATACATAAACACAAAGTGCTAGATGTAAAATACATCAGCTGCTCATCTCTGAACATAACTGTCAAAACTGAATTTAACTGTCGAAACTAAACTTAACTGTCAGAACTGAACTTAACTATTGAAACTGAATTCTGCTGTCGAAACTGAATTTTGCTGTAGAAACTGAACGCACTAGCAAGGTGAGGCTACACGTCGGTCGACCGACTTTTTCATCTCTGGTTAGTCGATTTTGCAGCCGTTGGATACGAAATCAAGGGCCTGCGGTTCATCTTCAACCTCCACCCCCCTGAGCCGGCCAAACAGCAGCCCCCCGCTACTCGCGGCCGGTGGTGCGCCACCCTGCCCGCCCCAAAAACACTCCCCACCACCGGTCCGCCGCC
>NC_041390.1:195916587-195919787 GCF_002162155.2 Triticum dicoccoides | reverse complement strand
CCGCCACCGCCCCCATCCTGAACCCTAAGATAGATAGTGGGGTACCTCTCCAGCAACCCCCCCTCCCCGCTGCGGCTGGTTCTTCCTTCACCCCGGCGGCATCGAAGTGAAGTGTAGCTAAATCAGAGAAGCATCGCAAGCAAGAGCAAGAGGAGAGCAGCAGCGCAAGCGAGAGCTAAAGCAGCAGCAGGTCCTACTGATGTGGACGTCACTGCTGAGGGACCGACGCCGTGGAGGAATTGGCCGGCGACGCCGCCGTGGATGGAGCCGCGCCGTGTCGGCTCGGGACCGAGCACCAACAACACCATGAGATCGAATCAGGAAGAAAATGCGGCGATTAGTGTACAACCTCTTTGGTGGCGCCGATTAGGCCGCAGCTTCATCTGAGGAAACGGTGATAATGATGCTCTTCCGGTGGTGCAGGTGAAGACGGCAGTGTGGGAATGGAGGTGGCGTGAAAGACGAGGGGAATGTCGGGGCAGCTCCTTGGAGGTGGAGGACGGGGTGGCTGAACCAGCGGGATGATGAGATCGACGACGGATCCTCATTCGGTACGGTGGATGAGGGACTTCGAGGTGTTGCTGTGGACGACGTCGTCGGGGAAGAGGCTCCGGGTGGGTGGCGGACAGAGCAGGGTGTGGGTTTCGTCGCGGGTTTTCGCGGCCTCGGTGTATGAATGGGTGGGCAGATGGGATGGCAGTGGGGAACCATGGCTTAGAGACGCGCTTGTCCGAAATGTGGGGTAAGTTACAAAAGTACCCCCACCGATTTGAGGCGGTTCTTTCGGTTCAGGGGTACCACGGGCATTTCGCGTGTCGGGATTTCACAGGAGGTTGGAGTTTTCGCGCGCGTCGTAATTTCAGCATAGCAAGGCGCGGGTTGAGATGGAAGGAGTTGTCGGAGCACAACGAGACAAAGATATATCTTAAATATTTCGGGCTAACAAGGCGCAGGTAGAAGAGGCGGGAGTTTCGCAGCACGATAGACAGAGACGCTAGCTTGAATTTTCGGCATAACAAGGCACGGCTTGAAATTTCGGAAGAACAAGCTTAATGTGTACCCCAAAAAATACAATTTGCACCTCAACACGCACAACACACACACAAACACCATTTAGACTAGAGTAAGGTACATGTGCATTGCACGCATGAGATTTGGCATCCAAATTATGAATAAATACCACATTATTGCATGCAAGACTTGAGTCATATATGCATGATTTCAAGATTTTTTCCATTTCAAGATTTTAAATTACAAGAATTTTTATGCATGGAGAATTTGTTGGATTTTATATTGATATACATTTATTTTTTAAAACAGTTTGAATGTGAGTCGAAATTTCGGGATTAAAAATAGTTTGGACCACACCGAAATATGCAAAATTTCGTATAATTTTTTAACCGTTGCCATAATATGGGCAGTAATGCTAACAAAAAGAATCTGGGCTCCAAAAAAACCTTAAGAATTAGCAGATGGGCTATAAGTTATTAGAAATAATGGCAGATGGGTTGTATGCTGTTTTCCACAGATTTGAGGATTTCCTAAAAAAGGTTGACGCACAAGCACTGACTGTTGGATGTCCATCCAACGGCCGTCGTGCTTCTTCAATCTCTGCTATTCCTGCTCCAGCCGCTCAAACAAGCGCCGGCGAGACTGCCTGCTCCCTCCTCCTCGCGGTCGGCTGTGCTGCCGTGCAGGCCTCACCGCCGGACCGTACTCCCATCGCTGGCCTAGCCATCCCTCTACTCACCCACACCTGCTGTTATTCTCCAGCGACGGTAGATGAACCAGTAAACCCTTGTACAGTCATACTCCCCTCCGCATTAGAAACAACTGCCGAGTCTTCCCTGCCTCCGTGTCGTCCCCTTCCTAGGCCTCGCCGTTGTCCACCGCCCTGGTGCTCTCGGCGTGGCGTGGTCAACATGGTCAAGGAACGACTTCCATCGGACGTGGATTGTACGTGGAGAGGCTGACAGCAGGGTCCACGGCCGCAGCAAGGAAGTGCCTCCTTATTACGCGGAAAATAATGATTCCTCCACCTGACAGCTGGGACCCACCGTACGGGCCACTGTATTTCGCGAAAAAAACATTTCCCCCTGACTACTGGGACCCACCAGCTACATCTTCGCACGCAAGGAAGTGAGTCCAAAAAAAACGATTCGCCCCCTGACTGCTAGGACCGACCAACTACATCTTCGCTGGCAAGGAAGTGCCTGATAGTTGGAACCCACCTGGTCGAAGCGTACGTAGCGTTGTCATTCTAGTCGCGAACGTGTACGTACATACTGGTCGATGTAGAGGCACGCACGTGTCGTAGTAGAGGCGCTCAAGTGTCGTAGTAGAGGCGCGCACGTAGCATTTACACGTACGTACAGCGGCCAGGGTGCAAGAAAGAAAATACGGCCCCGTATGTGTACATACGGGCGGGGTCTCGAATGCTTACTCGCGCATACGTACGGCCAGGGCTCGTGTACATGGCTGGGTCAGAACGGAGAAACAACGTCGTCGTCGTGTTCATGGGGAGGCAACGGAGTGCGTCGTGTTCATGGGGAGGCAACAGAATGTGTCGTATTCATCGGGAGGGCTTGGATGGAACATGCGATGGAAACGAGGCCTGGCGTACTGCAGAACGGAGGAAACGGCCTTGTGTTCGACCGGCCACGTTCAAAACGGGATCCTATTCATCGGGAGGGGTCTAGCGTACCGCAAAACAGAGGAAACGGACCTCCTACGGTCGAAACGGGGGTCTTGTTGATCGGGAGGGGTGTGGCGTTCTGCAAAACAGAGGAAACGGACTTGTGTTGGAGCGCTACGGTCGAAACGGGGGTCCTGTTCATCGGGAGGGGTGTGGCGTACCGCAAAACGGGACTCCACGGGATAGTGTTCATCTCCACCGTCGACCTCCTCCAGCCTCCATGGGCTCCTGTTCATCCAGCCTCCACGGGCTCCTGTTCATCCAGCCTCCACCGCGCGCTACTCCACCGGCTACTGTTCAACCACCCCTTCACCGTCTACTGTTCATCCAGCCCTCCACACCACGGAGTCCTGTTCAACCACCTCTCCACGGGCACCCCTCCACCGTCTACTGTTCATCCAGCCCTCCACACCACGGGGTCATGTTCAACCACCCCTCCACCGTCTACTGTTCATCCAGCCCTCCACCACACCACGGCGTCCTATTCATCCAGAGGCAACGCCAC
>NC_041390.1:195862649-195916283 GCF_002162155.2 Triticum dicoccoides | reverse complement strand
CACTGTTCATCCCATCGATCGGCTTCAGTTAGCAGCAGTAGCGAAGGAATGGCTCGATCGGGTTCAGTTAACAACCATCGATCGATCGCTCGGGTTCAGTAACGCGTAGCCTGCAGTGCAATCGCTCGGGTTCAGTTAGAGCCCAACGCCTCGCTCGGGTTCAGTTAGAGCCAACGCCTCACACACACGCGCGTACGTGTACGAGAGAAACACGCATTGCTCGGCCCCCGACCTCCCATCGTAACCGGGAACTCCCCAAAATTTTCCTCCCCCTCGCTTCTACCATGGTTTTTTCCGTCATGGACGGCCCAAAGAATGTCATGCAGCTGCGTCTACGGCCCGCCCAGGATGAAAAGCCCATTTTCTGTCATGATTTTTTGTCATAGAAGTAGGAGCCCACCACATCTATGATGATACCGGGTTTTGTCACAATTATCGTCATAGAAGTGTCATACGTATGACAGAAATTTTTTTCGTTCGGCCCAAAATGTCACGGATGTGTCTTTTTTTGTAGTGGCACTTCACTTATATTTTTTGAGTATGGCTTTATAGAATGCTTCATGTGCTTCACTTATGTCATTTGAAGTTTGGATTGCCTGTTTCTCTTCACATAGAAAACCGCCATTTGTAGAATGCTCTCTTGCTTCACTTATATTTGTTAGAGCGTGGGCATATCTTTTGTAGAAATAATGAAACTCTCTTGCTTCACTTATATCTATTTAGAGAGATGACAGGAATTGGTCATTCACATGGTTAGTCATAAAATCCTACATAAAACTTGTAGATCAATGAATATGATATGTTTGATTCCTTGCAATAGTTTTGCGATATAAAGATGGTGATATTAGAGTCATGCTAGTGGGTAGTTGTGGATTGTAGAAATACTTGTGTTGAGGTTAGTGATTCCCGTAGCATGCACGTATGGTGAACTGTTATGTAACAAAGTTGGAGCATGAGGTATTTATTGATTGTCTTCCTTATGAGTGGCGGTCGAGGACGAGCGAAGGTCTTTTCCTACCAATCTATTCTCCTAGGAGCATGCGCGTAGTACTTTGTTTCGATGACTAATAGATTTTTGCAATAAGTATGTGAGTTCTTTATGACTAATGTTGAGTCCACGAATTATACGCACTCTCACCCTTCCATCATTGCTAGCCTCTTCGGTACCATGCATTGCCCTTTCTCACCTCGAGAGTTGGTGCAAACTTCACTGGTGCATCCAAACCCCGTGATACGATACTCTCTATCACACATAAGCCCCCTTATATCTTCCTAAAAACAGCCACCATACCTACCTATCATGGCATTTTCATAGCCATTCCGAGGTATATTGCCATGCAACTTCCATCATCTTCATATACATGACTTGAGCATCATTGTCATATTGCTTTGCATGATCATAAGATAGCTAGCATGATGTCATTGCTATGCTAGATCATTGCATATCCTGGTGCACTTCCAGAGGAATTTATATAGAGTCATATCTTTGTTCTAGTATCGAGTTGTAATATTGAGTTGTAAGTAAATAAAAGTGTGATGATCATCATTATTAGAACATTGTCACATGATCAAAATAAAAGTGGCCAAGGAAGCCCCAAAAAAAGGATATAGGCCAAAGAGGCCTACAAAAAATAAAAATAAAAAGAAAGAAAAAGAAAAAGGAGAAGGGACAATGTTACTATACTTTTACCAAACTTGTGCTTCAGAGTAGCACTATGTTCTTCATATAGAGTGTCTCTTGAGTTATCACTTTCATATACTAGTGGGAATTTTCATTATAGAACTTGGCTTGTATATATTCCAACTATGGGCTTCCTCAAATGCCCTAGGTCTTCATGAGCAAGCAAGTTTGATGCACACCCACTTAGTTTCTAGTTTGACCTTTCATACACTTATAGCTCTTAGTGCATCCGTTGCATGGCAATCCCTACTCCTCGCATTGACATCAATTGATGGGCATCTCCATAACCCGTTGATTAGCCGCGTCGATGTGAGACTTTCTCCCTTTTTATCATCTCCACACAACCTCCACCATCATATTCTATTCCACCTATAGTGCTATGTCCATGGCTCACGCTCATGTATTGTGTGAAAGTTGAAAAGGTTTGAGAACGTCAAAAGTATGAAACAATTGCTTGGCTTGTCATCGGGGTTGTGCATGATTTGAATGCTTTGTGTGGTGAAGATGGAGCATAGCTAGACCATATGATTTTGTAGGGATAACTTTCTTTGGTCATGTTATTTTGAAAAGACATGATTGCTTTATTAGTATGCTTGAAGTACTATTCTCTTAATGTCAAACGATGGACTATTGCTTTGAATCACTCGTGTCTTAATATTCATGCCATGATTAGATTACATGATCAAGATTATGCTAGGTAGCATTCCACATCAAAAATTATCTTTTTTATCATTTACCTACTCGAGGACAAGCAGGAATTAAGCTTGGGGATGTTGATACGTCTCTGTCGTATCTATAATTTTTGATTGTTCCATGCCAATATTATACAACTTTCAGATACTTTTGGCAACTTTTTATACTATTTTTGGGACTAACATATTGATCCAGTGCCCAGTGCCAGTTCCTATTTGTTGCATTTTTTTGTTTCGCAGAAAATCCATATCAAACAGAGTCCAAACGGGATAAAAACTGACGGAGATTTTTTTGGAATATATGTGATTTTTGGGAATAAGAATCAACGCGAGACGATGCCCGAGGGGGCCACGAGGCTGGGGGCGCCCCCCAAGGAGTCAGGCGCGCCCTGGGCCATCGTGGCCACCCCATAAGGCAGTTGGTGGCCTTCTTTCGCCGCAAGAAAGCTAATATCCGGATAAAAATCATGTCCAAAATTCAGCCCAATCGGAGTTATGGATCTCCGGGAATTTAAGAAACGGTGAAAGGGCAGAATCAGGAACGCAGAAAGAGAGAGGGATAGAGAGACAGATCCAATCTCGGAGGGGCTCTCACCCCTCCCATGCCATGGAGGCCATGGACAAGAGGGGAAACCCTTCTCCCATCTAGGGAGAAGGTCAAGGAAGAAGAATAAGAAGGGGGTCTCTCTCCCCCTCTCTTCCGGTGGCGCCGGAACGCCGCCGGGGCCATCATCATCACCGCAATCTACACCAACAACTTCACCGCCATCATCACCAACTCTTCCCCCCTCTATGTAGTGGTGTAACCCCTCTTTTACCCGTTGTAATATCTACTTAAACATGGTGCTCAACGCTATATATTATTTCCCAATGATGTATGGCTATCCTATGATGTTTGAGTAGATCCGTTTTGTCCTATGGGTTAATTGATGATCGTGATTGGTTTGAGTTGCATGTTTTATTATTGATACTGTCCTATGGTGCTCTCCGTGTCGTACAAACATGAGGGATTCCCGCTGTAGGGTGTTGCAATACGTTAATGATTCACTTGTAGTGGGTTGCTTGAGTGACAGAAGCATAACCCCGAGTAAGGGGGTTGTTGCGTATGGGAGTAAAGAGGACTTGATGCCTTATAATGCTATGGCTGGGTTTTACATTAATGATCTTTAGTAGTTGTGGATGCTTGCTAGAGTTCCAATCATAAGTTCATATGATCCAAGAAGAGAAAGTATGTTAGCTTATTCCTCTCCCTCAAATAAAATTGCAATAATGATTAACGGTCTAGTTATCGATTGCCTAGGGACAAATAACTTTCTTGTGACAAAAAGCTCTCTACTAAAACTAACTTAGTTGTGTCTTTATCTAAACAGCCCCTAGCTTTTATTTACGTGCTCTTTATTATCTTGCAAACCTGTCCAAAAACACCTACAAAGTACTTCTAGTTTCATACTTGTTCTAGGTAAAGCGAACGTTAAGCATGCGTAGAGTTGTATCGGTGGTCGATAGAACTTGAGGGAATATTTGTTCTACCTTTAGCTCCTCGTTGGGTTCGACACTCTTACTTATCGAAATAGGCTACAATTGATCCCCTATACTTGTGGGTTATCAGACGTTGTGGCTGCCGCTAATGACACGATCACCTCGGCCTCGAGGACCTCCAGGACAGGCTAGACTTCCTCCTCTCTCATCTCCTCGTCGTCGGCCATCGACGGCCCCTCGGCGATATCATATGGTGGAAGTCCCCGCGCATCCCTTGGACCGTCCCCTGGCTTTGGTGTTCCTTGCGCCACAGGCCGAGCTGCGGCTACCGACTACGGCCGCGCCCCCTCGACGCCCACCATGCCTGGTGGTTCGGGCCACCACGCCTCACAGGATCCTTCGATGATCACTATGCCATCTGGGGTCATGACCCGGGCTAGCGTCGGGATTCACCGGTCGAGCGCATGCTACACCACTAATGAGTATGTGTGTGCTGCCTTGACCTCGACACTGTCACCCATACCTTCCTCCGCTCGCGCAGCCCTTCGCGACCTGCACTGTCTTGCCGCGATGCATGAGGAATTCGACGCCCTATAGCGGAACCACATGTGGCAGCTTGTTCTGCGGCCTCCCCATGCCAATGTCATCACAAGTGATACATCTCCAATGTATCTACTTTTCCTAACACGTTTCCTCTTGTTTTGGACTCTAGTTTGCATGATTTGAATGAAACTAACCCTGGACTGACGCTGTTTTCAGCAGAACTACCATGGTCTTATTTTTGTGCAGAAATAAAAGTTCTCGGAATGGAACAAAACTTTGCGAGGATTTTTTATATCAATAATAAGAATTTCTGGAGCCAAGACATGCAGGAGAGGGGCACCTGGGTGGGCACAACCTACCAGGGCACGCCCCCCTCTCCTGGCGCGCCCAGGTGGGTTGTCCCCACCTGGTGGCCCCGCTGACCCTGAAACCAACTCTATAAATTCCTATTTTCGGAGAAAAAAATCAGGGAGAAATAATTATCGTGATCCACGAGACGGAGTTGTAGCCAAGCCCTGTTCTTCCTCGGGAGGGCAGATCTGGAGTCCGTTTGGGGCTCTAGAGAGGGGGGTCTTCATTCTTCGTCATCACCAACCCTTCTCCATCGCCAATTCCATGATGCTCCCCACCTGGAGTGAGTAATTCCTTCGTAGGCTCGCTAGTCGGTGAGGAGTTCGATGAGATTCATCATGTAATCGAGTTAGTTTTGTTAGGGCTTGATCCCTAGTATCCACTATGTTCTTAGATTGATGTTGCTATGACTTTGCCATGCTTAATGCTTGACACTTTGGGCCCGGGTGCCATGTTTTTAGATCTGAAACATTTATGTTATCATCATTATATCCATGTTCTAGATCCGATCTTGCAAGTTATAGTCACCTACTACGTGTTATAATCCGGTAACCCCGGAGTGACAATAACCGATACTTCTTCCGGTGATTACCGTAGTTTGAGGAGTTCATGTATTCACTATGTGTTAATGCTTTGTTCAAGTTCTCTATTAAAAGGAGGACTTAATATCCCTTAGTTTCCAATACGGACCCCGCTGCCACAGGAGGGTAGGACAAAAGATGTCATGGAAGTTCTTTTAATAAAGCACGTATGACTATTTATGAAATACATACCTACATTATATCGATGAACTGGAGCTAGTGCCGTGTAGCCCTAGGTTATAACTGTCATATGATGAATATCATCCAACAAGTCACCGATCCAATGCCTATGAACTTTTCCATATTGTTTCTTCTAAGTTACTACTGCTATCATCACAGTTACACTTGCTACAAAATTACTGCTATCACTGTTACTGTTACTATTGCTGCTGTCACTACTATCAAAACTATCAAACTACTTTGCTACTGATCACTTTGCTGCAGATAATTAATCTCCAGGTGTGGTTGAATTGATAACTCAGCTGCAAATACCTTCAAATATTCTTTGGCTCCCTTTGTGTCAAATCTATAAATTTGGGTTGAATACTCTACCCTCAAAAACTGTTGTGATCCCCTATACTTGTGGGTTATCAAGACCTTTTTCTGGCGCCGTTGCCGGGGAGCATAGCTATATTTGTTGAGTCACTTGGGATTATTATCAATTTATCACTATGAAGAATCTGAAGGATCCTAGGACTAAGATATTTCCCTGAAGGACGAGGGGAGGTAAGGAACTGCCATCCAGTTCTGCTTTAGATTCACCTTATGTTATGAGTAAACTTGCAACACCACCACATGCTATCAATTCTAATATGTCGCAAGTTATTGATGATGCTACTTCTACTATGAATGATGCTTATGATGGTGCTAGTACCTTGCTTGATAATGATGATGTGCCACTTGGTGAATTTCTTGATAAACAAATGCTAGAGTTATATAACATGATGTTGTTGAATTTGATGATGAGCTTGAAACTGAAACTCCTGAAACACCTACTAGAACTAGCCCTCCTAGATATGAATTGCCTAAGGTACCAGAAGGTTATGTTATGAGTGAAGAAACAACTAGAGATATTCTTGCTTGCAATGATAGAGATGATCTAGAGAAATTATTACACAAGTATAAAGAAAAATCTCTAAATGCTAGAATGAAATGTGATCCTAAGTTTGCAACTTCACCTATCTTTATTGATGATAAGGATTATGAGTTCTCTGTCAACCCAGAGTTAATTTCTTTGGTTGAATTTGATCCTTTCCATGGTTATGAAACTGAAACTATTGTGGCACATCTTACTAAGTTGAATGATATAGCCACCCTTTTTACTCATGATGAGAAAACTCGTTATTACTTTGTTCCCAAATTATTTCCTTTCTCATTAAAGGTTGATGCTAAAGCTTGGGTCAATACTCTTGCTCCTGGTTGTGTGCGTAGTCCCCAGGATATGATTTATTACTTCTCTGAAAAATATTTTCCTGCTCATAAGAAACAAGCCGCCTTACAGGAAATATTTAACTTTGTGCAAACTAAATAAGAGAGTCTCCCACAAGCTTGGGGGAGGCTTTGCCAGTTACTTAATGCTTTGCCTGATCACCCTCTTAACAAAAATGAAATACTTAATATCTTCTATAATGGACTAACCGATGCTTCCAGGGACTTCCTAGATAGTTGTGCTGGTTGTGTTTTCAGGGAATGAACTGTTGGACAAGCTGAGGAATTATTGAATAACATATTGAAAAATTATGATGATTGGACTATTCCTAAACTACCGGCTAAACCCACTCCGAAGAAGAGGGGTATATTATATCTCAGTCCTGAAGATATGCAAGAGGCAAAGAAATCTATGAAGGAAAAAGGTATTAAAGCCGAGGATGTTAAAAATTTACCTCCTATTGAAGAAATACATGGGCTCAATACACCACCACTGCCTAAGGTGGTAGAGGTAAATTCTCTTATGAATTTTAATGATAATGACAATCCTCACAATATGCATCCTAGTCAATGCCTTTATGAGTTTGAAAACTACATTAGAAAACAAGATCACCTCAATGCAAATGTTATGAAACAATTGAAATATAATTCTGATATGATTGCTCGCTTGAGTGACTTGTTATTTAGAATCTCAAATGATGTTGGAGGTGTATAAAAACATGCTTCTATGGTTCAAACTCAATTAGAACAAGTTGTTAAATCTCAAAGAGAATTTCTTGATGAAATGAATCATAGTATGCATGACTTTGCTGTTAGAGTTGCAACTAGAGGAGGTAAAATGACTCAGGAACCACTTTATCCTGAGGGACACCCTAAAAGAATTGACCAAGATTCACAAAGAGCTAACACTAGTGCACCTAGTTCTTCTAGAAAGAAAAAGAAAAAGAAGAATGATAGGACTTCACATGCTCCTAGTGAACCTGAAATATAAAAACCTCCTGATAATGATAATGAAATTTCTATCTCTGATGCTGAAACTCAATCTGGTGATGAACACTCACCTACTGATAATGAAAAAGTTAATGATGAGGTTCATGAAGACTCTCAACCAAACAATGAAAAATAACCAGATAATGATGTTGAGATAGAACCACCTGTTGATCTTGATAACCCATAAGCTAAGAATAAAAGATATGGCAAAACAGACTTTGTTGCTGGAAAAAACAGTAAAGAAAGAGAACCGTGGGTTCAAAAACCTACCTTTTCCACCCAAGTCAACTAAGAAGAATGATGCTAAAGAATTTGAAAGCTTTGCTGAAATGCTGAGGCCAGTCTTTTTGCGCACTCGCTTGACTAATATCTTGAAAATGCCTCCTTATGCAAAGTATATGAAAGACATCATCACAAATAAGAGAAAAATACTGGAAGCTGAAATCTCCACTATGCTTGCTAATTACACTTTTAAAGATGGAGTACCTAAAAAACTTGGAGATCTAAGAATATCAACTATACCTTGATCTATCAAAAAGAATTATGTGAAAACTGCTTTGTGTGATTTAGGAGCTGGTGTCAGTGTTATGCCTTTCTCTTTATATAAAAGACTTGATTTGGGTAAACTCACACATATTGAAATATCTTTGCAAATGGCTGACAAATTGATAACCCACAAGTATAGGGGATCGCAACAGTTTTCAAGGGTAGAGTATTCAACCCAAATTTATTGATTCGACACAATGGAATCCAAAGAATATTCTCAAGTATTAGCAGCTAAGTTGTCAATTCAACCACACCTGGAAACTTAATATCTACAGCAAAGTATTTAGTAGCAAAGTAGTATGATAGTAGCGGTAATGGTAGCAAAAGTAATAGTTTTGGTTTTATAGTGATTGTAACAGTAGCAGCGGAAAAGTAAATAAGCGAAGATCAATATGTGAAAAGCTCATAGGCAATGGATTAGTGATGGATAATTATGTCGGATGCGATTCCTCATGAAATAGTTATAACATAGGGTGACACAGAACTAGCTCCAGTTCATCAATGTAATGTAGGCATGTATTCTGAATATAGTCATACGTGCTTATGGAAAAGAACTTGCATGACATATTTTGTCCTACCCTCCCATGGCAGCGGGATCCTATTGGAAACTAAGGGATATTAAGGCCTCCTTTTAATAGAGTACCGGACCAAAGCATTAACACTTAGAGAATACATGAACTCCTCAAACTACGGTCATCACCGGTAAGTATCCCGATTATTGTCACTTCGGGGTTAACGGATCATAACACATAATAGGTGACTATAGACTTGCAAGATACGATCAAGAACTCACATATATTCATGAATACATAATAGGTTCAGATCTGAAATCATGGCACTCGGGCCCTAGTGCCAAGAATTAAGCATAGCAAAGTCATAGCAACATCAATCTCAGAACATAGTGGATACTAGGGATCAAACCCTAACAAAACTAACTCGATTACATGATAAATCTCATCCAACCCATCACCGTCCAACAAGCCTACGATGGAATTACTCACGCACGGCGATGAGCAACATGAAATTGGTGATGGAGGAAGGTTGATGATGATGATGGCGACGGATTCCCCTCTCTAGAGCCCCGAACGGACTCCAGATCAGCCCTCCCGAGAGAGATTAGGGCTTGGCGGCGGCTTCGTATCATAAAACACGATGAACCCCTCTCTCTGATTTTTTTCTCCCTGAACGTGAATATATGGAGTTGGAGTTGAGGTTGGTGGAGCGTCAGGGGGCCCTCGAGGCAGGGGGCGCGCCCCCACCCTCGTGGACAGGGTGTGGGCCCCCCTGGCCTTGATTCTTTCGCCTGTATTTTTTATATATTCCAAAAATATTCTCCGTTGATTTTCAGGTCATTCCAAGAACTTTTATTTCTGCACAAAAATAACACCATGGCAATTTGCTGAAAACAGCGTCAGTCCGGGCTAGTTCCATTCAAATCATGCAAGTTAGAGTCCAAAACAAGGGAAAAAGTGTTTGGAAAAGTAGATACGTTGGAGATGTGTCAACTCCCCCAAGCTTAAACCTTTGCTTGTCCTCAAGCAATTCAGTTGATAAACTGAAAGTGATAAAGAAGAAGTTTTACAAACTCTGTTTGCTCTTGTTGTTGTAAATATGTAAAGCCAGCATTCAAGTTTTCAGCAAAGATTATGAACTAACCATATTCACAATAGCATTTAGGTCTCATGTTTACTCATATCAATGGCATAATCAACTAGCAAGCAATAATAATAAATCTCGGATGACAACACTTTCTCAAAACAATCATAATACGATATAACGAGATGGTATCTCGCTAGCCCTTTCTGAGACCGCAAAACATAAATGCAAAGCACCCCTGAAGATCAAGGGCTGACTGGAAATTGTAATTCATGGTAAAAGAGATCCAGTCACAGTCATACTCAATGTAAACTAATTATAATACATGCAAATGACAACGGTGCTCTCCAACTGGTGCTTTTTAATAAGAGGATGATGACTCAACATAAAAGTAAATAGATAGGCCCTTCACAGAGGGAAGCAGGGATTTGTAGAGGTGCCAGAGCTCAATTTTGAAATAGAGATGAACAATATTTTGAGCGGTATACTTTCATTGTCAACATAACAACCGAGAGATCTCGATATCTTCCATGCTACACACATTATAGGCGGTTCCCAAGCAGAATGGTAAAGTTTATACTCCCCCCCACCAACAAGCATCAATCCATGGCTTGCCCAAAACAACGGGTGCTTCCAACTAACAACAATCCTGGGGGAGTTTTGTTTGCAATTATTTTGATTCGGTTTGAGAATGGGACTGGGCATCCCGGTGACCAACCATTTCTCATGAGTGAGGAGCAGAGTCCACTCCTCTTGAGAATAACCCACCTAGCATGGAAGATACAGACATCCCTAGTTGATACATGAGCTATTCGAGCATGCATACAAAACAAAATTTCATTTGAAGGTTTAGAGTTTGGCACATACAAATTTACTTGGAACGGCAGGTAGATACCGCATATAGGAAGGTATGGTGGACTCATATGGAATAACTTTTGGGGTTTAGGGAGTTGGATGCACAAGCAGTATCCCCGCTTAGTACAAGTGAAGGCTAGAAAGAGATTGGGAAGCGACCAGCTAGAGAGCGACTACAGTCATGAACATGCATTGAAATTAATCAACACTGAATGAAAGCATGAGTAGGATATAATTCACCATGAACATAAATATCATGGAGGCTATGTTGATTTTGTTTCAACTACATGCGTGAACATGTGCCAAGTCAAGCCACTCGAATCGTTCAAAGGAGGATACCACCTATCATACCAGATCACAACCATTTTAATAGCATGTTGGCATGCAAGGTAAACCATTATAAACTCCTAGCAGAGTAAGCATGGCATGAGCAACTATAATCTCTAATTTTCATTGCAAACATGTTTCATTCATAATAGGCTGAATCAGGAACAATGAACTAATCATATTTACAAAAACAAGAGAGGTCGAGTTCATACCAGCTTCTCTCATCTCAGTCGGTCCATCATATATCGTCATTATTGCCTTTCACTTGCACAACCTAATAGTGTCGATAATAATAATAGTGCACGTGCATTGGACTAAGCTGGAATCTTCAAGCATTCAATTCAAGGGAGAAGACAAGGTAATATGGGCTCTTTGCTAGATCAACAATAATGCATATCAGAGCCACTCAACATTTTCATCAAGGTCTTCTCCTCTTGACCCCCAAAGGAAAGAAATAAAACTATTTACACGGGAAAGCTCCCAACAAGCAAAAGAAGAACGAGCAATCTTTTTGGGTTTTCTTTTTAATTACTACTACTACAGGCATAGAAAGTAAACTAGCTAAAAGCTACAACTAATTTTTTTGTTTTTCTTAAGGTTTTTCAAACACACAAGAAGAAAGCTTAAAAAGAAAATAAACTAGCATGGATAATACAATGAAAAAGTATGAGCACCGACAACTGGCATGAGTGTGTGAACATGAATGTAATGTCGGCGAGGAATACGTACTCCCCCAAGCTTAGGCTTTCGGCCTAAGTTGGTCTACGGCCACGGATTAAAGCTGCCCACTCCGGTGTACTGAGGAGGGTCCTCGGGGTGCCACTGGTTGGCGATCTCCTCTGGATCCCACTGATAAACAGACTGACGGTGAGGGTCAAGTGGTGGCTCCGGCTCA
This sequence comes from Triticum dicoccoides, assembly GCF_002162155.2. Classification (NCBI taxonomy): domain Eukaryota; kingdom Viridiplantae; phylum Streptophyta; class Magnoliopsida; order Poales; family Poaceae; genus Triticum; species Triticum dicoccoides. Next base: position 195,904,319 of record NC_041390.1, on the reverse strand, counting down.
GGCTCTGGAGCTGATGTCAGGCTCCGGTAGGCATGAATGGCCTCCGGCAGAACACGGTACATGCTTAAAAATATGTTGAACAAAGAAGGAGCAGGCAAGGTAATAGTCTCAAAGTAGTCTTTATCAAATATCAGTCTATAGTTAAACAACTTCTTCTTATTATTAACAATAAAAATCATGTGCTACCATACTCTTATAATCTAGAAAAATATGGGGCAACAACTTTTCCTCTTTCTCATAATGCCTAATAGGTATGTTAAAGTGTGTAGCAGGGCGCGAGGCGAAGATGCCTCCTAAAACGGGACCCTTTATATGGTTCAGATTTAACCATTTAGCAACAATAGCGCCTAAACTAAAAGTGGTGTCACGAAACAAAGCATGGTGCAATATAACAATATCAGGGGCACTAAGATTTCCACAGTTCCCGCGACCAATTAAGCATCTACTAGCAAATATTGCGAAGTAACGTAGCACAGGAAAATGTATGCTAGTGATTCTTGCATGGAAATTTCCCTCGTTTCCCCTACAACAATCATATCAATAAATCCCTCCACATCATTACGATGTGGTTGATCTATGCTGCCCTCAAAGGGTATCCTACATACCCAGCAAAAATCATAAAGTGACATCTCCTTATGCTCATCATATAAATAAAATTCCACTGAAGGTGGCGATCTCCTAGCATGGAAATGAAATTTTTGCACAAAAATATTGGTGAGTAGGAGATACTGTTCACGCTGGTCGTGGACGAAGTCGCTGAGGCCTGCATTCTCAGCCAAATAATAAAAATCTTCATAAATCCCGGCTTCTCTCAAGAACTCATCACAAGGCCATTCACACGGCCGAACCTCCACAGTGCGAGGGAGATTATATTTGGGATTCTTGTTTTCTTCACCTTGCTTATCCTTCGAGCTTCGGCTCGAAGAGCCCCTCAAAATTCTCTTCATCTTATTCTGAAAATTTCTGAAATTTTTAGTAACTCAAAAAGAAAAGTAAACCAAACTCAACAAGATTGATAGCAACTACTCCTACAAGTGCCTAGAGGCCATATCATGCATTAAAACTACTTTTGACCACATAAATTTGACATGCAAGCTCAAGAACAGTGTCACCTAAGCAGCAAAAATTTACAATAAATAAAGCACTAGAACAAAAACTAATTGGACCATTGGAGGAATCACATACCGAAGAACAATCCCCCAAAGCATTTTTGTAAATGGATCCTTGAGCAAGGAGATCGAAAATGGCAGCAAGATGAGCTAGAACTCGGGTTTGAGCTGGTGGATGATTTTTTCTGGAGGAAGACGAAGTGTGTGGTGCAAGAATAAGTGGAGGGGTCCCACATGGGGTCCACAAGGCAAGGGCGTGCCCTCCACCCTCGTGGGCACATGGTGAGGCCCCCTGGTGTGTTCTCAGTGCCAAAAATTCTTAAATATTCTAAAAAATCATATCAAATTTTCAGGGCATTTGGAGAACTTTTATTTTCGAGGTATTTTTTATTGCAGGGATAATTCAGAAAACAGATAGAAATGGTATTTTTGCTTTATTTAAACTAAATAATAGAAAGTAAAAAGAGGGTACAGAAAGTAAAAAGAGGGTACAGAAAGTTGTGCTTTCTAACTTCATCCATCTCATGCTCATCAAAAGGAATACACTAACAAGGTTGATCAAATCTTGTTAACAAACTCATTCCGAATAACATGAAACCGGAGAAATTTCGAATAACACTAGGTTGCCTCAACGGGGATATGCACATCCCCAACAATAAGAATATCATATTTCTTCGTGACAGTAAGAAGAGGAAATTCAAAACCTCTAATAGTAATCGTTGAAATTTTTCCAATAGAATTGATAGTGTGGACTTGAGGTTGTTTCCTCGGAAAGTGCACCGTATGCTCATTACCATTAACATGAAAAGTGACATTGCCTTTGTTGCAATCAATAACAGCCCCTGCAGTATTCAAAAAGGGTCTTCCAAGGATAATGGACATGCTATCATCCTTGGGAATATCAAGAATAACAAAGTCCATTAAAATAGTAACGTTTGCAACCACAACAGGCACATCCTCACAAATACCGACAGATATGGCAGTTGATTTATCAGCCATTTGCAAAGGTATTTCAGTAGGTGTCAACTTATTCAAATCAAGTCTACGATATAAAGAGAGAGGCATAACACTAACACTGGCTCCAAGATCACATAAAGCAGTTTTAACATAGTTTCTTTTAATGGAGCATGGTATAGTTAGTACTCCTGGATCTCCAAGTTTCTTTGGCATTCCACCCTTAAAAGTGTAATTAGCAAGCATGGTGGAAATTTCAGCTTCCGGTATCTTTCTTTTATTTGTAACAATATCCTTCATGTACTTAGCATAAGGGTTCATTTTAAGCATATCAGTCAAATGCATACGCAAAAAGATAGGTCTAATCATTTCAGCAAAGCACTCAAAATCCTCATCATCCTTTTTCTTGGATGGTTTAGGAGGAAAGGGCATGGGTTTTTGAACCCATGGTTCTCTTTATTTACCGTGCTTCCTAGCAATGAAGTCTCTCTTATCATAACATTGATTCTTTGATTGTGGGTTATCAAGATCAACATTAGGTTCAATCTCTACATCATTATCATTGCTAGGTTGAGCATCAACATGAACATCATCATTAACATTATCACTAGGTTCATGTTCATTACCAGATTGTGTTTCAGCATCAGAAATAGAAATATCATTGGCATTCTCAGGTGTGTCAACAACAGGTTCACTAGAAGCATGCAAAGTCCTATCATTTTTCTTTTTCTCCTTCTTAGAAGAACTAGGTACATCAACATTAGTTCTCTGAGAATTTTGCTCAATTCTCTTAGGGTGGCCCTTAGGATACAAAGTTTTGGGAGTCATTTTACCCCCTCTAGTCATGACTCTAATAGCATTATCATTTTTCTTATTATTTAATTCATTGAGCAAATCATTCTGAGCCTTAAGTACTTGTTCTACTTGAGTGGTAACCATAGAAGCATGTTTAGTAATAAGTTTAAGTTCACCTTTAACTCCAGACGTTTAATCACTCAAGTGTTCAAGCATATCAGCATTGCATTTCAATTGTCTACCAGCATAAGCATTGTAGTTTTCTTGTTTAACAATAAAATTATCAAACTCATCTAAGAATTGGCTAGCAAACTTATAACGAGGAATATCACCTTCATCAAATCTATAGAGAGAATTTACCTTTACTACCTATGTCGGGTTATCAAGACCATGTGTTTCTTCAATATGTGGTAAATTCTTAACATCTTCAGCTTTAATACATTTTTCTTTCATAGATTTCTTTGCCTCTTGCATATCTTCAGGACTGAGAAATAGAATACCCCTTTTCTTCGGAGTTGCCTTAGGATTTGGTTCTGGAATTGTCCAATCATTTTCATTACTCAACATATTATTCAATAGCAATTTAGCTTGACAACAGTTCTTTCCCTAAAAACACAACCAGCACAACTATCTAGATGGTCTCTGGAAGCATCGGTTAGTCCATTATAAAAGATATCAAGTATTTCATTTTTCTTGAGGGGATGATCAAGCAAAGCATTAAGTAATTGGAGAAGCCTCCCCCAAGCTTGTGGGAGACTCTCTTCTTCAATTTGCACAAAATTATATATTTCCCTTAAGGCATCTTGTTTCTTATGAGCGGGAAATATTTAGCAGAGAAGTAAAATATCATATCCTGGGGAGTACGCACACAACCAGGATCAAGAGAATTAAACCATGTTTTAGCATCACCCTATAATGAGAACGGGAACAACTTAAGGATAAAGTAATAGCGAGTTTTCTCATCATTAGTGAATAGGGTGGCTATATCATTTAATTTAGTAAGATGTGCCACAACAGTTTCAGATTCATAGCCATAAAAAGGATTAGATTCAACCAAAGTAATTAACTCAGGGTCGACAGAGAAATCATAATCCTTATCGAAAATAAAGATAGGTGAAGTAGAAAAAGTAGGGTCATATTTCATTCTAGCATTCAAAGACTTTTCTTTAAGCTTAACTAATAATTTTCTTAAGATCATATATATCATTGCAAGCTAAGAAGTCTCTAGTAGTTTCTTCATCCATAACATAACCCTCAGGCACAACAGGCAATTCATATCTAGGGGGAGAATCTTCATCATCACTTTCATCACTATTATCAGTTTCAATAATTTCATTCTCTCTAGCCCTAGCAAGTTGTTCATCAAGAAATTCACCTAATGGAATAGTATTATCAAGCATAGAAGTAGTTTCATCATAAGTATCATGCAAAGCAGAAGTGGCATCATCAATAACATGCGACATGTCAAAATGAATAGCAGGAGTAGGTGTCGCAAGTTTACTCAAAACAGAAGGTGAATCAAGTGCAGAGCTAGATGGCAGTTCCTTACCTCCCCTCGTAGTTGAGGGAAAAATCTTGGTTCTTTTATCTTTCAAGTTCTTCATAGTGATCAACAGATATAAATCCCAAGTGACTCAAAGAATAGAGCTATGCTCCCCGACAATGGCGCCAGAAAATAGTCTTGATAACCCACAAGTATAGGGGATCGCAACAGTTTTTGAGGGTAGAGTATTCAACCCAAATTTATTGATTCGACAGAAAGGGATCCAAAGAATTTTCTCAAGTATTAGCAGCTGAGTTGTCAATTCAACCACAACTGGAAACTTAATATCTACAGCAAAGTATTTAGTAGCAAAGTATTATGATAGTAGCGGTAGCGGTAGCAAAAGTAATAGTTTTGGTTTTATAGTGATTGTAACAGTAGCAATGGAAAAGTAAATAAGCGAAGATCAATATGTGAAAATCTCGTAGGCAACGGATCAATGATGGATAATTATGTCGGATGCGATTCCTCATGCAATAGTTATAACATAGGGTGACACAGAACTAGCTCCAGTTCATCAATGTAATGTAGGCATGTATTCCGAATATAGTCATACGTGCTTATGGAAAAGAACTTGCATGACATCTTTTGTCCTACCCTCCCGTGGCAGCGGGGTCCTATTGGAAACTAAGGAAATTAAGGCCTCCTTTTAATAGAGTACCGGACCAAAGCATTAACACTTAGAGAATACATGAACTTCTCAAACTACGGTCATCACCGGTAAGTATCCCGATTATTGTCACTTCGGGGTTAACGGATCATAACACATAATAGGTGACTATAGACTTGCAAGATAGGATCAAGAACTCACATATATTCATGAAAACATAATAGGTTCGAATCTGAAATCATGGCACTCGGGCCCTAGTGACAAGCATTAAGCATAGCAAAGTCATAGCAACATCAATCTCAGAACATAGTGGATACTAGGGATCAAACCCTAACAAAACTAACTCGATTACTTGATAAATCTCATCCAACCCATCACCGTCCAACAAGCCTACGATGGAATTACACACGCACGGTAGTGCGCATCATGAAATTGGTGATGGAGGAAGGTTGGTGATGATGATGGCGACGGATTCCCCTCTCCGGAGCCCCGAACGGACGCCAGATCAGCCCTCCCGAGAGAGACTAGGGCTTGGCAGTGGCTCTGTATCGTAAAACGCGATGAATCCCTCTCTCTAATTTTTTTCTCCCCGAACATGAATATATGGAGTTGGACTTGAGGTCGGTCGAGCGTCAGGGGGCCCACGAGGCAAGGGGGTGCGCCCAGGGGGTAGGCGCGCCCCCACCCTCGTGAACAGGGTGTGGGCCCCCTGGCCTTGATTCTTTCGCCAGTATTTTTGTATATATTTCAGAAATATTCTCCGTTGATTTTCAGGTCATTCCGAGAACTTTTATTTCTGCACAAAAATAACACCATGGCAATTCTGCTGAAAACAGTGTTAGTCCGGGTTAGTTCCATTCTAATCATGCAAGTTAGAGTCCAAAACAAGGGCAAAAGTGTTTGGAAAAGTAGATACGTTGGAGACGTATCACAAATCAACCGCCATACCTATCGGTATCTGTGAGGATGTGCCCATTGTTGTTGCTAATGTTACTATTTTGACTGACTTTGTTATACCTGAGATGCCCGAGGATGACACCATGTTGATTATCCTTGGTAGACCCTTCTTGAATACTACAGGGGTTGTTATTGATTGCAACAAAAGGAAGGTCACTTTCCATATTAATGGCAATGAGCATACGGTGCACTTTCCGAAGAAACAATTCCAAGTGAATGGTATTAATGGTATAGAAAAATCTCCGGCAATCACTATTGGAAGTTTTCAAATACCTCTACCTACCGTCAAAAAGAAATATGAAATGCTTATTGTTGGGGAAATGCATATCCCCATTGAGGTAACCTAGTGATTTACAAAAGTTCTTCGGTTTCATGCTAATTGAAAATGGTTGTTAATAAGACTTGATCAACCTTATTAATGGATCATTTTTGAACCATATGAAGTTGATGAATTTAGTAAGCACTACCTTCTGTCCCTACCTTTTGTTTTCTGTTTTTACTAGTTAAATAAAATAAAATGCCATGTTTAGTCTGTTTTCTGAATTTCCCGTGCAAACATATTTGCCTGCGCCTATTCTTTTTGATTATCACAGCAAGGAAAAATATTTTGTTCTTGATAATGAGGCCCGATCTCACAACACAGCAGTAGAGGAAGCATGGCGGGCCGAGGCATCCGCACCTAGAGCGTCTGTGAGCTACCACGCCGACTACTACCCTCTAGGCTACTGATCGACTACCAAGTTAGGCCAAAAGCCTAAGCTTGGGGGAGTATGTGTTTCCATAGACTTTACATTCATGTACACTTATTCCATTTATCGGTGCCCACACTTCTTCATTGTATCATCCATGCTTAGATTTATTTTCTTGCTTTCTTCTTGTGACGCCCCGAGACCATTGCGCCAGGTGTCCTCCAGTTATTCGCTGTTGTTGCCTTGTCATTTGTTTGCGTGTCATGCATTTCATATCATGTCATCATGTGCATCGCATTTGCATACGTGTTCATCTCATGCATCCGAGCATTTTCCCCGTTGTCCGTTTTGCGATCCGACACTCCTACGTCCTCCGGCGCCCCCTTTTGCCTCTTTTCGTGAGTGGGTGTTAAACGTTCTCGGAATGGACCGAGATTTGCCAAGCTGCCTTGGTACACCACCGGTAGACCGCCAGTCAAGTTTCGTGCCATTTGGAGTCCGTTTGATACTCCAATGGTTAACCGGGGAAACGAAAGGCCTCGTGTGTGTTGCAGCCCAACACCCCTCCAAAGTGGCCCAATAACCCATCCAAACCCCCTCCATCCTCTCGGTCGTTCGATAACGATCGCGTGGCCGAAAACCGCACCTCATTTGGACTCTCCTAGCTCCCTCTACCTTCGAACCCTAGCGTCTCCTTCCTCGCACCATCGGACACATCCGTCCGCGCCGGACATGTCCGTCGGCCACCTCACTCTGTCCAATCGTAAGCCGCCACATCACCACGCCGCCGCTCTCCTCCAACCACGCGCCGCCACGTCGCCTCCTCTCTCTCTCTCCACCGCGCCGGCCCTGCAGGCCCATCGTAGGCCCGCACTGGCCCAAGCCGCCCCGCTCGAACCCGCACGAGCCCGGAGCCTCGCCGTCGCCCCGTTTCTTCCCGCCGGCCACCGGACCTCACCGGCGACCAGCCGCGCCTCCACCATCACCGGTCGTCGCCACCTCAACGCCATGGCCGCCGCTCCGTCGTCTGTCTCCATGCCTTGCGCCGGCCGCCTCCCACCGCTGCGCGTGCCCCGCCGCCGCTCCTCCGTCGCGCGCTCGCGCTCAGCGCCGGCCACCACAGCGCCTCGCCGGCCGCTGCGCTCTACCGCCCGCCGCCACACGCCCTCGCCGGCCTTGCCCGCGCCATTCGTCGGCCTTGCCCGCGCCCGAAGCTCGCCGGCGTTGACCTCGCCACCGACCTCGATCGCCCCGTCCAGCTTCATCCCGGGACCCCGATGTCCCTCGAACCAAACACGGCCGCGCCCCATCCTGGATCCCGCCGTCCCATTGAACGTTCTTAGAGAGGGTATATTTTTCCTAAGTCTTTTCCCCCACATTTTCAGGCCCTGTTCATTGCATCATAACTCTGGGCCTGTAGCTCTGTTTTGGGCGTGCAATATATCGAAATGTTCATCTCGATGTGCTCTTCATTTTGTTGCATTGTGACATGCTTGTTTGAGTCCATCTTGATGCCCAAATTGTTGATGCAAGAGTGTTATAAAATGTTAGGTGCTGATTCTTATCAGTTTATGAGCATTTGTCATTTTTGGCATGATTATTGTGTGCTGCATATGGGCATGAGTTCTACATGTGTTTTGGGCCATGCCATGCCATCTTTACAGGGGTATATGCCATGTATTTTTGTGATCAATGTGGTGACTAGCACAAGCATACAAAGTAGCTCTCGTGATATTGCTGTTTTCAGAGACTTAGAATTTCACTAAGTCATTTCCCTGCTGTTATTTTAATGCCATGTATTCATGTTGCTACAGAGAGATCCATGCTTCTTTTGAGTATGTTCACTAAGGATGATTTGGAAATATTGTTATGCTATATCCATCCATGTCCCTATTTGAATTTATGGAGTGCCCTAGCATGATCCACTTTTGCTATAAAATGTTCCTGGCAGATTGTTTACCAGTTAATCAATTTTGCCAAGGTTGTTGTAGTTGATCCATGCATGCTATGAGATTGTTCTTGACATGGTTAGCTTCTTGATCATGTTTTCTTGCTGGTAGTATGCTTATATTTTTATGCAATGCCTTGTGTTGAGTGCATCATGCTCGCAAACATGCCTTCATAACTCTGTTTTTGCCATGTCCAGTTTTCTGCTAAGTCTGAATCTTTTAACCAAACTTGCTATGTTTACATGGGTGCCATCATATTTTCTGTGCCCTTTTGTCTTATGGTCAGTAAGGGACTTTTTTTATATGCCCTGAGTAGATTCATGCCATGCTTTTGTTTTCTATGTTATGTTCCTGTAGCATGTTGTTATCTTGCTCTAAACATTGCTTCCTAATGTTAATTCCTGACATGTTAACATTTTCACTAAGTCTGTGATGCTGTTATCTTTTGCACTTTTTCCATGCTTGTTTGAACCAGCTATTGTGTGATTTAGCCGTAGCTCAGTGTTCATCTTTTGTCAAGCATCTTGAGTAGATCACTGCCGTGTGCTTTGTTGCTATGTTGGGGTTCAGTAGCTTAGTTTCTTGTTGCATTCTAGATGGCATCGTGCTGTTAATCGCAGAATTGTGTCATTCTTGTTTTGCTTGCCATTTGCAAACGGTGCATCCGATTCCGGTGATCTTTATATCGATTTCGACCGAAATCGACTCAACTTTACAGCGGTCCTCTTGGTTTGCAAAGTTGAGGCCTGGTTCAATCTTTTCCTTCTGGAGCATGCATACGCATTGCATATCACATCCCGCATATCATGCCATGTTTTGCATCATGTTGCTTGCGCATTGCACCATGGTTGATTGTGGTTTCCTTTGCTTGTGTTCTTGCCTTGGGTAGAGTTGGGAGACGAGTACGTGATCGAGGAACCGTTGAGTACGCTTACGAGGATCAAGCTTACGTCAACTCGGAGAACTTTGTAGGCAAGATGACCATACCCTCGACATCACTTCTATCTTTGCTTGCTAGTTTCTCGCTCTATTGCTATGCCGTGATACCTACCACTTGCTATATCATGCCTCCCATATTTCCTTGTCAAACCTCTAACCCACCTTGTCCTAGCAAACCGTTGTTTGGCTATGTTACTGCTTTGCTCAGCCCCTCTTATAGCGTTGCTAGTTGCAGGTGAAGATGGAGTTTGTTCCTTGTTGGAACATGTTTATTATTGGAATATCATTATTATATCTTGTTTACTTTAATGCACCTATATACTTGGTAAAGGGTGGAAGGCTCGGCCTTATGCCTGGTGTTTTGTTCCACTCTTGTCGCCCTAGTTTCCGTCATACCGATGTTATGTTCCTTGATTTTGTGTTCCTTACGTGCTTGGGTTGCAATGGGAACCCCTTGACAGTTCGCCTTGAATAAAACTCCTCCAGCAAGGCCCAACCTTGGTTTTACCATTTGCCACCTAAGCCTTTTTCCCTTGGGTTTCGCGGACTCAAGGGTCATCTTTATTTTAAACCCCCGGGCCAGTGCTCCTCTGAGTGTTGGCCCAACCTAGAGCACTGTGCGGGGCCGTCCCTTGGCAACTTGGGTTACGTTGGCTCCCGTACGCTTAGCTTATCCGGTGTGCCCTGAGAACGAGATATGTGCAGCTCCTATCGGGATTTGTCGGCACAGCGGGTGGTTTTGTTGGTCTTGTTTTACCATTGTCGAGATGTCTTGTAACCGGGATTCCGAGTCTGATCGGGTCTTCCTGGGAGGAGGAATATCCTTCGTTGACCGTGAGAGCTTGTGATGGGATAAGTTGGGACACCCCTGCAGGGATTTGAACTTTCGAAAGCCGTGCCCGCGGTTATGGGCAGATGGGAATTTGTTAATATCCAGTTGTAGAGAACTTGACACTAAACTTAACTAAAATGAATCAATAGCGTGTGTAACCATGATGGTCTCTTTTCAGCGGAGTCTGGGAAGAGAACACGGTCTCGTGTTATGCTTGAACGTAAGTAGTTTTAGGATCACTTCTTGATCACTATAGCTTCTTGACCGTGCTTTGCTTCTCTTCTCGCTCTCATTTGTGTAAGTTAGCCACCATATATGCTAGTGCTTGCTGCAGCTCCACCTCAGTACCTTTTCCTACCTATAAGCTTAAATAGTCTTGATCGCGAGGGTGTGAGATTGCTGAGTCCCCGTGACTCACAGATTACTTCCAAAACCAGATGCAGGTGCCGATGATGTCAGTCCAGGGGATGCGACCAAACTCAAGTGGGAGTTCGACGAGGATTTAGGACGTTACTATGTTTCCTTTACAAACAATCGGTAGTGGAGCCCAGTTGGGGCGATCAGGGATCTTTCGCATTTGGGGTTGTCTTTATTGTGGTTCCGCAGTCGAACCTTGATTGTATTCTGGATGATGTAATGCTATATTTATGTATTGTGTGAAGTGGCGATTGTAAGCCAACTCTTTATCCCTTTCTTGTTCAGTACATGGGATGTGTAAAGATTACCCCTCTTGCGACATGCCTACTATGCGGTTATGCCTCTAAGTCGTGCTCCGACACGTGGGAGATATAGCCGCATCGTGGGTGTTACAAGTTGGTAATCAAAGCCTTCCCCGACTTAGGAGCCCCCTGCTTGATCGAATTGCTAGCGTTGTTGAGTCTAGAAAAATGTTTTGAGTCTTATAGGATTATATATATTGGAGAGTAGGATTCGTTTTACTCCTCGGCCTTTGTCGCTCTGGTGAGGCCTCCTGACGTAGAAGTTTTGACTCTTCTCTTCTCAAATTTCATGAATTTTTTTTAGGATCACGCGGGTATCTTGGAATCATTCCGATGGTTTTGTGACGAGAACATTGTTCTTGGTGCCTCCTGACATTTAGGGGTTATGGCAGTGTCCCGGGGAGTTGAGCTCCAAGGTGTTGTCATCACAATTTAATCATTGCACTTCTAGAATACCTGAGTTTCGCTGACATCGAAAATCTCTTTTATGCAATTGTTGGTGAGATAACCTCGATGTCACCCAGTACTGGGGCAGGAGTTCGGGAGTATTGCCATAACTCATATAACGGATGCTTTTCGAAGGTTGAGATAAATGATTTCCGAAGGTTTCTTGGTTATGTGTTGAAGGATGGATACAACTGGATGTAGGATTTGCTAGTTTGGGTGAGATATTATGCTTCCACTGTATCCCCAACACCTGATTGCATAACCGGAGAATTTCAGGAGTTTATAAGTGGGAATTCAAGTAGATCTTAGGATATCTTTCCGACAGATGCATGATATGAGATTGGGGTTCGACGTCTAGTGGTCCGCCTATCCACGGTTGGTTTTACAGTGGTCTCGTTGTGTCTTAAAGAGTCCTTGGGTATGCTGACTCAGGGACGCTTCGTATGTCATGTGCACTGCCTTGTACATGATGGTGCTATACGATCGAGCCCGTGTGGGCCCCACCACGAAAACTTCGAATGAAATCTCTATCATATGTTTCTTTCCAGCTTATTTTTCAAGCCAATCCTTTGTTTTGTTTTGAGTTGTGGTATTCGAGTTGCTTCAATGTCAAGTGTTGATTCCATACCTTCCCTAAGCATATTTCTATGTGAATACTAATCCTTCTTGATCATCAAGGTTGTCATCTCAATTCTGTCTTCCAACCGATGTGCTTCTCTTCAAGTGGGTCCGATCATTTCAACATCCGCAAGATCACCTCTCGGCTTTCCCAATGTTGTTCGTTTCATCTGTCCCCAAGTTTGCCTTTGTTTTCCCGCCACCCACCCCCTTTTTATTCAAGGACTCAGATTTCTTAATCAACTATCATGTTATTGATGATAAGTCTCTCCATTCCTTTCCGTCTATGTTCTTATCCGGTGATTCTCAAGAAGATACTAACGGAGCTTCAAGTTATCATTCTTTGTTTCTTTTCTTCTCCGGTGGATCCAACGCAAGCTTTCGGTGTTGATCATATCTCTTTCCTTATTTCAAATGTTTTCCCATGCCGGTGTACCTCTGAATCGTTCACCTCTCGCTACTCTTTTGTTCTGGAGTGTTGAAGATATCTCAGGAGATTCGTGTTTTCATTCCTAATCCATTCAAGATATCTCGAGGTTGTTATCTCATTCAAGCTATTTTATTCAACCGGTGCAATCTCTCTTCAAATCGTTCAACGATGTTTCTTTTGAGTGGGCCCATAACCCATGGGTCTTTTCCCAGGATCTTACCTGGCTCTTCTAATTTTACCGGAGTTATTCTCAAATCTTTCAAAGTTTGATATAAGAATGAGTTATCATCAATCAAATGCCTTTCTCCAAGATCTGTCAAATTCTTATCACCATTGACTCAACCTTTAAATTCGTCATCCCGGGGTATCTCAATAATTCATGGTGGGGTTTCTCATCGTCATTCTCAACATTTGAAGACCGAAGAAGTGTTTCATCTAAATCTTGGTCTGTTCTCTCGAAGATTCGTGATCCTAGCTTGATGCCATCCTCTCATAGTTGTTTTTGATTGTGAGAATTCTTTTCACCCATCCTGAGCAATTCAAGAGTCTTTTCAGTTTGATTCTCCGGAGGCCATCATCTCAGGTTTATTCATATTCAGATTTCAGCTCTCGTTCTCCAAATCATACTGGTGCATCATTCAAATATCCTCTAATCAGTCCATGATCTCTCCATACTCATGTATTTATAATCTATCAAGTTTCTTTGTTCTTTTATAATTCTTCCCAGTGTTTCTTTATCTTTTCTTTGGTCATTTTAATTCTTATGGTGGTTCGTTCAACATTCCTCTTCCGTTGTTCTCATATCAATTCATTCGTTCGTTCCAAATCTTACCGGAGGCTCGTTGAAGACCTTTCCAAGTTTGCGCAATATCTATCTTAATCCTGTCTATGAGAATAAGTAGTTTGCCAAATCTGTTGCTTGCCATCAATCTAAATTGGTGAAGGATGCGCATAACGTAATTCTTATTATTGTTTCATACAAGTGATCTAATTTCTTCTTTCTGGAGTGGTTCATCATATCACATTCTCGGTTCGAGATGCTTTATCTTTTCTTTTCCAAGAGTTCCAAGCTCTCTCTTTATTTCACCACGGAGATTCATCTAAATCATTGCAAGGTTTCACCTTGTGTTTTCAACTTCTATTTCCTTTCATTTGATCATCCTTTTGTTACCGAAGTTCTTCATGGAGGCTCTACATGATGGTTCATCAAGGATTTAATTCCTTCTCGAAGTGTTCATTGAGATTCTTTTTCAAAGGAGTTCAAGCATTCTTCATATTGCATTCCGAAGTGCAATTCTTTCTTTCTTATCTTTTGAGCTGGTGTTATGTCATTCTTGACAATTTGAGCTCGTGTTTCATGACTCAAATATTGTCAAGAATGAGATATTTTAAATCCACCAATCTCGTCATTGAAGTTATCTTGGGTTATATTTCACCTAAAGCTTTCCCTGGATTGTTGCTATTTATGGTGCTTATAAAAGACCCAAGTTCTTATTTTATCCTCCCGGTGAAATAGTTTCTCGTCTCTTTGTTCATATCAATTCAAATCCATTGTTTCTGTTAGTCGCCTAATTTCAACTCATAATTTTGAGATGTCTTCCATAAGCCCACATCAAGATTATCCTTTCGTTGTCGATAATCCAACAACTCCGTTCTAGCATTTGTTGTAAGCGTGCTCTCTCAAGATCTTGTTTCCCTCCATTCGTTCTATTCCATTCTTTCATTTCTTCCGGAGGCATTGTGTTGTTGCTCTCTCCTCTCATCATCTCGAATGGTGAGGATCGTGTTCTTTTTGTACTTATCCATTTAACTGGAGTGTTCTGCCCTCTGCTCAAGTTCTTTTCGCCTTATCAAGTATTGCATCTCTTTTCAACCGGAGTGCTGTCCGAATTTGTTCTTCCTTGTTCCTCTTTTCTAATGGAGTGTTTTCAACTTTGTTCATCTCCGTTATATTCTTATCTCGAAATGGTTTAACCTTTCAAGGTTCTTTGGTTTCACTCGTTTGTCAAAGAAGCAACTTAGTTTTATCTCTTCTCTTCCTCTTTCGTTTTCTCTCCGGTGCCATCCTAGATCTCGGGACGAGATCCTCTCATGGTGGTGGAGTGTTGTGACGCCCCGAGACCATTGCGCCAGGTGTCCTCCAGTTATTCGCTGTTGTTGCCTTGTCATTTGTTTGTGTGTCATGCATTTCATATCATGTCATCATGTGCATCGCATTTGCATACGTGTTCATCTCATGCATCCGAGCATTTTCCCCGTTCTCCGTTTTGCGATCCGACACTCCTACGTCCTCCCGCGCCCCCTTTTGCCTCTTTTCGTGAGCGGGTGTTAAACATTCTCGGAATGGACCGAGATTTGCCAAGAGGCCTTGGTACACCACTAGTAGAGCGCCAGTCAAGTCTCGTGTCATTTGGAGTCCGTTTGATACTGCAACGGTTAACCAGGGAACCGTAAAGGCCTCGTGTGTGTTGCAGCCCAACACCCCTCCAAAGTGGCAGAATAACCGATCCAAACCCCCTCCATCCTCTCGGTCGTTCGATCACGATCGCGTGGCCGAAAACCGTACCTCATTTGGACTCTCCTACCTCCCTCTACCTATATATTTGGGTCTCCCTCTGAATTTTCGCGGATGAACCCTAGCGTCTCCTTCCTCGCGCCACCGGACACATCCGTCCGTGCCGGACATGTCCGTCGGCCACCTCACTCCGTCCAATCTCAAGCCGCCACGTCACCCCGCCGCCGCTCTCCTCCAACCACGCGCTGCCACGTCTCCTCCTCTCTTTCTCTCTCCACCGCGCCGGCCCTGCAGGCCCATCACAGGCCCGAGCCGCCGCCGCCGCCCGAACCCGCACGAGCCCGGAGCCTCGCTGCCGCCCCGTTTCTTCCCGCCGGCCACAGGACCTCACCGGCGACGAGCCACACCTCCACCATCGCCGATCGTCGCCGCCGCAATGCCGTGGCGGCCGCTCCGCCATCCGTCTCCACGCCTTGCACCGGCCGCCGCCCACCGCTGCGCGTGCCCCACCGCCGCTCCTCCGTCGCGCGCTCACGCTCATCGCCGGCCACCGCAGCGCCTCGCCGGCCGCCGTGCCCTGCCGCCGTCTGCCGCCCGCCGCCACTCGTCCTCGCCGGACGGGTCGCTCCGACCTGGATCCGTGCAGATCCGGCCACCCCGCGCCATTTATCGGCCTTCCCCGCGCCCGAAGCTCGCCGGCGTTGACCTCGCCACCGACCTGGATCGCCCCGTCCAGCTTCATCCCGGGACCCCGACGTCCCTCGAACCAAACACGGCCGCGCCCCATCCTGGATCCCGCCGTCCCATTGAACGTTCTTAGAGAGGGTATATTTTTCCTAAGTCTTTTCCCCCACATTTTCAGGCCCTGTTCATTGCATCATAACTCTGTGCCCGTAGCTCCGTTTTGGGCATGCAATATATCAAAATGTTCATCTGGATGTGCTCTTCATTTTGTTCCATTGTGCCATGCTTGTTTGAGTATATCTTCATGCCCAAATTGTTGATGCAAGAGTGTTATAAAATGTTAGGTGCTGATTCTTATCAGTTTATGAGCATTTGTCATTTTTGGCATGATTATTGTGTGCTGCATATGGGCATGAGTTCTACATGTGTTTTGGAATATGCCATGCCATCTTTACAGGGGTGTATGCCATGTATTTTTGTGATCAATGTGGTGACTAGCACAAGCATGCAAAGTAGCTCTCGTGATATTGCTGTTTTCAGAGACTTAGAATTTCACTAAGTCATTTCCCTATTATTATTTCAATGCCATGTATTCATGTTGCTACAGAGAGATCCATGCTTCTTTTGAGTATGTTCACTAAGGATGATTTGGACATATTGTTATGCTCTATCCATCCATGTCCCTGTTTGTATTTATGGAGTGCTCTAGCATGACTCAATCTTGCTCTACTTTTGCTATAAAATATTCCTGGCAGATTGTTTACATGTTAATTAATTTTGTGAAGGTTGTTGTAGTTGACCCATGCATGCTATGAGTTTGTTCTTGACATGGTTCGCTTCTTGATCTTGTCTTCTTGCTGGTAGTATGCTTATCTTGTCATGCAATGCCTTGTGTTGAGTGCATCGTGCTCACAAACATGCCTTCATAACTCTGTTTTTGCCATGTCCGGTTTTTTGCTAAGTCTGAATCTGTTAACGAAACTTGCTATGTTCACATGGGTACCATCATATTTTCTGTGCCCTTTTGGCTTATGGTCAGTAAGGGACTTTTGTTATATGCCCTGAGTAGATTCATGCCATGCTTTTGTTTGCTATGTTATGTTCCTGTAGCATGTTGTTATCTTGCTCTAAACATTGCTTCCTGATGTTAATTCCTGACATGTTGTTATCTTTTGCACTTTTGACATGCTTGTTTGAACCTGCTATTGTGTGATTTAGCCGTAGCTCAGTGTTCACCTTTTGTCTAGCGACTTGAGTAGATCAATGCCATGTGCTTTGTTGCTATGTTAGGGTGCAGTAGCTTAGTTTCTTGTTGCATTCTAGATGGCATCGTGATGTTAATCGCAGAATTGTGCCATTCTTGTTTTGCATGCCATTTGCAAACCGTGCATCCGATTCCGGTGATCTTTATATCTATTTCGACCGAAATCAACTCATCTTTCTAGAGGCGCTCTTGGTTTGTCAAGTTGAGGCCTGGTTCAATATTTTCCTTCCAGAGCATGCATATGCATTGCATATCACATCCCGCATATCATGCCATGTTTTGCATCATGTTGCTTGCGCATTGCACCGTGGTTGATTGTGGTTTCCTTTGCTTGTGTTCTTGCCTTGGGTAGAGCCGGGAGACGAGTACGTCATCGAGGAACCCGTTGAGTACGCTTACGAGGATCAAGCTTACGTCAACTAGGAGAACTTTGCAAGCAAGATGACCATACCCTCGAAATCACTTCTATCTTTGCTTGCTAGTTGCTCGCTCTATTGCTATGCCGCGATACCTACCACTTGATATATCATGCCTCCCTGTCGGAGATGTGGGCCACGGGTAGGATAACCCGAGCCCCAGAGCCTTTCAAGACATCGAGGCAGGCTGCGCCCCTCAAGATCTCAGGACACGGAACTGTCTTTAGAGAAGTCGGCGGCAAGGCAACCGAGTAGCCACTCGCGGCCGAGTCCCAGAAACGACTTCAGGGTAAGCCGACTCCTGACTGCCGGCTTCCCAAGAAGCCGACCTTGGGGAGTCGGACTGCGACTCCAACAAACCCCATATCCTCATCGGGAGGGACAGGACAGGGGAGTGGCTACAGTGAAGCCCGCTCCCGCCCCTTACCAGGGGCAGGCATGGCAACACCATGTCGTACCCGGGAAAATCTCCGTGTGGCGTGGCAATGTTGCCGTGCCGGCCCTGACATCAGCACCAAAGGACCGAATCATGCGCCCACGACGACTTGTCTGTACGACCCTGGGGCGGCAGGTCCCACCAGCCAGTGGGACCCCAGGAAACGGCAAGTGTGCCATTAACCATATGTGACGGAGAGTGGCAATAGTGATCGCCCGCCAGGCGGCGGGGCTGTTGCCACGACCCTGTGACCAAGCCCGCGTCATCAGAAGCACGGCTATAGTAATCAGCAGCCGGCAAGACCCGCCCGCGGCGGACGCGGCCTGTCGGCTCCGTACCGAGCCAGCCGGCGGGGCCCACCAGTCGGCGGGCCCCAGCAGTCGGCGGAGAAGACGGAGGCCGGAGGCACTGACGGCTGGGCCCGTGTCCAGCCGGATTACCATTGTACCCCTGGGGGGTAGTCCTATATAAACCCCCCAGGGCACCCATGCAAAGGGTTGGAATCCATTAGCTCTAGACCAGATCATATAGGAGGGAGAGAGCTAGCCTTGCCCTCTCCTACCTCCAGGAAATAGCTCAAGGAGCAATCGTGTAAACACTTTGCCATAGTGATCATGCGGAGACCTTGCAGAGCAGCAGTAGGGGTATTATCTCCCCGGAGAGCCCTGAAGCTGGGTAAGATTCACCGGCATGCATGTCTACGCCCCATCCCATTTCCAGGCACCGGCGACGTTCTACTTGCCCCCACCATGTAAGCCATCCTTTGGCATATGTCGCACCCAACCCCTGACATTTGGCGCCCACCGTGGGGCCTGGTGCACCGTCATCTGGAGACCTGTTCTGGATGGGAATGCTTTTCCTCCCTGGAGAGCGCAGCCAGCCAGGCACGCCAGACGGAGTTTGCGCCGACGCGCTGCACGGCGTTGAGATCACCTACGCAGCTAGCCGCCTCACCGAACTTGTCGGCGAGGTTCGCATCTCCGATGAACCTGCATCCAACACAGGCACGGGCGGCTCCGAGAGCCTCCTCGCGGGCCTCCTCGATCAACTCCACGTCGTCGGCGAGCCTGCCGTGGACTTGGATTCTGTAGGTTCCACCGACCCGATGCTGGTCGACTCCGACACCGCGTCGCTCAACGCATTCCACACTAATGTGGTGGTCTACGACGAGCCTCTCCCTCGTGCGGAAAGCGGCGGAAGCACCGTCACCGAGGTGCTCGTCATCAGTCATGACGAGCTCCCCGGCGGAGGAGCGCATGACCCACTTGGCGCGGCGCTACAAGACCTGACTGCGCCCATTCGGGAAGACGCTGACGCGAAGACGTTGGAGGCGCGCCGCCTTCAGCTCGTCGAAGGTGCGAAGAAGCTGGATAGCATGAGACGCTTGTCAGAAGCCTACCAGCGAGAGATGGATCGCGCTGTTGGTGCCTCGCCAGCCCCAGCTGGGCCCAGCCGCCTTGGCACCGTCCAGCAGCGCGGCGTAGCCATCACCAACCTGTTCGGGGCAAGACGCCCTGTGGATGCTACAACCTGCGGAGAACATTCGAGCTGCCCAGGCGGCGGCGGACGAGCTGGACAATTTCGAGGGCGAAGAGCGCCGCTTGATGATGGAGCGAGTCCAGCGGCTCCTCGACGCGGCTGCCGCGCAGAACGAGGCCGGCTGCCGCACAGAGGCGCTGCAGCGGCAGAACGGTGACCTTCGCCTAGACCAAGGCGTGACGTCTCGGACGCCGACTGATGGCGCCCGAGGAAGAAGAGACAAGGACCCGGCTGTCAGCCACAGTCGGACTCACATTACCATAGAGTGTGACCGAGACAGCCGCCCGAGAGCAGTGGAACGACGGGACGACTGTCCGCCTCCTCCTCCTCGCAAGGAGTGGCGAGTCTCCCTGCCGCCTGTTGACCATCCGACTCTCGGCGACCGCCTTGGCCACCGAGAGGGAGTTGGAAAAAATGACGCCCGCCACCGGATCGACCGACTTCACCGATCCCTGGCGCTGGAAGAAGAAGACGAGTTGGTTCCGCCTTGTTTCGGGCCCCGCATTCGAGACGAGCCCTTTCCCAAAGGGTTCACGCTCCCAAGAGACATGCCCAAGTACACCGGCTCCATGAAGCTGGAAGACTGGCTGGTCAACTACTCCATGGCTGTCAGCATAGCGAACGGCAACAAACGTGTCGCCGTAAAATACGTTCCGCTCATGCTCCAGGGCACGGCCCGGACATGGCTGAACAGCCTGAAGCCCCGCAGCATCAATAGCCGGGTCGACTTCACCGAGGCATTCGTCCGCAACTACAAGCGTCCTCCCAAGCCTCGTCAGCTCTCCTTGTGCATGCAAGGTCCCGACGAGTCGAGTCGCGACTACCTCACGCGTTGGGCCGAGCTTCGGAACTCCTGTGAGGGCGTGCACGAGGTGCAGGCTATCGAGTACGTCACTGCCGGGTGCAGAGAAGGCACCCTCCTCAAGCACAAGCTCCTCTGCGACGAGCCAGAAACCCTCGACGAGCTGCTGATTATAGCAGACAAGTACGCCACGGCCGACTCCTCCATGAAGGCGGAGATTCAAGTCAGCGCAACTGGCAAAGTGGCCCCTCAGGCTCCAAGAACTTCGGCGGGAGATGCCAGTCGGCGACAACAGCAGAGCGACCACAAGCGCAAGGCCCCGCAGCCGGCTTCCAGCAGCCGGTAGGTCGCGACAGTTGAAGCCCAGCAGCCGGATGGGCAGCCTCCGACCAAGTGACAGAAAGGCGGCAAGCCCAACTGGTTGTCAGCCTTCTCCTACGAGCAGACTCTGGATGGACCTTGGAAGTTCCATAGCAACGCGAAGCCGTCGAATCACACCACCCGGAAGTGCCTCTGGCTCACCAGGATCGCCAAGGGAGACGACCTCCTACCTCCCCCACCTGCTGGGCAGCCGCCTCCGCCTCCGCCCCAGCAGCCGGCTGTCAGACCAGTCGGTGCAGTACAAGACGAATACCCCGAAGAGCACGGGGCCTACATGGTGTTTACCAGTATGGCTGACGATTGACGCAGTAGGCGACTGCAGCGACAAGAGGTGAATGCAGTAGCATCAGAGACGCCAGAGTTCATGCACTGGTCCGAGAAGCCTATCAGCTGGAGCAGGGCTGATCACCCAGAGGTGATGCCGAGTCCGGGCTCCTACGCCTTGGTCTTGGATGCCACCTTTGCCACGGATAGACGAGCCGCGCGTTTCTCGTGAGTTCTGATAGACGGAGGCAGCAGCATCAACATCCTGTACAAAGACACCATGGAGAAATTAGGAATCAAGCAAAGACAGCTTCAGAACAGCTGGACTATGTTCCACGGCATTGTTCCTGGGCTTTCCTGCTCACCAATTGGCAAGATCCTGATGGACGTCCTCTTTGGAGACAAAGATCACTTCCACCGAGAGTCAGTTTGGTTTGAGGTGGTGGACCTTAAGAGCCCATACCATGCACTACTCGGCCGACCCTCCTTGGCCAAGTTCATGGCGGTCCACCACTATGCCTACCTCAAAATGAAGATGCCTAGTTCGAGGGGAATTCTGACCGTAGTCGGCGACTACCGGAAGTCGTCTGCCTGTGCGACTGAGAGCAGTCGGCTAGCCGAGTCCCTGGTGATCGCAGCCGAGAAGCGGCTCCTGGAACGGGTTGTGGCGATGGCCGGCAAGCAGCCAGAGGTGTCGCCCAACCCAAAGGAGTCGGAGGCTAAGGGTTCGTTCAAGCCGGCCAAGGAGACAAAGAAGATACCCTTGGATCCGGAGCACCCGGAGAGGTATGCTGTCATAGGCGCAAACCTCGACAGCAAATAGGAAGGCGAGCTCATCGATTTCCTCTGTGAGAATCAGGACATCTTCGCATGGTCCCCCAAAGACATGCCAGGTGTACCGACAGAATTCGCCGAGCACAAGTTACATGTCCGATCTGATGCAAAGCCGGTCAGGCAGCCCCTGCGCCGCCTATCAGAAGAGAAGAGAAGAGTTGTCGGAGAAGAGATAGCCCGACTCCTAGCAGCCGGCTTCATTATGGGAGTATTCTTTCCAGAGTGGCTAGCCAACCCGGTCCTGGTACTGAAGAAGAACAAGCAGTGGCGAATGTATATTGACTACACGAGCCTCAACAAGGCCTGCCCCAAGGACCCGTTTGCTCTGCCAAGAATTGATCAGGTGATAGACTCCACCTCCGGATGCGAGCTGTTGAGCTTTTTGGATGCGTACTCAGGATATCACCAGATCAAGCTGAACCGGGCTGACAGACTGAAGACCGCCTTCATCACGCCATTTGGAGCCTTCTGCTACCTCACCATGACGTTCGGCTTGAGGAATGTCGGCGCCACCTTTCAGCGTTGCATGCAGAAGTGCCTCCTCAAGCAACTCGGGAGAAACGCCCACGTCTACGTGGACGATGTGGTGGTGAAGACGGAAAAGCGTGGAATACTGTTGGAAGACCTCAAGGAGACCTATGAGAACCTGCGCCGATTCCAGATCAAGCTCAACCCCGAGAAGTGCGTCTTCGGAGTACCAGCCGGCCAACTCCTTGGCTTCCTGGTCTCCGAACGCGGCATAGAATGCAACCCTATAAAGATCAAGGCCATTGAGAGGATGGAGGTACCCAGCCGACTGCTGGACGTGCAAAAGTTCACCGGCTTCTTGGCGTCCATCAGCCGTTTCATCAGTCTGCTGGGCGAGAAAGCTCTCCCCTTATACCAACTCATGAAGAAGACCACTTTCTTCGAATGGAACCACAAGGCGGACGAAGCTTTTCTCCAGTTGAAGAAGATGCTAACTACCCCACCCGTTCTGGCGGCTCCGACTCCTAAGGAACCTATGCTCCTGTACATCGCCGCCACCAGCCGGGTAGTCAGCACGGTCATTATAGTGGAACGCAAGGAGAAAGGCAAGGCACTACCTGTCCAGAGACCGGTATATTACCTGAGCGAAGTACTGTCGGCCTCCAAGCAGAACTACCCCCACTACCGGAAGATGTGCTATGGCGTACACTTTACCGCCAAGAAATTGAAGCCTTACTTTCAAGAGCATCTAATCACTATGGTCTGCACGGCCTCACTTGCCGAGATTATCGGAAGCCGAGATGCTTCTAGCCGAGTGGCCAAGTGGGCCATAGAGCTGGCTCCCTACACCATCCACTACCAGCCCCGCACCACCATCAAGTCACAAGCACTGGCCGACTTTCTCATCGACTGGGCTGAGACCCAGTACCTACCTCCAGTGCCCAACTCCACCCATTGGCGGATGCATTTTGACGGCTCCAAGATGCGCACCGGCTTGGGAGCCGGCGTCGTCCTCACTTCCCCTAAAGGCGACAAGCTCAAATACACACTGCAAATCCATTTTGCAGCCTCCAACAACATCGCCGAGTACGAGGCACTCATTCACGGGCTCCGGCTTGCCAAAGAACTTGGCATTCGCCGGATCCTGTGTTATGGCGACTCGGACTTAGTGGTCCAGCAGTCGTCTGGAGACTGGGACGCCAAAGATGCAAACATGGCAAGTTACCGTTTCCTCGTGCAGCAACTCAGTGGATATTTCGAGTGGTGCGAGTTCCTTCATGTGCCAAGAAACGACAACGACCAAGCAGACGCCTTGGCACGAATCCGCTCTACTCGCCAAGCGGTACCATCCGGCATCGCCCTTCAACGCCTCCTCAAGTCGTCTGTCAAGCTGTCGGTGTCAAACCGGCGGATCTCGGGTAGGGGGTCCCGAACTGTGCGTCTAGGCCGGATGGTAACAGGAGATAGGGGACATAAAGTTTTACCCAGGTTCGGGCCCTCTCGATGGAGGTAAAACCCTACGTCCTGCTTGATTAATATTGATGATATGGGTAATACAAGAGTTGATCTACCACGAGATCAGAGAGGCTAAACCCTAGAAGCTAGCCTATGGTATGATTGTTGATGTGTATGTTGTCCTACGGACTAGAACCCTCCGGTTTATATAGACACCGGATAGGGTTAGGGTTACATAGAGTCGGTTACAATGGTAGGAGATCTGAACATACGTATCGCCAAGCTTGCCTTCCACGCCAAGGAAAATCCCTTCCGGACACGGGATGGAGTCTTCAATCTTGTATCTTCATAGTCCAGGAGTCCGGCTGAAGGTATAATTCGGCTATCTGAACACCCCCTAATCCAGGACTCCCTCAGTAGCCCCTGAACCAGGCTTCAATGACGACGAGTCCGGCGCGCAATTTGTCTTCGGCATTGCAAGGCGGGTTCCTCCTCCAAGCACTTCATAGAAGATTTTGAACACAAAGATAGTGTCCTTCTCTGCAAAATAATTTTCCACATATTGCCATAGAGAGAATAATAATATTAACACAAATCTAATCTGATGACGTATTCCGTGGTTCGACACGCCATGGCCAAGCCTTTATCCAAATCGTTTCATTATCCCACCTCAACGCGTTATGCGAGGCGGTTTCCTTGGCACGTCTTGTCAAAGCAGAGATCGTGTCCCTTTATTCTGGGATTCTCATCAATACGGGCGTGGGTAACCCAACCGCGCCTTTGATTACGGCGCTTGGAGAAAAGAAAGTTTTACCAGGCTGGTGGGGGCATGTAGTCACGCCCACCCATATAAGGGGATAAGGATCCACCTTTTCACCCACGCCTTCTTCCTCCTTTGCCTATCCATTCTTGCACACTCGAGCTCCAGCGCCCAAGTCCGCACTACCACCTCGACCTTCTCTAGTCATGTCCGGAGCGGGAGGCAAGTGGATGGTTTCCTCCGTCACAGAGGGACACATAAAGAAGCTGAGGAAGGCCGGATATCTGGCCAGCGACATCGCGCACCGACTCCCCGAGAAGGGGCAGCTCATCCCCACTCCTAGGCCCCATGAGAGGGTGGTATTTCTCATCCATTTCCTCCACGGACTGGGCTTCCCTCTGCATCCATTTGTCCGGGGGCTCATGTTCTACTACGGCCTTGATTTTCACGATCTGGCCCCGAACTTCGTCCTCAACATCTCGGCATTTTATCGCCGTGTGCGAGGCTTTCCCCCGCATCCGCCCTCATTTCGGCTTATGGCTAAAGACCTTCAACGTCAAGCCAAAGGTGGTGCGCGGCAGCCAGGCAGAGTGTGGCGGTGCCATGGTTGGCAAGATGGCCAACATCCTGTGGCTCGAGGGCTCCTTTGTGGAGACCCTGAAGGGGTGGCAATCGGGGTGGTTTTACATCAC
The DNA here is from genome assembly GCF_002162155.2 of Triticum dicoccoides. Lineage (NCBI taxonomy): Eukaryota > Viridiplantae > Streptophyta > Magnoliopsida > Poales > Poaceae > Triticum > Triticum dicoccoides. The sequence goes on along the minus strand of NC_041390.1, from coordinate 195,879,218 downwards.
CGAGCCATGCGACCCCGAATGGGTCGCAGCCCCCGAGTTTCGGTCCGGACCCCCTACGCGGCTCACCTCCTGGAAGGAGACCGGCCTGTCGTGGGGTAAAAAAGGAGAGCTGACCGGACGCCAAACATGCATCCAAACCCTGGTGGACAAGAAGCTCAAGCTTGTCAACGTAGTCCAGGTAATGCTCATCCGCCTGATCCTCCCGTGTCAATGACGGGCCTTCAATCTGTGGGAGTTCGACCCGGCGTAGCATCAAACTCTAAACAGGCTCTTCGACATGACGTACGAAGATGCCTGGAGGGTGCTTTTCAAGGGCGTCGAGGCTCCCACATCCGCTGCCGAGGATCGCGGATTCAGCATTCAGCATCACGCTCATGCGCTAAGCCATTTTTGTCCTTTTACAGGGTATCAGTTTTTCATAGTTTGACTCTATGCGGGATCTGAGTTCCCTTATCTTTCATAGGATTGGGTGGCGACGTCCGGATAGATCAACTGTCCGGCTCCTCTGCCCAAAGGCCCAGCGGACGCTCGCTTGGTGAAGCTGCTGGTTCCGGCGCCCTATGTGGTGCCGGAGAAGAAGGCCACGAAAAGGGCCACGGGGACTCGAAAGAGTGCCCGGCGCCAGGAGGTGTCGGATTCGTCATCCGACGTTCCCGAAGCACCTTCCTCTCGTGAAGACGAGGAGGAAGAAGAAGAGACCTCTCCCCCTCCAGCGGGAGGAGAGAAGAAAAGGAAGGCCACCCTCTCCGAGGAGGCCGGAGGGTCCAAGAAGGGGAAAACCCTTCCTCCGGACTGCTCCACCGACGCCGCCGACGACGAAGAGGAGTGGCAGCCCAGGGCCAAGCCCCTGGCAAAATTGTAAGTGTCCGGATACCAGGGTAATTCACAGTATTCGTTTTTTGCACAGCTTTTCCTTATGTCGAATATGTTTATGCAGCCCACCCAAGGACTAGCTCGACGCATCGTCGAGCGGCTTACTGGACCTATCGGAGGTGAACTCGCTTCTGACGGCTTCATCCCCCCACCCTGCGGACGACACCGAAGTGTTGTCCCAATAGGTTCCAAGCTGGGAGGAGGCGGTCCTGGAGGCGCCGCAAGGCGACCTCCCGAACTCCAGGAGTAAAGGGGATGAAACCCCCCAGGGCTCCAAGTCCGGCTTAAGGCCGGACACAGCTCCGGAATCTTCAAGGATGCTAGAGTCCAGCGGGCGACCTCCTTCCAAGAGGAGCAAGCCTACCGTGCCGGTGACCTCCGTCCAACCGGAGGCGCCAGACAATATGTTGGAGGCGCTCCAAAGTGCCTCCATCGACGAGGGGCACCGCACTATTATGAGTGCGGTGATCTAGAAGGTTCAGTCCGCCAAAAGCGGACTGACTGAAGCTTTTACAAGCCTTTTAACAGGCTTTGAGGTAAGTAAAGAATGTTCAAATAATGTTACCGCATAGACAGTAGCCCCTGATGCTCTGTTGGGCGTTCGGGAAGAAAAGCCGAATAGAGGATGAAAGAATTCGCAGGAGTCTAACAAAAGGAGTCAATATGCGTATGCAGGCTTCTCTGCTAGTGTCCGCCGCACTGACTGCGGAAGTGGACATGCTGAAGCAGAGTCTCGAGAAGTCCGAGCAAGAGCTTGGGCGTGCCAAGAAGCAGCTCGAGGAGAAGGAAGGTAAGAAATACCCTATTTGAATATGTATATAAAAAAGGTGCAATTGCAAAAAATGACAGGATTGACATGGCTATTGCAGGGGCCACGTCTGAGGTGGCGACTCTTAAGCAAGTGCTGCTCGAGGCCGAGAAGAGTGCGGCCGTGGAGCGCACCGAGCGGGAGAGGTATGAGGCTGAGGTTGGCAAGGTGCGGCAAGAGCTCCAGGTTCTCGGTTCTCATGAAGAAACATGAGAGTTTGGAGCTTGACTCGAAGACGCGAGCGTCCGAGCTCGCGGCAGCTATAGAAAATGCCAAGTCTGCCAAAGCCGAGTCCCAGAAGACCCTCCAGGAATTGGATGAGGTGAAGAAGATTGCGGCGGGTAAGGCATTCTTTATGCAAAGCAAACACATAAACGTGAGTTACCTGTTACTTACCCGAATCCGGAGCTCTCTAGGAGCGTTCGCAGATCTTCCCCGGAGTGTATCTGATGCCGCCGCATTCTATCAAGCCGAGGAGGGTAGCTCGACGGAGAAGATGTTCTGGTCTCAGTACGCTGAGGCCAGACACCCTGTTCCCCTGAGCGACCAGCTGAAGCAGTCGAGCACCACAAGGCGGCCGAACAGGCCATGAAGGGCCTCCTAGTTCGGCTGTGGCCTGGAGAGGCTCTGCCTGGGAGCTATTTTGGGCTGGTGCGGCGGCTGGTGGAGGCCTGTCCGAGGCTTGAAGACATCAAGCACTCCGTCTGCATTGAAGGTGCCCGTAGGGCCCTTGCCCGTGCTAAGGTGCACTGGGGCAAGCTGGATGCGGAGAAGCTTGTGAAGGACGGGCCACCGCCGGGGAAAGAGCATCGCAAGCCCGAGAATTATTATAAGGATGTTCTGAAGGGTGCCCGCCTTGTTGCGGATGAATGTACCAAGGATGTATTTTTTGAGTAAAACCCGCTCGTGTTATCCTGTGCGCTGAAAACTTGTTCATATGCGCTAAGCAATGCTGCTTGAATTTAAAATATTACCTTCTGTGCGGCTGTTTATCAATACTGAGAGATGGCGAGTCGTCGGTTTCTGCCCCCATGCCGCTAGTGGTGGGGTGTTCGGGGATAAACCTAGGCGCTCTTTTTCCCATATTTGGGTCCTTCGAGGGAGGCGCTCAGCCCAACGAACGAGGCAATCGGACTATAATGCGTGAACACTCTCACTTAGCCATAGAATTCTATAATTTTAAATTTCGGCGAAGCCCCTAGTATTCGGAAGACCGATTTCAGGGCGCCATCCACGCCTTGGCCGGACAGAGCCGACTCCTCGCCTGAAGCAGCATAAGTCTTTAGGGACTCGAAAAAACCTCTCGAATAGCGACCAGCTCTCGCTTCATCATGACAGTCAGTTTTAGCTTTCTCCACTTAGGTGCTCGGCCCAGCTGAACTGGGGCACAATCGCAGTGGTTCTCCTAGTGCTACCTTAGCCGATATAGCGGAACGTAAGGCACCAAAACATAAGAGCCGGGAAAACCCAACTATTGACCCAAGACATGATTCGGAGTTGATGCATATAATGCTATAAGTTCGGGGTGCCACACTTGTTAAAGTGTTCGGACTTCTCACACCATGTTGAGGGGTACTGAAGCCCCTGGCGTACTTTGGCCGTACCAAAGTTTACGGGTGCAACATGTCATTAAGGAACATATATATATATATATATATATATATATATATATATATATATATATATATATATATATAAGGTAATGCAAAAAATAGACAAAAGCCATGAATTGTTCACTAAAATAGCTGCGATCAAAGCAGAACGATACAAGTGATGCGATAAACGAAAAGTTGGACTATTTAACATGTCTGCTTCCCTGGTCCTTGCATCGTTTGTCTGGCAGTTGAACTGCCGAACAAGCCTTCCGAAGAGTAGAGTCCTGGATGTAAGAGAAAAGTATAAAAAAGGTCGGCAGCCCCTGGTTCGGTTTAGGCCGTGTTTTGGGCGTGCCGTGATGGTGCCCCTCCCCCTATGCCCATGGTATTTCTAGGGCATAGTTATGTACGCGAAGTACTGGCGTCGCCTTTTTGCGGGGCTTGGGGTTGGGGCCGCATTGCTACGCCTTCTCGGAACGTGCCAGGCGGTCTTGTTGTAGGTTACTCCGGGCGCGCTTGACTGTGTCCAGACGTTTAATGGCCGGACTGGAGAACTGCCTGGAGAGGCTGCTTTGTACTTCCGCTGCAAGGGCCGCCGTGTGCTCCTCCGTTCGGAGGGAGCGTTCGGTGTTTCCATTGACCATAATTACTCCTTGAGGGCCTGGCATCTTGAGCTTAAGGTATGCATAGTGCGGGACCGCATTGAAGTTGGCGAATGAGGTTCGCCCGAGCAGTGCATGGTAGCCACTGCGGAACAGGACTATGTCGAAGATTAACTCCTCGCTTCGGAAATTATCCGGAGATCCGAAGACCACTTCAAGTGTGACTAAGCCTGTACAGCTGGCCTCTACACCTGGTATTACGCCTTTAAAGGTTGTTTTGGTGGGCTTAATCCTCGAGGGATCTATGCCCATTTTCCGCACTGTATCCTGGTAAAGCATGTTCAGGCTATTGCCGCCGTCCATAAGGACTCTAGTGAGATGAAATCCGTCAATAATTGGGTCGAGAACCAATGCGGCAAATCCGCCATGACGGATGCTAATGGGATGGTCTCTTTGATCAAAGGTGATCGGGCAGGAGGACCATGGGTTGAACTTTGGGGCGACTGGCTCTACCACGTATACGTCCCTTAACGCGCGCTTCCGCTCCCTCATGGGGACGTGGGTGGCGTATATCATGTTCACCGTCCGCAGTTGTGGGGGAAAACCCTTTTGTCCATTGTTGTTCGGCGGTCGGGGCTCCTCGTCGTATCGCTATGCAACCCCTTGTCTTCATTGTCGGCGCTTAATCTGACTGCCTGCTTGAACACCCAACAGTCCCTGTTGGTGTGATTGGCCGGCTTTTCAGGGGTGCCATGTATTTGGCACAAGCGGTCGAGTATTCGGTCCAAGCTGGACGGGCCCCTGGGATTCCTTTTAAATGATTTTTTCCGCTGACCGGATTTAGAGCTTCTGAATCCGGCATTAACTGCCGTATCCTTAGCATTGTCGCCGTTGATGCGGCGCTTCTGTTGGTTGCGACGCGACCTGCCACTAATGTCCCTAGTGTCCGAACGACCAGGGTTCTTGGTCATATTGTTGCTACGAGCAAGCCAGCTGTCTTCTCCCGCGCAAAAGCAGGTCATGAGTGCCGTGAGTGCTGCCATAGATTTCGGCTTCTCTTGTCCTAGATGCCGGGCAAGCCACTCGTCACGGATATTATGCTTGAAGGCTGCTAAGGCCTCTGCGTCCGGACAGTCAAGTATTTGATTTTTCTTTGTTAGGAACCGTGTCCAGAATTGCCTGGCCGATTCGTCTGGCTGCTGAATTACGTGGCTTAGGTCGTCAGCATCTGGGGGTCGCACATAAGTGCCCTGGAAATTGTCGAGGAATGCGGCTTCCAGGTCCTCCCAACAGCTGGTTGACCCTGTTGGCAGGCTGTTAAGCCACTGCCGGGCTGGTCCTTTAAGCTTGAGTGGGAGGTATTTGATGGCGTGGAAATCATCATCGCGGGCCATGTGGATATGAAGGAGATAATCCTCGATCCATACCGCGGGATCTGTTGAGCCATCATATGATTCGATGTTTACGGGTTTGAAACCCTCGGGGATTTGATGATCCATTATTTCGTCTGCGCAGCACAATGGGTGTGCGGCGCCTCTGTATTGGGCGATATCATGATGTAGCTCCAATGAGTTTTGTCTACTGTGTTCGGCCCTGCTGAATTTGTGGCCGGCGTGACGGTTGTCGTCTCGAGCCGTGGGGTGCCTACGTGATCCGTAGATCGATCTTGTTTGCCTTGTCTTGTCCTCCAACATGTCTCGTAAGTCCGGCGCATATTCCCATGCCTTGGTACAGGGTGCAGCTTGGGTGGAGGGTCATGAGGCCTCTCTGTCGCAGCCACGAGGTGGCCTGTCGGCCGCGTCGAGTGCTTCCTCCTCTAATCGGGGTAGCAACCTACGCTTCGGGTAGCACTTGGAGGGGCGTTCGGGTTTATGCTCTTCGACCGCAAGGACTTCAGTCCATCTATCGACTAGCCGATCTTGATCAGCTTTAAGCTGTTGCTGTTTTTTCTTGAGGCTTCTTGCCGTGGCCATAAGCCTGCGTTGAAAACGCTCTTGTTCGACGGGATCCTCTGGCACGGCGAATTCGTTGTCGTCGAGGCTTGCCTCATCTTTGGAGGGAGGCATACAATTATTGTCCTCGACCTCTCTGTCGGCCGCTCTCTCATGAGGGCTGGTTTCTCCATCCTCCTGTGCTAAATCTTGCTCGAGGGGATGTTCTTCGGCGCTTTCCGGGGTATTATTATCTCCCGTGCTGGAATCGCCGTTTTTGTGTTGGCGGGATTTTGAGCGGCGCCGCTGACGCTGGCGCTTTTGCTGTTTCTTGGAGGGGTCATCCTCCGTTGTTCCATTGCCCTCTCCCTCTTTTGGGGTGTCCACCATGTATATGTCATATGACGAGGTGGCTTTCCAGGGCCTAGTGGGTGCTGGTTCTTCATCAACTCCTTCATCGGTGTCCATACCATCGATGTCTTTGGAGTCAAAGTCGAGCATGTCGGTTAAGTTGTCGACAGTGGCTACAAAGTGGGTGGTGGGGGGGTTTTGAATTTCTTCATCGTTCGTACCCCAACCTTGCTGACTGTAGTCTGGCCAGGGCTCTCCTGACAAAGAGAGAGAGACTTCAGTGATTTCAGGATATCGCCGAAAGGCGAGTGCTGAAAGACATCCGCGGCCGTGATATCCATGATCGGCGCCCAATCGGATTCGCTCGGCAGGGGCGCGGAGGGTTCGGAGTCCAGAGAAGAATCCGTCTCCATGGAGTCACGAGTCTTGTAGAGTACGGGGCTGGTGTTCGGCTCAACTGCCGTTGGGATCGCAGCCCCCGAGGTGGCATCCAACCGCCCATCCTCGATCGGCGCGGTCGGCTCCGAACTAGGGGTCGGAGCCGATGTGGGTGCGGCCTCCAGGGCTCTGTTTGGTGGGCAGAGCTAGATCATGCTCGTTGTGACAGTGCGGTGCGCACGGCAGTGGTTCGAATCCGTCAAAGATCAAGTCCCCGCGGATGTCGGTCGTGTAGTTTAAACTTCTGAATCTGACCTGACGGCCAGGGGCGTAGCTTTCGATCTGCTCTAGATGGCCAAGTGAATCGACCCACAGTGCGAAGCTGCCAAAGACGAAGATCTGTCCAGGGAGGAAGGTCTCACCCTGGACTGCATCACCATTGATGATCGTAGGAGCCATCAGGCCTGATGGCAATGGCACGGAGGAACTCTCAATGAAAGCACCAATGTCGGTGTTAAAACCGGTGGATCTCGGGTAGGGGGTACCGAACTGTGCGTCTAGGCCGGATGGTAACAGGAGGCAGGGGACACGAAGGTTTACTTAGGTTCGGGCCCTCTCGATGGAGGTAAAACCCTACGTCCTGCTTGATTAATATTGATGATATGGGTAATAAAAGAGTTGATCTACCACGAGATCAGAGAGGCTAAACCCTAGAAGCTAGCCTATGGTATGATTGTTGATGTGTATGTTGTCCTACGGACTAGAACCCTCCGGTTTATATAGACACCGGATAGGGTTAGGGTTACATAGAGTCGGTTACAATGGTAGGAGATCTGAACATCCATATCGCCAAGCTTGCCTTCCACGCCAAGGAAAATCCCTTCCGGAAACGAGACGGAGTCTTCAATCTTGTATCTTCATAGTCCAGGAGTCCGGCTGAAGGTATAATTCGGCTATCCGAACACCCCCTAATCCAGGTCTCCCTCACAAGCCTTCACCAGAATCAGACTCCATCTTTGTGCCGGCTCCCCCCGAAGAAGTCGGATCCGACTCCAGAGCCCCGGCAGACGGTACGAGGATTTTGGCAGATGGCTCCAAAGGCACCACAGTCGAAGCTGGCCCATGGACTGCAGTACCCGGCCCGGGGACTGTGGCGGCGGGCTCGAAGACTCCAGAACTCGGCCCAAGAGCCGCGCCAGTCGGCCTGGGGACTTCATTAACCCAGCAAGCGGTTGTTGTCTCCAACCCGCCGCCTCCCAGCCCAGCCGCCCTCATCAAAGTCGCAGTTCTGGCAGTCGAAGAAATAGCAGCACCCTCATGGGCCCAGCCCATCCTCAAATTCCTGGTGAGCAAAGAGCTGCCGACTGATGAGACCTCAGCTCGGCAAGTACAACGTCGAGCGGCAGCCTACACCATAGTCAACAGAGAGCTGGTCAGGCGCAGCGTCACTAGTGTCTACCAGCGCTGCGTAGAGGCAGAGCAAGGCCAAGCAATTCTCAAAGACATCCATCAAGGCGAGTGCGGCCACCATGCGGCTTCAAGAGCACTCATCGAAAAAGCCTTTCGACACGGTTTCTTCTGGCCGACTGCCTTAGAAGAGGCCAAGGAATTGGTCCAAAAATGCAAAGGGTGCCAGAAGTTCAGCTCCAAGCCGCACCAGCCGGCTTCTGCACTCACCATCCCCATTGCCTGGCCTTTCGCAGTTTGGGGTCTAGACATGGTGGGACCATTCAAGACGGCACGAGGTGGCTTAACTCACTTACTTTTCGCAGTGGACAAGTTCACCAAGTGGATAGAAACGAAGCCAATCAAGAAACTGAACGGTCCGACTGCCGTGACTTTCATCTCCGATATCACAATTCGGTACGGCATACCACACGACATCATCACCGACAATGGCACAAATTTTGCCAAAGGCGCCTTGGCCCGTTTTTGCGCAACATAGGGCATTCGACTGGACCTAGCGTCCGTCGCCCATCCACAGTCAAACGGCCAGGTGGAGCGAGCAAACGGCCTCATCCTGTCCGGCATCAAGCCCCGGCTGGTCGAGCCTCTGGAGCGCTCGGCTGGCTGCTGGCTCGATGAGTTGCCAGCCGTCCTCTGGAGTCTGCGCACGACTCCAAACAAGGCAACCGGCTTCACGCCTTTCTTCCTCGTCTACGGTGTCGAAGCCGTCATCCCAACGGACATAGAGTTCGACTCCCGCGAGTCACCATGTACACCAAGGAGGAAGCAGAAGAAGCACGTCAAGACGACGTCGATCTGCTGGAAGAGGGCCGGCTGTTGGCACTCAGCCGGTCCAGCATCTACCAGCAGAGCCTACGCCGATACCACAACAGGAAGGTCAAGCCAAGATCTTTCCAAGAAGGCGACCTTGTGCTCCGGCTGATCCAGCGAACAGCCGGCCAGCACAAGCTATCGGCACCTTGGGAAGGCCCTTTCATCATCAGCAAAGTGCTGGGCAACGACTCCTACTACCTGATTGATGCTCAGAAGCCCCGAGCACGCAAGAGGGACGACTTCGGCAAAGAGACAGAGAGGCCATGGAATGCAAATCTCCTCCGAAGATTTTACAGTTGATGCAGTATGTACCACGCTACCTTTTGTATTAAAGTACCAAGACTTCGGGCCCCCCGAGACGAGCTCGGGGACTTCCCTCTTTTATCTATATGATAAAAGTTATGCCTACGAGTATGTTACTCTTTGTTATGCCGCTTGGCACCGGGCTCGACAGGTCGGCCCGGGGACTTGCCGCCTTGCACTATGAAATGCTTCCTACAGCCGGACAAGTAGTTTGTGGCGCCTAAGCCATCTCCTGTCAGAAGCCGCAGCTCGCAGAGCGACTATACGGTGGGCAGGAGTATGGTAGAATGGGCGTTCGCATGAAAAATGGCTAAGGACTCAAAGCATAAAACATAGCTTAAGCCGGCTTCCAGCCTTCCTTTTTTCTTTTCGCAAACCGACTATTAAGCAGTCGGCTCACCGCCTTCTATTCAACTTGCTAAAAAACTCTAAAACAGCTAAGTACTTGCCTTCCCAAAGTAGCCAAGCATTTGATCCAATGGTAGTCCGCAGAGCGGCTGTCCGACTGGCAAGACAGGCAACTAAGGGAAAGCGGCAAAGGAAAAAAGCCAAAAGAGCAATGAGCAAGAAAAGATAGAATTCGGATAAATATTTACATAGCATAGGCCCTTGGACGAATCTTCGAGCAGAAGTTCAAAATACACCCCGCGGGTGGAATTGTGCGAATTAACAAGTTCTTCAAAGACTACTAAAGCAGATAAAATAAAGATAAGGCGGCAGCCTAAGATGCGGCAGACGGATTCGGAGGGTCGGAGGAGACGGCAGCGTCAGGCGTTGGGGCGGCCTGCTGGGAAGTCTCGGCTCGATCGCCTCCGGCGGCAGTCGGCTCGGTCGCACGCGGCTCGTTGCTGGAGGCACGGTCGAGCTGAGGCTGGCTATCCGATCCGTCTTCTGGTGCTTCCGTCTCTTCTCCGTCCTCCGCCTCGCCTTCCTCCTCGGCGCTGGAACCAATCACCTCCGCCGAGTCCTCGCCGTAGTCTGGGTTCATCCCAAACCACTCCGGCGGTACCTCCTCGCCGTCTTCAGACTGCTTGGGGACGAAGATGCTGGTGTCGGTGTACTCGGCGATCGCCGCAGCATGCTTGACGAGGGCGTCTTCCGCGGCTGCCAGCTCCGACTGGGCCTTTGACCGGAGTGTGGCCAGCCGGTCTAGGTCCCGCCCCGGATACCATGCCTTGACGAACTCCAAGGCCCGGCGAATTCCTGCTCGGGCTGAGGAACCTTTCCAGGGTTCATGACGACCAGCCGTGACCTCCAGCCAGTCGACAGTCCGACTGGGGTTGCACGGAGCCTGCATGTCCGGCCACAGGGCAGCAATCGCCTGGGCACCGACACGTTGAAGCCGGCGCAGCATCCGGTGAGTCGGCCGAAGGCGAGCCTCGATGCTCAGGATATGCTCATCAAGGGTTCGGGGGGCGGCGGCGGCGATCTCTACACCTTCCGCCCTCCGACCTTCATGGTCAGCCTCAATGGCTTGGATGGCGGCCTGCGAGTGCCCAGGGAAGAAGTCTGCCAAGATGGAAGAAACGAAGAAACAAGTCAAAAACCGGGAGTCGGCACGATTTATAATCGGCAGCTCGAAGAAAGAAAGTAAAGAAACTCACCATCAACAATGTCTTCAATCTCATGGAAGCCGGAGGCCAGCATTGCCTCTTTGTCAGTCCAGGAGGAGCGCTCGCTCGTGAACTCGAACAGGAGGGCGGTTTCCGCCTCTTCCGCCTCCTTCTGCGTCTTCGCAAGCAGCTCCCTCTGCTCTGCCAATTGAGTGGCCAGCAGATCGCGCTCTATGGTGAGCTTGCTGCACTCCTCCCTCTTGGCGCGCAATGCGGAGTTGGCTTCGCTCAGTTGCTGTTGAAGAACAGCGTTGGCTTCTGAAGAGAAGGAAGAAAGAAGGCATTAAGTCATCAGTAAAGAAGGTCGTCGGGGAGATCCGGCCTGATTGCTCAGCAGTCGGCCCGAATCTCGGGGACTACAGCCCGCGGGTGCGCTAGCGCGCCCCTGCAAAGAAGAAAAAGGACTCACTCCGGCTCTCCGACAAGTCGGCAGTCCGCTTGCCCAGCTCTTCAATGTTGCGGTTGAAGGCAGTAACATGGAGGTTGTGGTAGTCCTGCGACAAAATATTTCAGACAAAAGTAAGTACCCGGAACTCACCAATTGGAGATCCGGGCCGCCTGCTCAGCAGCCGACCCGAAACTCGGGGACTACACCCAATGGGTGCGCTGGCGCGCCCCCACGGAGAGGAACAAAAACAAGAAAAAAAGAGGACCAAAGAGAAAGCATACCCGGACGGCTGCTCTCGACGCCAGGTATGCCTAGGTGCAATTCTGGATCGCGTCGCCCTCAGCTCGCAGCTTTGTCTGGACGTCCAGAAGCGCCTGGTTCAGCGGCCCCGTGCCGCCTCCTCGCACCCACCCAATGGGCGCGGCGCTCGTCGCTTTGGCGTCTGGGATCGCCGAGCTGGTGGTGCCGGTCTCCCGGGGGCGTGGCGCCGAAATCGCCTTCTCAAGACGGCGGCACGTTGGCGAGCCGACTTGAAGGAGTAGCCTCGCCACGGCCTCGTCTTCGATTGGCGGCACCAGCGGGACCGCCGGCTATTCGCCTTGCGCACTCCCAGACGGCGGCGGAGCTGGCGGCGGAACGATCACGTCCGGCGTGGAGGAGTTGCCGCCTTCCCTCTCCAGGATGGGGTTCTCGCCGCCGGCTTCCCTAGTCTGCCTCGTGAACTCCGAAGGTGGCGGCGCAGAGTTCAGCGGAGTTCGCGGCCTCCTCAGCCTGCCGCTTCGTCGCGGCGACGGCTTCGACCTCGGCCAGTTTCTTCTTGGCGGAGGCTTCCGCCTTATCGGACTCCACCTTCTCCAGGCGGGCAGCCTCTTCCTCGCTGCGCTTCTCCTGCGCATTCCGCTCCATCGCCTCCCGGAGGTCGGCGGCGGGGTCAATCCCCTGAGTGGTGACGGACGTCTCCGCTGACCCCATGACGGAGGCGGCGACGACCCTCTCAAGAGTGAGGGGAGCCCTGAAGCAAGGGAAGCAAGTAAAAGACTCAGACAAACCCACAAAGAAAGAATAAAGTGTTGAGACGGAATACTCACGCGAAGACCAGTGGCGGCTTCTTCACTTCCTTACGGAAGCGGATGGCCTTCGCAGCCACCTCATCCCGCCGGGTCGCCGAACTCTTGGGCTTCTTCGGCCGACTGCCGAACAAGGTCGGCACGACCCTATGCTTCTTCCCGCCGCCTGGAGCACCCGACGCGGCAGAAGAGCCTGCGCCGGGGTGGCTGGCTCCTGGCCGATGGCGGGGGGCGACCTCCTCATCATCATCAGTCCAGTCCTCTGGACTGGCCCCGAGCTGCGGGCCGCCTCCTCCCTCCGTGTTGTCTTCCAAAGCCGCCGCCCCCAGATCGGGGTCGTCGACGTCGCTCTCTGCCCGGTCGGCAAGGAACTCGCGGGCCGGCCCCGTGGTGCCGGCTGGTGGACGGAGGAGGGGATTCTGACCAAGGCCGACTGGTCAGGCCGCACAAAACAAACTCGGCAAGAAAGAAGACAATCCAAAGAAGAAAGAAAAGGCAACTCACTGTGGGTGGGGGGTTGGCGCGGGAGTACGGCTCCTTGCCAAACCGCCAATCCTCCAGGAGCTTGCTGTCCGAGAGGTAGTTCACCATGTAGGCCAACTCCTCGTGAGGAATGTCCTTGGTGCACATCTGACTCGGGTCACGGTGCCCGCTCATTTGGCATATCATGTGGGGGTGACCTTGGAGCGGGAGAACTCGGCGCGCCACGAAGGCGGCCAACAGGTCTGGACCAGTTAAGCCCTCCGACTGCGTCAGCACTCGGAGTCGCGCGACGGCGCCGGCACCCGCAGGCGTCAGCGACATGGCCCGGTACGACCAGTTGGGCAGTCTCCCAGCCGGCGGGCCGGCTTCGAAAGCCGGCAGGTTGACCCAATCGCCCCTCGCAAAGACGCTCTTGACGTAGAAGTACGATCGCTTCCACATCTTCACCGACTTTATCAGCTTGATGGTGGGGAAGGGGTTGTCGGCCCCCAATCTCCGCACGGCGATGAACGCGCCGCATTGAGCCGGCACGCCTGCAGCCTGGGTGCCGAGCTTGGAGAAGAAGAACTCCCCCCAGAGCTCGATGGTGGAGAGGACTCCGACGAAGCCTTCACACAAGGCCACGAAGGCGGACAACAGCACCACCATGTTGGGCGTGAGGTGGTGCGGCTGGAGGCCGTAAAACTCCAGAAAAGAGCGGAAGAAGCTGCTCGCCGGCAGCCCCAATCTGTGCAGGCAGTGCGAGCGGAAGATGACCCGCTCGCCCTCCTCCGACACTGGGGAAATCTCCCCCCTCGGCGCAAGACGCACCCGCACGTAATCTTCACCGGGGAGCCGACGAGTCTTGCGGAGGAACTTCATGTGGTCATCGTGAACTTCTGAGCCGTCCCAGGTGACGGAATGCACTAAGGGAGGCGCGGCGGCAGAAGAAGAACTCATCGCGAGCTGATCGCCACGGCGTTCGGCAAAGCTTGGGCGCGCGGCGGAGCGAGGAAGAAGAAGGAGAAGAGCAAGGAGTAGTGGGAAGGAGGGGCGCGCGTGCTCTGCCGCGCCCCCCTCCTCCCCCTACTTATAGCCTCATGGGCTGCGAAGGCGAGGGGGCGGTCGTGGGATTTACTGCGGCCACGACCCCACGACCCCCACATTTCCACGACAAAGTTACTGCGCGTAGTAACTTCACAGGAATCCCAACCGTCTGCTCGGGCCACAGTGGACCCGCTCGAGCGCCGAGGCACGGTAATGGCGGGCCCCTCCTACGGGCCTGTCCCGTCACGCACGTAGGCTGGCAGACTGGCCCGGCCGCGCGTTGCCACGTGACGGGCCCGGAACGGGCGGCGGCCTGGAAGCTTAGCCAGCACGCTACTTGGATCCCGCCATGGCGTTCGAAATACTGTGCAAGTCAGAGTTGGGCGGGTCCGACTCCTTCTAATCGGGCCGGCGGAAATCAAGCAAGAACCATGTGTCGAGCACCCGGAAAGAGAAACTGCTGAGGCTTCTCGGCCGATCGTCCGCGGTGCCTCATCAGCTTCAGGGACTACTGTCGGAGATGTGGGCCACGGGTAGGCTAACCCGAGCCCAAGAGCCTTTCAAGACATCGGGGCAGGCTGCACCCCTCAAGATCTCAGGACACGGAGCCATCTTTAGAGAAGTCGGCGGCAAGGCAATCGACTAGCCACTTGCGGCCGAGTCCCAGAAACGACTTCAGGGTAAGCCGACTCCTGACTGCCGGCTTCCCAAGAAGCCGACCTTGGGGAGTCGGACCGCGACTCCAACAAACCCCATATCCTCATCGGGAGGGACAGGACAGGGGAGGGGCTACAGTGAAGCCCGCTCCCGCCCCTTACCAGGGGCAGGCATGGCAACAGCACGCCGTACCCGGGAAGATCTCCGTGCGGCGTGGCACTGTTGCCGTGCCGGCCCTGACATCAGCACCAAAGGACCGAATCCTGCGCCCACGATGGCTTATCTGTACGACCCTGGGGCGGCGGGTCCCACCAGCCAGTGGGACCCCAGGAAACGGCAAGTGCCCCTAGTCGGACCCATTGGGAGTCGGCCCCCGAGAGTCGTCCAGCTCCTCCCCCGGGGCCCACGCACCATTAACCAGATGTGACGGAGAGTAGCAATAGTGATCGCGCGCCAGGCGGCGGGGCTGTTGCCACGACCCTGTGACCAAGCCCGCGTCATCAGAAGCACGGCTACAGTAATCAGCAGCCGGCAAGACCCGCCCACGGCGGATGCGGCCTGTCGGCTTCGTACCGAGCCAGCCGGCGGGGCCCACCAGTCGGCGGGGCCCACCAGTCAGCGGGGCCCACCAGTCGGCGGGCCCCAGCAGTCGGCGAAGAAGACAGAGGCCGGAGGCACTGATGGCTGGGCCCATGTCCAACCGGATTACCATTGTACCCCTGGGGGGTAGGCCTATATAAACCCCCAGGGCACCCATGCAAAGGGTTGGAATCCATTAGCTCTAGACCAGATCATATATGAGGGAGAGAGCTAGCCTTGCCCTCTCCTACCTCCAGGAAACAGCTCAAGGAGCAATCGTGTAAACACTTTGCCATAGTGATCATGCAGAGACCCTGCAAAGCAGCAGTAGGGGTATTATCTCCCTGGAGAGCCCTCAAGCTGGGTAAGATTCGCTGGCGTGCATGTCTACGCCCCATCCCGTTTCTAGGCACCAGCGACGTTCTACTCGCCCCCACCATGATAAGCCATCCTTTGGCATATGTCGCACCCAACCCCCGACACTCCCATATTGCCATGTCAAACATCTAATCCACCTTGTCCTAGCAAACCGTTGTTTGGCTATGTTACCTGTTGGGGATATTACTATCAGTCATGACCCACCCAGGAGGGGCCGGGTCAGCCGCAATGGCGGGTTACGCAAGAAGCCCAGTAAACATTCAAGATGATAGTTTATTAAACCTTATAGAAGGCCCAAGGGCCTAGAGGCGGCTTAAGGCCTGATATTGTAAACCGTCGTATGTAAGGAAAGACTTGTAAACAAAGGCATGTAAAGGAAGTCGCTAAGTCGGACACAATTATCAGCCGGCCGAGACTCTGTCGGCCACCAGGCGTCAACCCATGTATATAAGGGGATGACCCGGTGGCGGCTTAGGGCAAGAAACAACAAATCGATTACCAAGTCGGCGAGTTGAGCCTCTTGGTGATCAAAACCCCAGCAATACCAATCCCAACTAGACGTAGGCTTTTACCTTCATCGTAAGGGGCCGAACTAGTATAAACCCTCTTGTGTACTTTGTCCCAATTAACACGTTTAAGCTTCCTAGTGCGATGGCCCTACGACTAAGTCCTTGCTCTAGGACATCTGCCGTGACAATTCCACGATAGTTGGCGCCCACCGTGGGGCTAGCGCATGGTGGATTTGAGTTCTTGAAGGGCAACTTCAAAGGGCTCAAGGGATACGTTGTGGGCCGGATAACCAAGAGTCGTCGCAGCAAGATCTACATCGACGACGAAGGCTGGGGCCCCGATGCCGGCTCAATTGAGTACGGATACCAGGTCCCCTTCGACGGAATTCACGTCTTCATCGGCCAGATCGGCGAGTCAGGCCCCGAGCCAGACGTACACACTGACCTCATCGAAACGGCTCGGTGCACGAGGACCGCCTATGTTCAATCTGCCGTGAAGCATGCCTTCGTAGGCTGCGTCCACAGCGCTGAAGGATCGGTGGAGGGCAGTGAGACGGCCGTCTGTTTTGACACTGCATCATCAACGGGCGAGACGGACTCTTTGTACCAGCTGCAGGACGGCATGCTTGGGGGCTGTTCTGATGGCAGCAGCATTGCGGACCCTCTTGAGCCGCCGAATTGGGCCGAGGTCTTCATGGCAAGGACACAGCAGCAGTGGCAACCGCTACTGGGTCGGCTGCAGCCGGGT
>NC_041390.1:195660210-195862267 GCF_002162155.2 Triticum dicoccoides | reverse complement strand
ACCTCATGGATAAACTAATGACTCTGTTGACTGTCGTGGTAGACCAGGCGGATAAAGCCCAGCATGACGCAGAGGTGGCACGCATACATGAAGAGATGGTGCAAGCTAAGGAAAATCTAGCCGCAGAGGAAGTCAGGATGGCAGCAGAGCGGGCTGCCTTGGACATTCGTGCTCAACAGCTTCAAGCAGAGACCTTCCGGCTCTCGGTGGATCTGAACGCGTCGAACGAGGTCATGAGGAGGAGGCATCAGAAAACTCAATCACGTCTGCCTCTGACGCTCGATCCTAGGAATCTTTTTCATACGCCCAGAGCCGGGGGAAGTAACCCGCCGGAGGCACCCCGGATTACAACACCCGGTGCGCCGATCCAGCCACGTGCCATGGATCCACCTTGTATAATTATCGCTCTACCTCATTATGTCCCCACGCCGCCGGGTCACTTCTCCAGCCCCTTGGAAAACCTCATCGCAGCATCGGTTCGTCTGGCGGCTCTCCCGATGGAAGGTGACTCACCGGCGGTAGTTGAAACACGGAGGGTAAGAGAACTTCTTCAAACAGCTCTGGCGCAGCAGGATGCATACTCCTATAGTCGAGACAGGATCCATTCAACTCCTCGCGCCAAGCCGGAGCCTGAGTTACAGTAGGCATATGGAATCTGCAGATATGTCAAGCAATGCTCAACGCCACAACCGGCCATACATGCATGAGCCGGTGCGGGCTGGAGCCCTTAACTTGGCGGATCAGGAGAGGATTCGACAAGAGGCAGAACGAGCAGTTCAAATGGCAGCAGATCAGGCGGCTCATCAAACTTTTCCGGCTTATCCAACAACCTCGGTCGAGGCAGGAGTGTCCACAAGAACCGAAGGCGTTCCTTGCTTGGTGTCGGCCATACGTAATGAGCATTTGCCAAAGGATTTTAAGGGGCCTCGTAAGGTGCCTAATTACATAGCTGACTTACAGCCCGGGGCTTGGATTGAGAGTTATGAGATGGCTATGGAGTTATTGGAGGTCAACGATGTAGCAATGGCCAAGTATTTCACTGTGATGTTAGATGGAACAACTCGTACTTGCTTGAAGGGATTGCCACCCAATTCTATTGGCTCATGGGCGGAGTTGAAGGACCGGTTCATCCAGAACTTTAAAGACACGTGTAAGCAGCCTATGTCGATTGTGGACCTGACCAATTGCAAGCAAGAGGATGGTGAATCCACAACCCATTGGGTGCGCCGGGTCAAGGAGATAATACATTCATCTGATAAGATGGATGCCGGCTCAGCAGTCTTAATGTTGGAGAAAAATTGCCGTTTCGAACCTTTGAAGTAGAAGCTGGGGCGACTCAAGCATGACTATAATGACATGGGAACGTTGATGGCGGCTCTCGTCAAGTATGCTGATTCTGATACTACCAAGGACCCGGTGTCAGACGAAGAAAAGGCAACGAAGGGAAAGAAGAACGGCAACGGAAAGGGTCACCAGCATAACCCGGCGAATTAAGGAGGTAATAAACGTAAGGCTGATGAGTTTGTTGCTAACACCAATGCACAGGGCGAAAATCAACGGCGCAAGGGTAGACAGCCCCCTCCGTCGGGCAGGTCAGGTCCCACCCTTGAGCAATTATTGAATGAACCTTGTCCAAAGCACAGCACCCGGGAGAAGCTAGCCACCCACCTATGGAAAGATTGTACGAGCATGAAGGCGTTTAAAAATTCAAACGCGTTTGATGGAGGTCATGGCCCAGGTGGTGGCTCAGGTGGAGGCGGTTTCCAAGGCCTGGGCGCCGGCTTAGGTGGTGGAGGATTCCACGGTCAGGGCCATCCTGGTAACCAAGGAGGGTATAATCCGCAACCCGGCCAAGGTAATCAGCAGCAGCAGTCCGGATATCAGAGCAACCTGAAGCAGCTGAATAGTGGGCAATACCATGTATTCACCACTAGCTTATGTAAGAGAGACCAGAAGCTTCACAAGAGGGCCGTCAATGCCATTGAGCCGGTGGTTCCACGTTACTTACGTTGGTCAGAGCAGCCTATTGTGTGCAGCAGAGAGGATCAACCACCCCGGGTCGATAATCCGGGTCACTTGGCTTTGGTGGTGGCGCCTCAGGTTGGTGGATACAAAATCACTAAGGTACTCATGGATGGAGGCATCAGCATCAACATCCTCTACTATGAGACGTTCCACCGGATGGGATTGACTGATAAGAGTCTTAAACAATCCAACACATTTTTTCACAGTGTGGTTCCTCGCAAGTCGGCATGCCCAGTGGGTAAGATTGAACTAGAAGTAGCCTTTGGGGATGAGTATGACTCCAGAGGAGAAAAAATAACCTTTCAGGTGGTTAAGATCAAAAGCCCATATCATGCTCTGTTTGGACGGCCGGCTTATGCCAAATTCATGGCTCGGCCGTGTTATGTGTATTTGCAGCTTAAGATGCCGGGTTATAAGGGCACCATTACAGTACACGGGAGCCGAAAAATAGCTTTGGAGTGTGAAGAAGGTGATGCTGCCTATGCTAAATCTGTCTGTGCAATAGAGGAGATAAAATTTTACAAAGATCATGTTGACTCGGCAGACATGACATCATTAAAGAAACCAGCAATAGAGCATGAGCCTGTGTCAAAGTTCAAATCAGCTGATGACACCAAGATGGTTGACTTTGTGCCTGGCGACTCATCCAAGCAGTTCATCATCAGTTCTAACATGGATCCAAAATAGGAAAGCGCGCTCATCGAGTTCATCCGTAAGAACCGGGACATTTTCGCATGGAAACCTTCAGACATGCCGGGTGTCCCGAGGGAACTCGCTGAGCACACTCTCAATATTTATCCAAAGTTTAAACCTGTCAGACAATTTCTCTGATGGTTCAATGAAGAAAGGCGCAAGGCCATTGGAGAAGAGGTGGCCTGGCTTTTGGCAGCTGGGTTCATTGTAGAAGTCTTTCACCCAGAGTGGTTGGCCAACCCGGTGCTTGTACTCAAAAAGAATGGCACCTGGCGTATGTGTGTGGATGACACCAATCTGAACAAGGCTTGTCCGGCTGATCCTTTTACCCTCCCCCGTATTGATCAGATCATTGATGCTACGGCGGGTTGCGCACGTTTGAGTTTTTTGGATGCGTATTCTGTTTATCATCAGATCAAGATGGCAGTCAAAGATCAGGAGGAGACGGCTTTTATCACTCCTTTTGGAGCTTTCTGCTATGTGTCTATGCCTTTTGGGCTGAAGAGTGCCCAGGCGACTTACCAACGGTGTGTGCAGAATTGTCTTCACGATCAAATGGGACGTAATGTTCATGCTTATGTGGATGATATAGTGGTAAAATCCAAGAATGAGGAAACCTTGGACGCAGATCTGAAAGAGACTTTCGATAATCTCTGGGTCTACAAAATGATGCTTAACTTGGCCAAGTGTGTTTTTGGAGTCCCAGCCGGCAAGCTCTTGGGTTTTTTGGTGTCTAACCGAGGTATTGAGGCTAACCCGGAGAAAATCAAGGCAATTACATCCCTGGCCAAACCAACATGCATCAATGACATTCAATGACTGGCGGGTCGTGTCGGTGCTTTCAGCCGGTTCATAAGCCGGTTAGGAGAGAAGACCCGACAGACATGACGTCATTAAAGAAACTAGCAACAGAGCATGAGCCGGTGTCAATGTTCAAATCAGTTGATGACACCAAGATGGTTGACTTTGTGCCTGGCGACTCATCCAAGCAGTTCATCATCAGTTCTAACATGGATCCAAAATAGGAAAGCGCGCTCATCGAGTTCATCCGTGAGAACCGGGACATCTTCGCATGGAAACCTTCAGACATGTCGGGTGTCCCGAGGGAACTCGCTGAGCACACTCTCAATATTTATCCAAAGTTTAAACCTGTCAGACAATTTCTCCGATGGTTCAATGAAGAAAGGCGCAAGGCCATTGGAGAAGAGGTGGCCTGGCTTTTGGCAGCTGGGTTCATTGTAGAAGTCTTTCACCCAGAGTGGTTGGCCAACCCGGTGCTTGTACTCAAAAAGAATGGCACCTGGCGTATGTGTGTGGATTATACCGATCTGAACAAGGCTTGTCCGGCTGATCCTTTTACCCTCCCCCGTATTGATCAGATCATTGATGCTACGGCGGGTTGCGCATGTTTGAGTTTTTTGGATGCGTATTCTGTTTATCATCAGATCAAGATGGCAGTCAAAGATCAGGAGGAGACGGCTTTTATCACTCCTTTTGGAGCTTTCTGCTATGTGTCTATGCCTTTTGGGCTGAAGAGTGCCCAGGCGACTTACCAAGGGTGTGTGCAGAATTGTCTTCATGATCAAATTAGACGTAATGTTCATGCTTATGTGGATGATATAGTGGTAAAATCCAAGAATGAGGAAACCTTGGACGCAGATCTGAAAGAGACTTTCGATAATCTCTGGGTCTACAAAATGATGCTTAACTCGGCCAAGTGTGTTTTTGGAGTCCCAGCCGTCAAGCTCTTGGGTTTTTTGGTGTCTAACCGAGGTATTGAGGCTAACCCGGAGAAAATCAAGGCAATTACATCCCTGGCCAAACCAACATGCATCAATGACATTCAATGACTGGCGGGTCGTGTCGGTGCTTTCAGCCGGTTCATAAGCCGGTTAGGGGAGAAGGCAATGCCTCTGTATCAGATGATGAAGAAAATAGATGATTTTGTTGGAGCAATGCTGCAAACTCTGCTTTTGAAGATTTGAAGACACAACTTGCTGAGCCGCTGGTCCTAGCTGCTCCAGTTGAGAAAGAGCCGCTGCTATTATACGTGGCCGCCAACTCACGAGCTGTTAGTGTGGCTATTGTGGTGGAGTGCAAGGAGGCTGGCAAGGAGCATTCGGTTCAACGACCAGTTTACTACGTCAGTGAGGTGCTAATTGAATCCAAGCAACGATATCCACATTGGTAGAAGCTCGCATATGGGGTGTTCATGGCAAGCCGGAAGCTTAAGCATTATTTTCAGGGATATCCAATCACTGTGGTTAGCTCTGCTCCTTTGGGAGACATCATTCAAAACAGGGAAGCCACTGGATGAGTCGCCAAGTGGGCGATTGAGCTTGGGTCTCATGGGTTGAAGTATGTGCCACGTACCGCGATCAAATCTTAAGCACTAGTTGACTTCATTAATGACTGCACAGAGATGCAGATGTTAGAAGAAAAACCAAACAACACGTATTGGACTATTCATTTTGATGGGTCCAGACAATTGGAAGGCTCGGGGGCTGGAGTTTTCTTAACCTCTCCTCGAGGTGACAAATTTTGTTATGTGTTACGGTTGATGTTTCCTTGCACTAACAATGCAGCAGAGTATGAAGCTTTGCTCCATGGTCTTCGAGTGGCAAAAGAGATGAGTTTGAGCCGGGTCAGATGTCTTGGCGACTCAGATCTAGTGGCTTAACAGGTATCAGGCAAATGGGATTCCAAGGACCCTCTCATGGCGGCTTATCACCGGGAGGTTGATGTGGTTGCAGGGCATTTTAAAGGTTAGCAGGTGGAGTACATCGACCGTCAAAAGAACGAAGCAGCTGATGCTTTAAGCTAGTTGGGGTATCAGCGTAAGCCGGTACCACCAAAAACCTTTTTGGATATTTTGCATAACCCGTCTGTCAAGTTGCCCATAGAAGAAGATTTAGTTGTTCCTGACCCAGAGGCGCAGTTGGTGGCGTCTCTTCATGTCATCCCAGATTGGACAGTGCCGTTCTTGGCTTACATGACTCAGGGAGAGTTGCCAGCGGATGAGACCCTGGCTCGACAGATAACCCGGCGGTCTAAGTCAATGACGATTTCGGATGGAGAATTATACCATCACAGCGTCTCCGGAGCGTTTCAGCGGTGTGTTTCCCCCGAAGAAGGTCAAGAAATACTTCGTGAGATCCATGAAGGCGATTGTGGTCATCACACCAGGTCAAAATCTCTGGTGGCCAAGGCTTTTCGTCACGATTTTTACTGGTTGATGGCTCACGCTGATGCAGAGGATCTGGTCAGCAGATGTGATGGATGTCAAAAGTTTGCACGACGAGCGCATGTGCCGGCTCAAGAGCTCTGGATGATTCCAATCACTTGGCCGTTTGCGGTCTGGGGGCTTGACATGGTGGGACCTTTTAAAAGGTCTAAGGATAAAAAGACACATCTCTTAGTGGCAGTTGATAAATTCACTAAGTGGGTTGAGGCGGAGCCAGTGAGTAAGTGTGACGCGACCATGACGGTTCAGTTCATGAAAAAGGTGATCTTCCGTTTTGGTTTTCCACACAGCATTATCACTGACAATGGCACTAATCTGTCCCAAGGGGCTATGGAGGAGTTTTGTCAACGTGAGCACATCCGGCTTGATGTTTCTTTCGTAGCTCATCCTCAATCCACTGGTCAAGCTGAGAGAGCAAATCAGGAAATTTTAAAAGGTCTCAAACCCCGGCTTATGGTTCCCTTACAGTGAATGCCGGGTTGTTGGGTAGAGGAATTACCCTCGGTGTTGTGGAGTATCAACACCACACCTAACAGGTCTACAGGTTACACACCTTTCTTCATGGTGTATGGAGCAGAAGTAGTGTTGCCTAGTGACATTCGTCATGACTCGCCCCGTGTGGCGGCTTATGTTGAAGCTAATAATGAACAAGCCAGACAGGATGCACTTGACTTGTTGGATGAAGAAAGAGACTTAGCAGCGGCTCGGTCAGCAATTTATCAACACGACCTGCGCCGTTATCACAGCCGCCGGGTCAAATCCAGGACTTATCAGGAAGGCGACCTGGTGCTCTGGCTCATCTAGGATCTGTCAGATGTGCACAAGCTATCCCCACCTTGGGAAGGACCCTTTGTGGTCAGCAAGAACTTAAACAACGGGTCATATTACCTCATTGACGTTCGAGAACACAAAGGTTCATGTAAGTCGGAGGAGGACACCCACCGGCCGTGGAACATTGCTCAACTTCGGCCATACTACACCTGAGCTACCGGCTCTCATCATGTACATACTTTAACATTGTATATACCATGTAAGACCATTGGTCTCTTTTCTTTTCAAAGATTATGCATCTTTGTTATTTCTTATTTTCAAATGACTATTAAGGAGCTGATCATATTTGAATCAAGTCTAACCTTTTGGTCTGGCTTATGATCGTATTCGAATCTAGCTGCAATTATCATGGTCACTTGGGGGCTTCCTGTTCAAACATAGGTTGTATTCGATCCAAAGAGAACATAGCTGTCGTAACCCTCTTGATCGGCTCAAGGCCAAACTCACTAGGGGGCTTCTTGATCGTATCTGAATCATAGCTTAACCCCTTTTGGGTACGACTTGGATCGTATTCGAATCAGGGTCGTTAAAAACCTCTCAAGGTCATTTGCGGGCTTCCTGTTCAAACATAGGTCATATTCGAACCAAAGAGAACATAGCTGTCGGTACCCTCTTGATCGGCGCAACACCACAGCCACTAGGGGCTATATGGTCGTATTCGAACCTTAGCTTAACCCCTTTGGTCCGGTTTACTGATCAATTTCGAATCAGAAGCCACCAACCTTTAAATATAAGGTTAAATCATACTTGTTAACTGTTATTTGCCTTTGAGTTTCTTGTTGCAAATAATTAGCATGATCTTCTTCGCCGGCTTGGCTATTTGACAACAAGGCTACCAAGGTATGACGATCATTAAAGTATTCAAAGGTATTGATTTCTCAGAAAGATTGAGTTATCAGCTTCATTACCCGGGTTACTCAAGCCGGTGGTCTAAGGATAAAAGGTACAAGTATGGCTATTGTTTATATATAATTGCCTGATGCATTAACTAAAGAGTTAGTTTCAGCCCTTGTCCTTTATTTATATTTGTTTTCTGTTTTCTATTATGATAAACATATTGGATATAAGCCGGGTGTTTTAACCCGTTTGGTTCTAAGCCGCCAAGCCAGTCTTTTCTCTTGTATCTACAGGGAACAGAGTTAAAGTGTTGCAGAAACAATCATCAAATATAATGCATATATTGCCATCAGGAAACACGGAGTCACATATAGTGTTTTATGCACGATGGCATAAGCAAGGCATTCAGTGTTTTCACAGCTAAACTATTACACGGATTTTTATAAGCCAATGAAGATGGTTATTATTCCTCCCTCGCCGGTTCACCGCCCTCTGTTGGCTGGAAGTTGGGTTTTGACCAGTCAAAACCATTCACGGCGACGAATTCTACTTCATCGTCGATCAGGCTTGCCGGGTCAACTTCTGGGGCAAATGTATTTTCTCTTACAGGCGGGATCAAATCTGTCACCTTGTACAAGGGAGTCGCCATCTTCTTATTTTCAGCATCAAAACCTGGCAGATATTTGTCAATGTTGGTATCATCTCCAAGGGTAGTTGCCTGAGGCCGGACTCCGCGCACGCAAGCTGTCGTGGGTTTGTCACGGCAGATGTCCTTGTGAAAGGACTTAGTCGTGGAGCCATCGCAACGGGTTAGCTTAAAGGGGTTAAACCAGACAAGGGGACACGGGGAGTTTTATACTAGTTCGACCCCTTCAAGGAAGGTAAAAGCCTACGTCTAGTTGTGATTGGTATTGCTAGGGTTTCGAAGGCCAGGGAGCGAATCCGCTTTGTCTAGCTCTCGAGTTGTTGTCTGTCCCTCAACCGTTGCCAGGTCGTCCCTTTATATACATAGGTTGACGCCCGCTGGTTTACAGAGTCCCGAAGCCGGATCATAAACGTGTCCGGTTCGGTCTCCCCACTTCCTATCTTACAAAGCAAGTAACATGATTAAGTCGGTTTACATCTATAGGCTTTAACTCACTTCTGGGCCTTGGGCCTTCGTAAAGCGCCATCATCTTCACATCTTCATGGGCTTCTAATCTTCACGAAGCTAATCCGGCTACTCCTGGCCGGTTTACGCCCAGTAGTAATATCACCAACATTAGGCCCCAGATTGGTTTGAACTGGTTCATGTCAATCTCCATCACTTAGAAAATTTCCTCCTTTACATTTTCACCTTGATCTTGTAAACCACCATGACGTCATGCTCCCGGTCTTTAACAAACCGCCCTGACGTCATCTGTTCATTAAAGCTGAAGATTACCTTCATTAACGCATATCCAGTCATCGAAGCGACACCCTTATTACTTATCCATTTTTTGAGCTCCACGATTCCCGCACTTGCCGTTGTATCGTTTCGCCTTATAAATAGGGGCAGGGGACCCTTTTTCTTTTCTTTCCTGCTACCCCTTCGTCCCTTCTTCTTCCTCGCGAGGTCTCTGCTCCTGAGCGCCGCCGCCATCGACAAACCTCACCTCTGCCTCGCTGTCGACCGCTGCATCACCCTGGTCGAACCAGAAAATCACAGCTCCCCTTTGTCGTTCTTGTGACACTGGTAACCCTTTTTTACTTCCACCCCAGATCTTATCTTTTAGGGTTTCACTGTTCATCAAAGTTCATCAAAAACTTCAGTGCTATTCCTCTCTTTTCTTATCTGTAGCATTCGAGGCTAGGCTGGACCTGTTATTCTTGCGCGACTGTAGCCATAATCATATTCTCCTCCTTAAACTCCCTCTTTATATCAAGAACAACTTATCTGAATCTGCTGAACTGTTTAAGTACCCGAAGCTTGAACCTGAATATATTCCAGTTTCTATCATACCTTAGATCTGAAATTTTTATATAAACCTGTGAGATCTGTTTCCCCTTACTTAGGTATTTTTAGATCTGTACTCCTCACACCAATATAGGCGGTTTAACTTTGTATAAGCAATCTATACCATTAGCCCTCTGATAAACCGGAGGAGCCTTTTACCTCCATAGTTATACTCCGGTTTAACAGTGTCTGGGTAGCCCTGTTCTGGTATTGCCTTGTTATCCATTATTGCATTGGTCTTCGGTTTATGCAATTTCACATATCAGTATATCTTTTACTCCATTGCATCTTGTATGTCATCATGAGTGATTTATAAACCGGCCTTTCGTTTCCAGCTTGTTTGTTCCACAATGGCCAAGAAATTTACCGCTTGCAACTGGGCTCATTCCCGGGTCACCGAGGAACAATTGAACGATATGGTCAGCATCGGCACCTTGCCTAAGAAAACTGAAATTAAATGGCGAGTTCCAGGAGCAGAAAATCCTCCAACCCCGAGGCAGGGTGAGGTGGTTGTCTTTGTTGACCACATAGGCCGTGGCTTCAAACCGCCAGGGTCAAAGTTTTACTGAGATGTGCTTGCCAGTTTCCAACTTCATCCTCAAGATATCGGACCCAACTCGGTCTCCAATTTATGCAACTTCCAGGTCTTCTATGAAGTGTACTTACAAGAAGAACCAACTGCGGAGCTGTTCCGGGACTTCTTTCACCTAAACTGGCGCACAGAATTTGTAAATGGCCCCAACACTGAACTTGGTGGTGTCTCAATTCAGAAGCGGAAAGAAGTTGAATTTCCTCATTCCAAACTGCACAGCCATCCTAAGGAATGGAACCAGACTTGGTTTTACTGCTGAGATACGTCTCCTGAATATGAGAATTCCCTCCCAGGCTTTCGTGATCACCGGCTTTCCAACACCCATCCAATGCCGCAACACTTAAGCTCTGCAGAAAGGGCCAAATATGCCCCTCAACTCGCCAAACTCCGGGCTTTCATGGCCAACGGTTTAACAGGCGTTGATTTCGTGCATTGTTGGATATCATGGAGCATCTTGCCGTTAAGCCGGCGCCCCGGTTTAATGTGTGAGTACACCAGTGATGTTGAAGACCCACAACGTCATTCCAACATTCAGGTGACCGATGAAGAGGTCACCGAAGGTGTAAAGAAAATTTTGAATGAATCAGAAGTAGTCTGTAGTCAAACCGGCCTGAACCCCTTCTATACTAAGAACAAACCGCCTGCTGTAAGTACTATAATTCCTTTTCATCTTTGATATCTTTAATTTGTTCAACTTGTAATCCTTCTTCTGTGTATGTATGTATAGGGTGACGACCCCTTCTGGAAACGGGAATTCGTAGAAAAAGCAGTAAAGCCAACTGGGGATAAAGCGGTCAAACCTTCTCGCCCCAAAACCAAAGCCGTCGAACGGACGTCAAAACGGAAAACGGCTGACCGGATTACCATGGAACTTGATGACGATGCTGATGATCCGGAAGTTGAGGTAGAACTTGACTCACTTGGCTCCCTTTTCATGCATCTCATTAAGAATGATCTTCCTCAGGAGGACGCAGAAGGCAGCCAAGCTGATGATGTAGAGGTAATTACCCTTTCCTCTGGTTCAGACTCTATGCCAACACAAAAAACCCGCCAAGCAGTCCGGAAAGTAAGATTTTCTTTTCCTCTTGCTAACTTGGATCCTACATTTATTTTGAAGACTCAGCAGCATGAAGCTCGCCGGACAACCCGGCATGGTGGCCAACAGGTCACTTCAGCCGGTTTACCTGACACCCCGATTCGGAAGTGCCGGTCTGAGGTCTCTCCTACTACTGACAATTCTTACCCCAAGGCAGGTTATTTCACACAACCTCTTAATCCGTCCGATTCAAATTATCAGGTGAAACCTCCCTCATCATCTGGCGAGTCGACAACAACTCAGCTCCCTCCTCTGAAAACTGTGGCTGGGTAAGCCGTAAAACCTTTTCCTTCAATGCATCACAAATCTTGAATAAGATGTTAATCCTCTTATATTTTGTTTGCAGGGCCAAAGCTAGACCCAGCAAGAAAGCTCGGGTCACCAATCCGCCCGAAGACCCGACCACTTTTGAAGAAGAACCAAGAGGTGAACTGGAACAAACTTGTGAACCGGAGGGCCCTCATCTTGAAGCCACCTCCGATGAACCACCCCTTCAAGGCCAAAACACTTATGAACCAATAGACGCTGAGCCTGCCGCACCTAACACTGAACCGGCAGAACCAAACCGGGCTAGTCCGGTGAAAGACGCTGAGACTCCATTATCACCAGCCAAAAACACTAAAGGCCAAGGAGAGGACGTTATCATTACTGGAATGGGCCACAGCTCTCCTGGCCACCCCATAGTCTTGGCTCAACATAGTGCCAAAGAAGAATGGGCTGCTAGGAAAAAAGGCAAATGGAGTAGCGATTTATCAAGTTATGCCCATCTCAACGCCGAAGAACTTCACTCTGGCTTCTTGAACCATCTGCACTCAAACCGGGACTATGAAGCCGGTTTGGTGAACTTGATGACAGAGCGATATGAGGTATTTTCATCTCCCTTTGTTTGTTGATTTATAGCTAAAATACTAGCCCAAGTAGCCCCCAAGGGCCGTTTTATGATGTGAATCATAAATCGGGTCTTTGTAGCACTTTTAAGTTTCTCTTCACTGATCCTCAAAATGTCAGGTCACTAATAAGAACCAAAACTCATCCTTTAATAAGTAGATAGCTTTCCGCAGCATAGCCCCCAAAGGCCAGTTTAACTTGACAAGTTAATCCTGGTTTTAATCCATGCATCTGTTTTTTAAACAGACGTACATTAGCCCCCAAGTGTCAAGGATAATGCTTGCATTGTTCTGGAGACTTGTATAAAATGTAATAATTTAAAGCAAGTAGGCATTAGCCCCCAAGTACGAAGTGCATAACTTGTTATATGCTTTGTACTTAGAACATATATATATCCTGTTGTTTGACATATCTTTAATGTTGCAGGCTGAACTGAGCAATAGAGATGCCCGTAATGCTGACTTGCAAGAGAATGTGAAGTCACAACAGGCAGAAGCTGCAAAAGCCAAAGAGGAACTGACCCAAGCCCTGGCCACAATGGAAAAGCTGAAAGAATCTTTCAACAAAGATCGTGCTGATTGGGAAACCGAAAAATCCGGTTTAACAAAAAGAGCTGAAGACGCCGAAGCAGCCCTGAAACCAGTTGTGGATGAACTAGCTGGATTGAAACGACAAATCAACGCTATGACTTCTGTTATCTTTGGTAATTATCTCCTTATATGTTTTGTGCAATCCATGGAACCTTATCATTGATCAGAATGCTGACATTAAGCCGTGACAGGCACTCGCATCGCTCATCCCGGCACCGATATGCGAATGAAGCTTAAAGCGGCATATACTTTGACTGAACAGTTGTACTCTGGGTCGCAGTGGGCTATTTGCACAGCGGCGTATAATAAACCAGCGCCAACGCTGATAAAGGAAACACTTGAAAAGCTGGCCATGTTACCAGCCCGGATTGCTGAATTGAAGAAAGCAGCCGCAAGAGCAGGCGCATTGACTGCACTAATCAGAGCAAAGGCATGGATTCCTGATCTTGAAGCGGAGGACATTATCAGAGGATACCCAGGTGTAAAGGAGGACGGTTCAAACTTTGACAATGATGACCTCCGAAGGCTAACCAAAGAAATGCGGCCAGTAGCCAGCAAACTAGCAGAGGACACAGACTTGTCTCATTTCCAACCGGCTTATGACACAGAAGGGAAGTGACAGCCTGCCGAAATTCATGAAGTTGAAGAACTTGTACCTCCAATTCGTAAGCATACCTATGCTCCTGATATTAACCCTTCCAGCCTTATCCATGAAGAGGTCGTGTTTCAAGCGTTAACTGGAATCGATTGGTTGACGGTTGATTTCTAGTGTCTGGGGAGGGATGAAGAAGTGCCCACACCAACTGACCCTCAACCATCAAGCCATCCAGACGAAGCGTCTTAAACCGGTCGCCGGTTTACCGACTATTGTGTGCCGATACTTCAAAAACAATTATGCAATTGGAGCCGCTTTGAAAACTTCTTGTAATAGGATAGCCAAAAACTCCTTTATCTATCATGCCGTCGAGCATGTTTTGTAATACCTCGTGACAACTTGTTCCACCTTTTGGTATACATTTATGCATAGCCCATGACGAGTTGTGTTCCTGGGTAGAAGAACTTAAAAGTATCCAGCGGTTTACCGCTGGACGGGTCATGATGCCGAACAAGTATACAATACTTAGATGAATAATCGAAGTGTTTGTATAAAAAGCAATATGTACATCATACCTCATTGGTTGACCAACGTCGTATACGGCAAAGGTATTAATACCAATCCAGAACGTTGATAACCCCTGTCCTTATTGTGCCGGATTATGATAATAAGCCACACCGGGATATAATAACCACCGGGTTTCCTTGATAGTACTGGCGATTTAGTCAAACCAAACCAGAGAAACAAAATGCCGGTTTGTAACTGATCATGGATGAACAACCTGTAGTTGAAAACCAAGCCGAGTCAAGGACACCTAATTATCAGAACATAGGATGAACCGCAATAATGGCAAAAAAGCTAACAAAGAAAATTCGAAAAAGAAATATTCGAGGCTTTTTACGAGCTGCCAGGCTCCAAATCGAGGCTTTTCATGGGCTGCCAGGCCTCTGAGTTAAACCATTTAACAAGGCCTTTTAAGATGGGCCTCCAATTAACCAATCATCGTTTTAACTTTGACAAGTTTAGGTTTTGTAGAAGATTGACTTGTCAAACGTTCGGCGAGTCATATCAGGATTACCTGGACAGGAGTGGCTTACTTGATGAAGGCAGGTTAACCCGGGGTTTTAGGTGAATACACCAGGCTTCCAAGCCGTGGCTTGATAGCCAATTACAAGGGTCCTTTCAAACTCTTTGTTGCTTTGCAAAAAGAGCCCCCAAGTAACTTTGTGAGCTGTGCTCAGTGGGTGCCCATGTTTGAGTTTGTGCTTTGTGTAACACTCTCTTTGGCTCCACATATTTTTCTTTGTGGCTTAAACGCCTATCAAGAGGTGTAGCTATGGTGTGACAACAACCAAGCCCCCTAGTGATATCCCTTCGTGGTTTCAAACCGATCAAGATAGCTATGGTTCAGATATGACCAAGCCACCTAGTGATTTTCTTTATATCCGTGTGGCTGCTGAGACCGGATTAACAAAAAATTCCGCTTTGTCAGTAAACTCTTGTAAGCACACACATGATGTAAAAAGAACAGATACCCCGCTTTAACGGAGGTTCCGGTTTATTATATAATATATACATCGTCATAAATATGTACATATGAAGAGCCTATGGCTCAAGTATAGTAAGGCCGAAGAAGAGCTATGTTCCATGGCCGCTTGGTCTCCTCCTCCGATTTACGTCAGTCTTTGTGCTCTCGAGCATCAATGAGGTAGTATGACCCGTTGTGCAGATTCTAGCTGACCACAAAGGGTCCTTCCCATGGTGGGGATGACTTGTACATATCAGTCTGATCCTGGATGAGCCGGAGCACCAAATCACCATCTTGAAAGGTTCTGGTCTTAACTCAGTGACTGTGATAACGTCGAAGATCTTGTTGATAAATCGCCGAACGTGCTACTGCAAGATCACGCTCTTGACCCAACAGGTCCAGGGAATTTTGACGTGCCTTCTCATTATCAGCTTCAACGTAGGTTGTCACACCGGGCGAGTCGTGACGAATGTCACTAGGAAGAACTGCCTCCGCTCCATAAACCATGAAGAAAGGTGTGTAACTCGTAGACCTATTGGGTGTGGTGTTGATGCTACATAACACAGAAGGTAGCTCCTCGACCCAACAACCAGGTGTCCGCTTCAAAGGAACCATAAGCCTGGGTTTGATACCTCGTAGAATTTCTTGATTTGCCCTCTCCGCTTGACCATTAGACTGGGGGTGAGCCACTAATGCTATATCGAGCCGGATGTGCTCACGTTGGCAAAATTCCTCCATCTCCCCTTTTGACAGATTTGTACCATTATCAGTTATAATACCGTGTGGAAAGCCAAACCGGAATATCGCCTTTTTGATGAACTTAACCGCCGTGGCCGCATCACACTTATTGACTGGTTCTGCCTCCACCCATTTGGTAAATTTATCAACTGCTACTAACAGGTGGGTCTTTTTGTCCTTGGATCGCTTGAAGGGTCCAACCATATCAAGCCCCCAAGTCCCAAACGGCCAAGTTATTGGAATCATCCCCAATTCTTGAGCCGGAATGTGCGCACGGCGGGCGAATTTTTGATAACCATCACATCTCTTGACTAAATCCTCTGCATCAGCATGCGCTGTCAACCAGTAAAAACCATGGCGAAAAGCTTTAGCAACCAAAGACTTTGAACCGGCGTGGTGACCGCAATCCCCTTCATGGATTTCTCGCAAAATCTCACAACCCTCTTGAGGAGAAACACAACGCTGAATTGCTCCTGAAACGATGTAACGATGTAACTCCCCGTTGAGTATGGTCATGGACTTGGAACGCCGGATGGTCTGTCGAGCCAACGTTTCATCGTCTGGTAACTCGCCCCGGTTCATGTAAGCCAGATATGGGATTGTCCAATCCGGTATGACATGTAAAGCTGCCACTAATTGAGCCTCTGGATCAGGAATAGCCAACTCTTCTTCGGTTGGTACCTTGACTGACGGATTATGCAATACGTCAAGAAAGACATTTGGCGGAACCGTTTTACGCTGGGAACCAAGATGAATTAATGCATCCGCCGCTTCATTCTTTCGTCGGTCTATATGGTCCACCTAATAACCCTTGAAGTGACCAGCCACTGTGTCCACCTCTCGCCGATATGCAGCCATGAGTGGGTCTTTAGAATCCCAAGTGCCAGACACCTGTTGAGCCACTAGATCTGAATCCCCGAAGCACTTAACCCGGCTTAAGTTCATCTCCTTAGCCATCCGAAGACCATGGAGCAAAGCCTCATATTCGTCTGCATTGTTAGTACAAGGGAACATTAAACGGAGGACATAACAAAACTTGTCACCTCGTGGGGAAGTTAGTATGACTCCAGCCCCCGAGCCCTCCAACTGTCTGGACCCATCAAAATGAATAGTCCAATATGTATTATCTGGTTTCTCTTCAGGTGCCTGTAACTCCGTCCAATCATTGATGAAGTCCACGAGTGCCTGGGATTTGATTGTTGTGCGGGGTATATATTTGAGCCCATGAGGTCCAAGCTCAATAGCCCACTTGGCAATCCGGCCAGTTGCTTCTCTGTTTTGAATGATATCTCCCAGAGGGGCTGAACTGACCACTGTGATGGGATGGCCCTGAAAATAGTGTTTAAGCTTCCGGTTTGCCATAAACACTCCATACACCAGCTTCTGCCAATGTGAATACCTCTGCTTTGACGCAATGAGCACCTCACTGATATAATAAACCGACCGTTGAACCAGATATTCCTTGCCGATTTCCTTGCGCTCTGCCACAATAGCCACGCTAACAGCTCAGGCATTAGCAGCCACATATAGCAATAACGGCTCCTTATCGATCGGCGCCGCAAGCACAGGCGGTTTAGCTAACTGCCTCTTCAGATCCTCAAATGCTTTATCAGCTGCCTCGCTCCAGACAAAATTATCTGTTTTCTTAAGCATCTGATATAAAGGGATGGCCTTCTCTCCAAGGCGACTGATAAACCGGCTTAAAGTTGTAATCCGTCCGGCCAGACATTGAACGTCGTTGATACACGCCGGTTTAGCCAAAGATGTAATTGCTGAAATTTTTTCTGGATTAGCCTCAATGCCTCTGTTTGACACCAGAAATCCCAAGAGCTTGCCTGCCGGAACACCAAAGACACATTCTCCGGATTGAGCATCATCTTGTAAACCTGAAGGTTGTCAGAGGTCTCTCTCAAATCATCTATCAAAGTTTCCTCCTTTCTGTACTTGATCACAATATCATCCACATATGCATGAACATTACGCCCAATCTACGTATGAAGGCAATTCTGAACACAGCACTGATAAGTTGCCTGGGCGCTCTTGAGTCCAAAGGGCATGGAGACATAACAGAAGGCTCCAAAAGGAGTGATGAAGGTTGTCTTCTCCTGGTCCTTAACTGCCATTTTGATCTGATGATAACTAGAGTAAGCATCTAGAAAACAAAAACGGTCACAACCTGCCGTAGCATCAATGATCTGATCAATACGAGGGAGGGCAAAGGGGTCTGCAGGGCAAGCTTTGTTCAAATCTATGTAATCCACACAGATCCGCCAAGTGCCGTTTTTCTTAAGAACCAACACTGGATTAGCCAACCACTCTGGATGAAAGACCTCCACGATAAACCCTGCGGCCAATAACCGAGCTACCTCTTCACCGATAGTCGTACGCCTTTCTTCATTGAAGCGGCGGAGAAACTGCCGGACCAGTTTAAACTTAGGATCAATGTTGAGTGTGTACTCAGCGAGTTCCCTTGGTACACCTGGCATGTCAGAAGGTTTCCATGCAAAGATGTCCCGGTTCTCACGGATGAACTCGATGAACGTGCTTTCCTATTTGGGATCCAGGTTAGCGCTGATGCTGAACTGTTTGGATGAATCGCCAGGAACAAAGTCAACCATCTTAGTATCTGTGGCCGATTTAAACTTCAACGCTGGATCGTGTTCCGTAGTTGGCTTTTTCAAAGAAGTCATGTCTGCCGGATCAACTTCCTCCTTATAGAATTTCAACTCCTCCGTAGCACAAACCGACTCAGCATAAGCCGCATCACCTTCCTCACATTCCAAAGTGATCTTTCTGCTTCCATGTACTGTGATAGTGCCCTTATGACCTGGCATTTTAAGCTGTAGATAAACATAACACGACCTCGCCATGAATTTAGCATAAGCTGGCCGCCCAAACAAGGCGTGGTACGGACTTTTGATTTTTACCACCTCAAAAGCCAATGTTTCTGACCTTGAATCATAATCATCTCCAAAAGCCACCTCTAAGGCTATCTTTCCCATAGGATATGCAGACTTACCAGGCACCACACCATGAAAAACGGTATTCGATGGTTTAAGATTCTTATCTTTCAACCCCATACGGCGAAATGTATCATAATATAGAATGTTGATACTACTTTCCCCATCCATGAGCACTTTAGTAAACTTGTATCCCCCAACTTGAGGGGCTACCACCAGGGCCAAGTGACACGGATTATCAACCCGGGGTGGGTGATCCTCTCTACTCCACAAATTGGGTTGCTCAGACCAGCGCAAATACTGAGGCACTGCCGGTTCAACGGAGTTCACTGCCCTCTTGTGAAGCTTCTGATCAGGCTTACACAAACTAGTAGTGAAGACATGATATTGCCCGCTATTTAGCTGCTTGGGATTGCTCTTGTAACCCAACTGTTGCTGCTGCTGCTGGTTCCCCTGATGGTTGTAACCTCCCTGGTAACCTTGGTGCCCTTGATTGATGTGTCCGGTTTGGTTGCCTTGAAACCCTAAACCGGAACCGCCACCTCCGTAACCCGGCCCGTGGAAACCACCTCCTGAACCGCCGGGCGGGCCATTATCATACTAGAACATATTGGAGTTCTTGAAATCCCGCATGATATAACAGTCCTTCCAAAGATGCGATGCTGGCTTCTCCTTTGATCCATGCTTCGGACAGGGTTGATTTAACAGGCGCTCCAAATTGGGGCATGAACCTCCGCCCCTCTGGGGCTGCTTGCCCTTGTGGCGCTAGCCATTCTCCTGAGCATTGGTGTTAGCGACAAAGTCCAAGCTGCCGTCGGACTTGCGCTTACCACTGTTCCCATGGCCTACCGGATTATGCTGCGGACCCTTGGCATTACCGTTCTTCTTCTCTTTCCCTGGTTTGTCCTCCTCTGAATCTGGGTCCTTGGTATTATCTGAATTGGCGTACTTAACCAAAGCGGCCATGAGCGTTGACATATCATTGCAGTGACATTTGAGCCTTCCTAACTTCTGTTTGAGCAGCAGGAAATGGCATTCCCTCCAACGTTAGTACTGCGGTATCTACATTGATACGATCCGATGAGTGCAGAATCGCTGAGACCCGCTTGACCCAATGGGTCATGGACTCCCCTTCCTCTTGGACACAAGTGGCCAGATCCACGATTGACATCGGCTGCTTACAAGTATCTTTGAAGTTCTGGATAAACCGGTGCTTCAATTCGGCCCATGATCCAACAGAGTTAGTTGCTAAGCTCTTCAACCAAGTATGAGTTGTTCCTTCCAACATCATGGTGAAGTATTTAGCACACACTGCCTCATCCACATCTAACATCTCCATTTCCATCTCATAGCTTTCCACCCACGCCTCTGGTTGTAAATCGGCGGTGTAATTTGGTACCTTACGAGGTCCCTTGAAGTCCTTGGGCAATCTCACATTACGCAAAGCGGGGGTGAGACACAGCACCCCTGAGTATGTTGTCGTGCTTCGTGTCGAGTTGCTAACTCGGCCTCCTGACGCGCGCGGCCATGATCCACAACATCCTGCGCATTAGTACCTCCCCCTGCCGGGTTATTTCCTCACGGCAAATTTCAGCGATGTGCACTGCTTGACACAGCCGGTTCATCCTCAATGTGTCTGCTATAGCTCCGGCTCAGACGGGGAGTGGAATGAATCCTCTCACGACTGTGTGAATATGCCTGCTGCTGGTTTAGCGCTGTTTGAAGGAGATCTCTGGCCCGACGTGCCTCAATCACAACTGGTGATTTGCCGTCGGTTGGGAGGGCTCCCAGGCGTGAAGCGGCGGCCACGATATTGTCCAACGGGTTGGAATAATGCCCGGGAGGTGTTGGCACATACTGTGGCACAACGTTGTTCTGGCGAGGCAGGTCCATCGTGCGCGGTTGAACCGGCACTCCTGTTCCTGGTGCCTCTGCCCGGTTTAGTATGGGTTGGTTACTAGCTCCTTCTCCTGGTGTGTTGAAGAGATTTCGCGGCTCATAACCCGACGGGAAGCGTTCTGATCCAGCCTAATCCGGTAGGCCTGTGCTTCGAATTCAGCCCGTTCTGTAGCCATCCTAGCGTTATCCACTGCTAGGTCCACTTTAGCCTGAGCTATCTGATCCTTTACCTTTGCAATCTTCGTGTTGTGCTGATCCCTGGCTGCTGCATCCACCTCTGCGGCCATCGATGTTGCCAACTATCGTGGGTTTGTCACGGCAGATGTCCTTGTGAAAGGACTTAGTCGTGGAGCCATCACAGCGGGTTAGCTTAAAGGGGTTAAACCGGACAAGGGGACACGGGGAGTTTTATACTAGTTCCGCCCCTTCAAGGAAGGTAAAATCCTACGTCTAGTTGTGATTGGTATTGCTAGGGTTTCAAAGGCCAGGGAGCGAATCCGCTTTGTCTAACTCTCGAGTTGTTGTCTGTCCCTCAACCGCTACCGGGTCGTCCCTTTATATACATAGGTTGACGCACGCCGGTTTACAGAGTCCCGAAGCCGGATCATAAACGTGTCCGGTTCGGTCTCCCCACTTCCTATCTTACAAAGCAAGTTACATGATTAAGTCGGTTTACATCTATAGGCTTTAACTCACTTCTGGGCCTTGGGCCTTCGTAAAGCGCCATCATCTTCACATCTTCATGGGCTTCTAATCTTCATGAAGCTAATCTGGCTACTCCTGGCCGGTTTACGCCCAGTAGTAATATCCCCAACACAAGCCATGAAGTCATCCTGCTCAAAGGAAGATCCATCTTCCTTCACAGTAGGATAGCCTCTCGCCACGTCCGTCGGGTCTAGGTCTGGCACCCAAGCCTTGGAGCGGCTCAGGGCAGTCAAAGCCCCGGCTCTCGCACAGGAGCGCTTCACTTCTTGAAATCTGGTAGGCAGGATTGATAGTTTCTTCAAAACGTTGTTGAGCCAGTTGGGTCCTTGATTGGCAGGAGAGATGGTGGCAAGTGCCCGTTGTGCACCAATATACAGTTGTTCTACTAAGGTGTACACTGCCTTCAATTTAATCAAGGGATCTTGGCTCGGGTTTTTGCTTCGTGGGCCTGCGCATGTTTTATACACAAAGTCAACTGGCGGTTTATATTCTGGTTCAGCAAAAAGTACATAAGATTAAAAATTGACGGCTTAACAAAAATGGCGGCCACCATTTGAGACACCCGGCCCTTTAAGCCGTTCAGCTCTGTTGACACCTCTTCAAGGGCCGCTTCGGCTCTCTCAGCGCGTTGTGCCAGAAGCATTTTTTCCTCTGCCCAGGTTTTCTTCTTGGCAGCCAAACTGGTCTTTAAGTTTTCCGTCCCAGAGAGACTCATTTGCAATTTGGAGTTAGCAGACTTAATTTCTGCTTCCTGACCAGCTAGCCGGGTCTTCGCATCAGTCAATTGCGAGTTTAGTTTGAATAAGGCATTCTGCAAGAATACATACTCAGATAAGTCAAGATTTTGCTCAAAGGTTCAAATATCAAGATTCAAGTCTCAAGTACTTTCCAAAAAACCACTTGACACTTGGGGGCTAATGTATACCAAAACAATTTCTTATGGCTCTAAAAACATACTTTAAGTCCCAAGTACTGTACAAAGTAACAACACTTGGCACTTGGGGGCTAATGTATGCAATTCAGCAAGTTTCTCAAGGTTAAGCCGGAATATTAAGTTCTTTGAATATGGTACAAAACAATTTAAGGTACCGGCTTATTTATGATCAAAAAGAACTGGCCCTTGGGGACTACAGGTGAAGTTTTGTTCTATTTTATTGAATTCAAGAAAATCAAAGGTAAAGGTCTTGGCCGATATGCTAAAGTCTACTGATCATTTCGGTTGTTTCATAATCTGAAGACTTGGGGGCTGAAGGAATATAGATCAGCCGGAAGAACATACCTCATATTTCAGCTGCAACTGTTTGACCATTTCGATCTCAGAGTTGCGACTAGAGTGCACGTGGCTGAGATAGCCAGATAAAATATCGTTGGCATTTAGATGGTCATAATTGGCAATGTCAAAGCGCACTTTCTGCCTCTCCAATGCCTCTTGTTTCGCAGTACACCGAGCCAACATAGTTTGATTCCCTGGTTCAATAAAGCGACTCCCGGTGATCTGAACGTCTTGTGCAGACGGTGATGGTGGGTTGGCTGAGCTTGATGGTCCATTAGCAGAAGGGTTCACAGTGGTCTCATCAAACGACGGCTCAGGAGGATTTGCTTCTGCATCAACAGGCGGGTCTTCTAGAGCGTTGGTTAATGGAGAAGATGGCCTGGACGGGTCAGATGCAAGCACCGGCGGGTCTTCCGCCGGTTTAGCTACCTTTGCCTTCTTGGATTTAGCTTGGCCACTAAGAAAAATGTTGCAGGATTGTCAGTATAAAGATACAATTTGAACAACCCGGAAAACATGAGGATTTTTCATTACCCAAGGGCAGTCTTG
This sequence comes from Triticum dicoccoides, assembly GCF_002162155.2. Taxonomy (NCBI): domain Eukaryota; kingdom Viridiplantae; phylum Streptophyta; class Magnoliopsida; order Poales; family Poaceae; genus Triticum; species Triticum dicoccoides. Next base: position 195,839,249 of record NC_041390.1, on the reverse strand, counting down.
AAGGCCGGAAATTGCGTCTGTGATGAGTCGCCAGAAGAGCGAGACACCTCATGAAAAGATAAAATAGAGTTAAAGTAATACAAAAAGACAGAAAGAGGTAAGCCTCATTCGGGCGCTTCTGAGGAGTTTGTTGAAGAACGACAGCTGGCTCATCTTCAGTCCGAGCTTGACGACGGCTTTCATGTTGCTGCTTTTTCAAACAAAAGTTGGGATCCAAGTGAGCTAAAGGGTTAGAAAACCTTACTTTACGGATCACTCGTCGAACTTTTTGTCTTGGCATGGGCTCTGAGTCGGAGGAAATGATAGTTACCTCTGCTTCCACAGCTTGAGTGGCCCCAGTGTCATCCTGGTAAGGATCAGTGTCAATAAGATTGTTAAAAAGTTGGCTAAGGGAATCAAGGGATACCTCCGAATCAGATGTGTCATCAAGCTTCATCCAATCTTTAGCAGTGTTCTTTTTCTTCTTTTTCAACCTCCGGGTCATTTTCTTGGTGTTTATGGCGGCGGCTTTCACTTTCTTGGCAGCCTCGTGGTCGTATTTAACTTTCCAGAAGTCAAAGTTGGCCTGCAGACAGGTAAAAACAAGAAAAAGAGTCAGGCAAGTATTAAAACAATATGACTGGGAAAATACAACGGAGAGAAATAACAATATCCTTACTTCTGGCACCGGGTTAAGCTGGTAGAAGGGGTTTAACCCAATGACACTGCAATCTTCGTATTTCTCGTTCACTAGAAGAGTTGACATTGAAACAATATCTTCTTCTGTTAATTGAATGGGGCTGTGATGAAGAGAGTCATCCGGGCCTCCACCATACTCTTACATCAGCTTTGATCGACGGCTTAAAGGGATGACCCGCCATGAGATCCAGCAGTGGGTCAGATCAACTCCAGTTAACTCATTCCCTAACAGATCATTAATCCTTTTGATGGATGGTATCAGCCTCTTGCGTTTAGCGACCATAAGCTTATCAGGAAGCGCGAACTTAGAGTCAAGACGATCGGAGCGATAACCCGGCAGTGGCTTCTCGTTTGATGGTGAAGTGTCCTGGCACTAGAACCAAGTCTGGTTCCAGTCCTTTGGGTGACTTGTAAGACAATGAGGGGGAAGACGGCACCCTGCCGGCGCTGAATTGATATGCCTCCAAGCTCTAAGCTAAGGCCGTTGGTGCACTCATTCTGCCGGCTCAGATAAAAGTATTCTCTAAATAGCTCCACGGTCGGCTCTTGTTGAAGATATACTTCACATAGTACTTGGAAGTTACAGATGTTAGATATGGAATTAGGCCCGATATCTTGAGGATGACGGTTTTCGCTGGCAGAAATCCTATGGTGAAGAACTCTTTCAAACGTTCCTCAGTTACGGTTGAGGGAACCCAGTTACAGATGGTTGGTGCTTTGGACGGCATGATGTGCAAAGACCAACTGAAAAGAAAGGCAACATGCCGGTTCAGTTTAATGGTGAGATTAACAGTTAAGTAATGATGATGCAAACAAGTAATGGAGGCTTAGTTAAGGGCTAATGACATATAAGGAAAATTAAGCCGACATGGTAAGCCACCATGACTACAGATATTTGAGGAAGGCAAATTAAGCTAAGTGTTGAGACAAACAAGTTTCCTAAATTGTTTGGTATTATTCCAGATCAAATGGCTATTCAAAATGGAAAAAATTCTAGACCTAAAAAGTTTAGTGCAGAGGAGTCTGAAAGTTCTAAAGCAGCCTTTGAATCAGAAAAAGGGATCTGTGGATCAAGAAGAGGTACAAAAACACTACCGTGCGAGCATATATATAGATTTTTGGATCAGAAAAGGCTTGCGATGGAAGAACTATGATGAACTACGATGAAATATGGAGAACACGCAGGAGCTCGGAAACCCTAATGCAGATCTGAGAAACGAAGGAAAGAACACTTACGGTTGTAGGTTTTCTGCGGAGGTCGCCGCGGTCTCTCTGGATGGGTTCGGGTTGATGCAGCGGCCAGAGTCGACGAAGACGGAGATGAGGCGTAGCGGCAGCAGAGCTCGAGCAGCAGGGGGTTTGCGAGAGGAAGAAGATGGGGAATGAGAGGAGAATGAGAAGGCTGAGGCGTGCCTATTTATAAGGAAAGATGTGAACAGACGGGCGCAAAAATCGAGGAGAGCCGAATAATGGTTATCTAGCTACACAAATGCCTCGATTCTCGGGAAGCATTAAAGATAAAAGATCCGTTGGGAGATGACGTCATGAAAGTTCTTTGCGTTTTCAAGATATGACGTCACGGCGGGTTACGAAAACTTCAACAAAGATAAGAAGATGGATTTTTGTCTAAGTATTGAAGATTGACAAAGAATGAAATTCAAAGTCAACATGGGGCCTAATGTTGGGGATATTACTATCAGTCATGACCCGCCGAGGAGGGGCTGGGTCAGCCCCAATGGCGGGTTACGCAAGAAGCCCAGTAAACATTCAAGACGATAGTTTATTAAACCTTATAGAAGGCCCAAGGGCCTGGAGGTGGCTTAAGGCCCGATATTGTAAACCGTCGTATATAAGGAAAGACTTGTAAAGAAAGGCATGTAAAGGAAGTCACCGAGCCGGAAACGATTATGAGCAGGCCGGGACTCTGTAGGCCACTAGGCGTCAACCCATGTATATAAGGGGACGACCCGGTGGCGGCTTAGGGCAAGAAACAACAAATCGATAACCAAGCCGGTGAGTTGAGCCTCTTGGTGATCTAAACCCCAGCAATACCAATCCCAACTAGACATAGGATTTTACCTTCGTCGTAAGGGGCCGAACAAGTATAAAACCCTCTCGTGTCCTTTGTCCCGATTAACCCCTTTAAGCTTATGTGACGCCCCGAGACCGATCTGCCAGGTGTCTTCCAGTTATTTGTGTTGTTGCCTTGTCATTCATTTGCATGTTGCATATTGACATGTCATCATGTGCATTGCATCATCATGTTTTCAAAACTTGCATCCATCCGGGTTCCCCCAGTTCCATCTCTTGTCCGTTATGAGCCCAACCACACTCACACGCGCCCGCGGCATGTCCGAAATAGTATTTTATAAGTGCCCGGAAAATGTTCTTAGAATGGGATGAGAGTTGGCGTGCGGTCTTGTTATAGTGTTGGTAGACCGCCTGCCAAGTTTCATCGCAATCGGAGTCCGTTTGATGCCTCAACGGATATATATAGCGGCAATATAGCTGGTCTATCGTCGGACGTTTTCGGTCTCCGAAAATTGTTGCCAGGCATTCCCTCTCTTTCCTCCCTAGACCGTCTACACAATCCACTACTTACCGTCAGGCCCAACCTAACCTCTCTCATCAGCCTGTGGCCCCCCTCGAGCGCGCGCCTGAAAGTTGTCCCGGACCCGACCCAGGCAGTCGTCACCGTTTGTTTCGGATCATCCCCAAACATCTACAAAGCATCACTGTTTTCTTATTTGGTCTTCCTAGACTATATTTTTTTCGACCGCCCGATTACGATCGGACAGACTAGTTTAGCCCCTAACAAAAACGTACCTTCTATTTAATCAGTGTAAACCTACCTAACCCTAGAACCTAGCCATCCCATCCATCCTTTCCCATCGCGCCGCCGCCAGCCCACCTGGTCTCCTCCTCGTCTTCCCCAATGAGCCAACCACCACCCATCTCAGATCCACCTCTCTCTGAACGCCTGCCGTGTTTTCCGCGCCACCCAAAAATCCACGAGATCTTCCGCCGACAACCTCCATCTTCCTGCATCGCGCCATGTCCCGCGCCCCTGCTTCCTCGGCTCGGGAACGAGCTCAACGCCGTCCTCTGCTTCACCCGCATGAACCCCGCGCCCTCTCCCTCTGGCCTTCCTTCGTTCTCCTTCTCTCTCAACTCTCTCTTTCTCTCCGTGTCCCGCAGGATGCCTTGGATGCCCGCAGCGCGCCTGCCTTCCCGAGTTCCTTCACAGCAGACCAGGAACCAGAGCTCCCGCTCGGCCCTCCACCGCACGTCGCCGGCCAGCGACCCAGGGAGCCACCATGGCCATGGATGCCGTCTGCCGCCTCCATCCCGAAGCTTCGGTACGCCCAAGCCTCGGACGCGACCGATCCGGCCTGGATCAACCTCCCCAAGCCCCCTTCGCCGGAGTTCCTCGCTGGACCTCTGCATTCGCCGGCCTCCCTGCTTCCTGCATCGCCCTATTGCCGCGTCTACACCGCTTGAAGCCGTCGCCTTCCACCGCCGCCCTTGCCTCGGATCCGGTCGGTTCCCGTAGTCGCTCGCCCCGCCAAGTCCCTCTGTTGCTGCTCTGCTTCGCCCTGCTCCTTCTCCTGGAACAAGACGACGAACAGCCACAGCCAGGAGCGCCCGCGTTGACTGCTTCCACTCCACGTGCCCGTGCTTGGCCGCATCTCGCTCGTCCAGCCCAGCCACGCCGGCCTGCTGCTTCCTTCTCCACTGACGGGCCAAGGCCCACTGGGTGAGGCCACACCCCAGCGCTCCTCCTCTGTTTTTTCCTCCTATCGGGCTAGCCTACCAGTTTCGGCCCGTTCAATGTTTTTCCCTGCAGAACGAATTTAGCTTTTATCCCGAATTGCCAGTTTTGCAGAAAAACCCTTGCACTTCATGCATATAATAACTCATTAACCGAGCATCGTTTTAAAATGATTTATATATGAAAAATGACTATAATTTCATCTAGTTTCATCATATGCCACTTTCATGCATGTTTAAAATGTTTATATTGATGTTTGCTTTAATTTTGCTCTAATGCCATGTTAAAATGCTTAATTTCATAACTAAATAATCGTAGCTCCAAACCTAATAAACTTTATATGTAAATGGGGTAGAAAATTTCCTAGTTTAACATGGTGTACTTGATTTGCATGTTTAACAACTCTAAAATATGGTTTAGGGCAGAACAGTACCAAATCCATAAATTGCATATGAGGACTTTCCGGAATTGTTGTTTGTTGTTTCCGGCCTCATTTAAACTTGCCTAGTTAGGTAGTTTTATTATGCTTCACCCCTTGCCATGTTTAACAACATTTAATATTGTTGGGTACATAAACAAGATCGAACTAAATAAGTCATGTGGTGTTCCGTCAATATGCAACTCATTGCATATTGAGCTCCTCTTAACTTGTAGTATTGTTTGTGCATATTGACATGCCATGCCTCTTTAAACCGGACATGCATCATACTTGGTTGTGCATCATGCCATGCTTATGTGAGGGTTGTTTACTATGTTGTTTGCTTCTTTCCGGTGTGCTTCTTCGGGTTGGTTCCGTTAATGTCGCGTTTGTGAGGATCCGTTCGACTACGTCCGTTTATCTCCTTCATGGACTCGTTCTTCTTCCTTGCGGGATCTCAGGCAAGATGACCATACCCTCGAAATCACTTCTATCTTTGCTTGCTAGTTGCTCGCTCTTTTGCTATGCCGCGATACCTACCACATGCTTTATCATGCCTCCTATATTGCCGTGTCAAGCCTCTAACCCACCTTGTCCTAGCAAACCGTTGTTTGGCTATGTTACCGCTTTGCTCAGCCCCTCTTATAGTGTTGTTAGTTGTAGGTGAAGATGGAGTTTGTTCCATGTTGGAACATGGATATTCGTTGGGAGATCACAATATCTCTTATTTAATTAATGCATCTATATACTTGGTAAAGGGTGGAAGGCTCGGCCTTATGCCTGGTGTTTTGTTCCACTCTTGCCGCTCTAGTTTCCGTCATACCGGTGTTATGTTCCTTGATTTTGCGTTCCTTACGCGGTTGGGTTATAGTGGGAACCCCTTGACAGTTCGCTTTGAATAAAACTCCTCCGGCAAGGCCCAACCTTGGTTTTACATTTGCACTAACAACCTACCACATTCCCTTGGGTTTTGCAGACTCAAGGGTCATCTTTATTTTAACCCCCCCCCCCCGGGCCAGTGCTTCTCTAAGTGTTGGTCCAAAATGGGCAGCCTACGGGGCCACCTCAGGGAAACTTGAGGGTTGGTTTTACCTGTAGCTTGACCTATCCGGTGTTGCCCTGAGAACAAGATATGTGCAGCTCCTATCAGGATGTCGGTGCATCGGGAAGCTTTGCTGGTTTTGTTTTACCATTGTCGAAATGTCTTGTAACCGGGATTCCGAGCCTGATCGGGTCTTCCCGCTAGAAGGAATATCCTTCGTTGACCACGAGAGCTTGTGACGGGCTAAGTTGGGACACCCCTGCAGAGTTTTGAACTTTCAAAAGCCGTGCCCGTGGTTATGGGCAGATGGGAATTTGTTAATGTCCGGTTGTAGAGAACTTGACACTTGACTTAATTAAAATTCATCAACTGTGTGTGTAGCCATGATGGTCTCTTTCCGACGGAGTCCGGGAAGTGAACACGGTCTCGTGTTATGCTTGAACGTAAGTAGTTCTAGGATCACTTCTTGATCATAGATTCTCGAACGTGCTTTGCCTTCTCTTCTCGCTCTCATTTGCGTAAGTTAGCCACCATATATGCTAGTGCTTGCTGCAGCTCCACCTCATACCTTTTCCCTACCCATAAGCTTAAATAGTGTTGATCTCACGGGTGTGAGATTGCTGAGTCCCCGTGACTCATGGATTACTTCCAAAACCAGTTGCAGGTGCCGATGATATCAGTGCAAATGACGCAGCTGAGCTCAAGTGGGAGCTCGATGAAGATCATGTTCATTGTGTTGTTTTCATTTTCCAGTTGATTAGTAGTGGAGCCCAGTCGGGGCGATCGGGGATCTAGCATTAGGGGTGGTCTTCTTTTATTTTGGTTCCGTAGCCGGGCCGTGTTTGTATTCTGGATGTTGTAATGCTATATTTATGTATTGTGTGAAGTGGCGATTGTAAGCCAACTCTTTATCCCTTTCTTATTCAGTACATGGGATGTGTAAATATTACCCCTCTTGTGACATGCCTACAATGCGGTTATGCCTCTAAGTCGTGCTCCAACACGTGGGAGATATAGCCGCATCGTGGGTGTGACAGCTTCCTAGTGCGATGCCCCTACGACTAAGTCCTTGCTCTAGGACATCTGCCATGACAATTCCACAACATTACCGCTTTGCTTAGCCCTTCTTATAGCGTTGCTAGTTGCAGGTGAAGATGGATTTTGTTCCTTGTTGGAACATGTTTATTTTTGGGATATCATTATTATATCTTGTTTACTTTAGTGCACCTATATACTTGGTAAAGGGTGGAAGGCTCGGCCTTATGCCTGGTGTTTTTTCCACTCTTGCCGCCCTAGTTTCCATCATACCGGTGTTATGTTCCTTGATTTTGCGTTCCTTACGCGGTTGGCTTATAATGGGAACCCCTTGACAGTTCGCCTTGAATAAAACTCCTCCAGCAAGGCCCAACCTTGGTTTTAGCATTTGCCACCTAAGCCTTTTTCCCTTGGGTTTCGTGGACTCAAGGGTCACCTTTATTTTAAACCCCTAGGCCAGTGCTCCTCTGAGTGTTGGTCCAGCCTAGAGCACCGTGCGGGGCCGTCCCTTGGCAACTTGTGTTACGTTGGCTCCCGTACACTTAGCTTATCCGGTGTGCCCTGAGATCGAGATATGTGCAGATCCTATCGGGATTTGTCGGCACAGCGGGTGGTTTTGCTGGTCTTGTTTTAGCATTCTCTAGATGTCTTGTAACCGGGATTCCGAGTCTGATCGGGTCTTCCTGGGAGAAGGAATATCCTTTGTTGACTGTGAGAGCTTGTGATGGGCTAAGTTGGGACACCCCTGCAGGGATTTGAACTTTCGAAAGCCATGCCCGCGGTTATGGGTAGATGGGAATTTGTTAATATCCGGTTGTAGAGAACTTGACATTAAACTTAATTAAAATGAATCAATAGCATGTGTAACCATGATGGTCTCTTTTCAGCGGAGTCCGGGAAGAGAACACGGTCTCGTGTTATGCTTTAACGTAAGTAGTTTAAGGATCACTTCTTGATCACTATAGCTTCTCGACCGTGCTTTGCTTCTCTTCTCGCTCTCATTTGCGTAAGTTAGCCACCATATAAGCTAGTGCTTGCTGCAGCTCCACCTCACTTCCTTTTCCTACCTATAAGCTTAAATAGTCTTGATCGCGAGGGTGTGAGATTGCCGAGTCCCCGTGACTCACAGATTACTTAACCAGATGCAGGTGCCGATGATGTCAGTCTAGGGGATGCGACCGAACTCAAGTGGGAGTTCGACGAGGATTCAGGATGTTACTATGTTTCCTTTCCAGACGATCAGCAGTGGAGCCCAGTTGGGGCAATCGGGGATCTTTCGCATTTGGGGTTGTCTTTATTTTGGTTCCGTAGTCGGACCATGATTGTATTCTGGATGATGTAATGCTATATTTATGTATTATGTGAAGTGGCGATTGTAAGCCAACTATTTATCCCTTTCTTGTTCAGTACATGGGATGTGTAAAGATTACCCCTCTTGCAGCATGCCTACTATGTGGTTATGCCTCTAAGTCGTGCTCTGACACATGGGAGATATAGCCACATCGTGGGTGTTACACTTGTGTGTTTGAAAAACTTTAGAAAAAACCCCAAAAAAAATAGTTGTAGCTAGTTTACTGTAACACCCCGGATGTAACTTACCATATTTGTACTCCGACTCTTGCCATTTTCGGCTCTAAGTTATGAAATTCCCTCGTGGTTGGGTTTTGTCTTCATTTTGCATTTTGTTCATGTCATGCATTTCATATCATGTCATCATGTGCATCTTATTTGCATACGTGTTTGTCTCATGCATCCGAGCATTATTTCCTCGTTGTCCGTTTTGCATTCCGACACTCCCACGTCCTCCGGCGCCCCCTTTTGTCTTTTTCATGTGCGGTTGTTAAACTTTCTCGGAATGGACCGAGATTTGCCAAGCGGCCTTGGTACACCACCGCTAGACCGCCTGTCAAGTTTCGTGCCATTTGGAGTCTGTTTGATACTCCAACGGTTAAGCAGGGAACCGTAAAGGCCTCGTGTGTGTTGCAGCCCAACACCCCTCCAAAGTGGCCCAATAACCCATCCAAACCTATCCCATGTCCTCCATTGTCGAATCACGATTGTGTGGCCGAAAACTACACCTCATTTGGACACTCCCCGCGGCCCGCACCGCGCCTTCCGTCGCCCGAGCGCCGCGCCCTCTACCGCGGATGCGCCTCGCCGCCTCCACCCGCCGGCTGCCTCCGCGCGCCGCCGCCGCCTTCGCGTCGCCGCCTCCGCGTCGCCTCCTCCGCTGCTGTCGTCGCCGGCGAGCACCAGATCCGCCGCCCCGCTAGCTCCGGCGAGCTCCGGGCGTCTCCCTCCTCAACTCCGGCATCTTCTTCCTCCGAGCCCAGTGAACCTCGATCCGCGCACGTGCCAGATCTAGATCAGATCCACCAGGCCAGCAAACCAAACGGTCGCCCGTGTCCAGGATCCCGTCGTCCCGCTTCCCTCCGTCCCGTTTTCGACGAGGGTAATTTTCTCTAAGTCCCCAGATCCATACATTTTAGGCCCTGTTCATCATGCCATAACTTTGTGCTCACAACTCCGTTTTGTGCATATAATATATCGAAATGTTCATCATGATGTGCTCTTCATTTTGTTCCATTGTGACATGCTTGTTTGAGTCCATCTTGATGCCCAAATCACTAATGCAAGAGTGCTATAAAATGTTAGGTGTCGATTCTTAGCAGAGTATGATCATTTGTCATTTTTGCCACATTTGTTGTGTGCTGCATATGAGCATGAGCTCTACATGTGTTTTGGGATATGCTATGCCATATTTACAGGGGAGTATGCCATGTATTTTTGTGATCTTTGTGGTGACTAGCACAACCATGCAAAGTAGCTCTCGTGATATTGCTGATTTCAGGGACTTAGAATTTCACTGTCATTGCTCTGCTAATATTTTTATGCCATGTATTCATGTTGCTACAGTGAGATACATGCTTCTTTTGAGTTGCTTCAATAAGGATGATTTGGACCGGGTTGGCTTGGAAATCCTACAGGCAGTCAGGCTCTGATACCAAAGCTGTCGGGACCCCGATCCCAAGTCACATCGATCTAGCCGGTAACACCTCATATCACTTTGCGACCTCACGCACGGTATTCCCATGGGTGTCGCCTTACCCTGGCCTGGGACCGTTTGCGCCTTTTGGCTCACGTATATGATTGTGTCGCTAGCATCCATATGACAGAGAACCCGGCCCGACATGGCTAGTCCGGAATCCAAAGCGGCACTAACCTATGGGAACAGGCATACATGATTCACATCGAGCATGTCGGTCAGCAGCGTGTGAATCCGGGCTGTAGCGCTGGGCTAACAGGACTCCGGATGTCACCGCGTGACATTTCCCCGAAGGGACAGACACAGGAACGAAGTGAAACACATGCCAGCCAGTCAAGTGTCCTGAGCAGTAGTGCTGGGCTAGCAGGACTCCGGTGAACCGGGCTATAGCGGACTACTATGGCTCAAGGAAGCACTAGACTACATTTCCCCATATGAGAGGCTGCCAAGGATAAACAACTAGATTGTCGGATCCCACACATAGCAATACACGTCACACGTACGCATAATATGCAAGTATGTGATGTACAACATGGCATCACAACATAACGCAACTCATATAGATAAAGGCCCAGAAGAGCCACATAGAATTAAATACAAACAGGGGTCACATGACCCATCATTCAGAGCATACAAGCAACAGGCAGAAGCATTACATGTCTGAGTACAGACAACTACAAAATAAAAAGGCTAAGAGGCCTGACTATCTACAAGTCCCTCCCAAGGGTACAAGATCGTAACTGAGGTAACAAGCTACTCGTCGAAGTCCAAGCGGTACTACTAGTGAGGCAGATGTCTCACCTACAAAACATAAATAAAGAAAACATGAGTACAAAGGTACTCAGCAAGACTTACATCAGATCCTATCATACATGCATTTGTATCAAGAAGGTAATGTGGGGTTTAGTTGCAGCAAGCCAGCTTTGACTCAGTGGCTATCCTGTTCTACGACAACGAGAAACTTCTTTGAGGTGAGGCAGCGCACACGAGTCCACTAATCACCACATCAATACACCACTATGGATTCATCCCCGTCTCTCCACGAGAAGGCCATCCATAGCACTCACACTTGTCTTGAGCATTTTAGAGTATCCACTTTAAGTTGTCTATGTACCACGTAAGCATCCAAGAAGTCCATAACCGAGGACACGGCTATTCGAATAGATCATGATAACCCTGCAGGGGTGTACTTCTTCACACATGCTCTCACCACTTATCGCCGTTTACACGACGTGTACTCGGCAACCTTCAAGCGGAAGCCCAGCGAGGGTGTCGGCCATGACCTGACTAACCACGCAAGTCTCTCATCCAGGTTTATTGCCTATTCGGGTTCCATCCGCAAGGAGATCCGGCCGGGGTGTCGCTCACGGCCCCAAATGATGTGAGCAGGGTTCCCAAGCCCACCATCCGGGTGCAACTTGGTACACTGTGCCACTGTGCCTAGTCTGTCCCAAGGCCACCTGGCCGGGTGCCACTTGGTAGACTACTAACACTACCTACAAACACCAGAAATTATTTGCAACTCCTGGACAGAGATCAAGTTGGCTAATAAGTCGAGAGAGCTTAGAGCGCCTGGAGCCCAATGTGTGGTAGCAACTAGTCATCGGACAACTTACACAGAACTCAGTTCTTAAGGACGGTTCCAGCGAGACAACCCACCATGTCTCCTACATGTCCTCTCACCGCTACCTTTACTAAATCGTGTTCACACGCTTAACTCTCAGCACCAGAACATATCGTACAACTCCAATTCATTCCCGATGAATCAGACCTGACACAACTCTAAGCAATAGCAGGCATGGCATGGCAAGAACACAACATGGCTCAATCAACTCCTAGACATGCTAGTGGGTTTTAACTATTTACTGTGGCAATGACAGGTCATGCATAGGAATGGGTTCAACTACCGCAGCATAAAGTAGCAGTTGAATCGTTGTTGTCCTAATGCAATAAATGAGAGTAGGAGCGAGAGAGTAGGATTGTATCGTAATTAACAAGGGGGTTTGCTTGCCTGGTAGATCAACAGGGGGGCACTGCTCCTCTGACAGGTACTCTGGATCGGTCTCCGGAGCAGGACCTATCGAGAAGGAACGGTGTCGACAATCAAACACAAGCATATGCAGTAATATGATGCATGATCATGGCATGAGTATGTGATGTTTGTTTGAGTTAATGCATCTAGCATTCATCTGCATGAAGTCCATTTGAACCAAGATTCAAATAAATCACCAAAATAAGCTCTTTATATAAGCCATTTTAGTGTTTCACTTATACAGTATGTATAGATTGGTTTGTCATGCATGATAATGGTACAGATGGATAGATTGGATTTTTCTGATCATTTTTCATATATAAATTATTTCAATCTGAGATACGGTTGAATTTCTATGAATTTTTGAAGTTTATAGCATTTTCTGGAATTTCCTGATTCATTTTAATACCATAAAACGATATATTGCGTCAGCACAGCGTCATGCTTGCGTCAGCAAGTCAACAACGCTGACCAAGTCAAACTTGACGTGTGGGGTCCACACGTCAGTGACTCAGTTAGTTAACAGGGGGTTTATTTAGTCTAATTAGGATTAGTGGGCGTCGGGCCCACTGGTCAGCGACTAACTAGCTAACTAACCTAGGTTAATTAGTGTTAAACTAATACTAACTAAATGTCAGGGGGGTGGCCCGCGCGTCAGTGACACAAGGGGGAGGTCAAACTAGGCCCACCCAGTCAACGGTCAGCGGGGTCAAACCCACCGGCGGCTTGACACCAGCGAGCCCCGAGACGGCGGCGCGGCTCGGAAAACACCCACAGGGCACTGTTTTACTCGTGGTTTGCTGCTACGGCTAGCTGGCGATGCAACACATCTAATGGAACGAATGGAAGGAGCTAGGGTGGCCTGAGCCGACGGCGGCGAGCTCTTTTGCGGCCATCAGAGTTTGGCTGTCGGTAGTCTGACTACTGCGGTGTGCTAGCAGGCAAGCGGATGCACTAGCGAGGCTCTACGGGGTGCGGGGAGAGGTTTGGACTCGCCGGTCACGGTCACCGGAGCTGCGTCGGCGATGAGCTCAGGCGGCGACGATCACGGTTATCGGCGAGGCAGCGGCTACGGCATGCAAGCGAGCAAACGGAGAGGGGGAGGAGGAGCAGCAGCTGACAGCGGTCTCGGTGGGCTTGACGGCGAGCTCGGGGATGCACTGGAGACGGCAGGGCGGCGATGGGGATCCACGGCGGCCAGAAATGAAGACGGCGGCGATGGAGGCACTCCAGGGCCTCCCGAGGCGCGTGGCTCGACGATGAGCTTCAGGGCGAGGTGGCGGAGCTCGCAGACACGAAGAGAGGGCGAGGGGGAGGCGGTGGCTGCGGCGGCGACGAGCTGCGGCGACGGCAGCACTCGGCCGTGGGAGAAAAGCGAGGGGGGGCGGCAGAGAAGGGGATCGACTCGGGGGGAAAGTTGAGAGGGGGGGCGGGGGAGTACGCGTCGGCTCCAGGAGCCTCTCCCGCATCAGCGGAAGCAGGAGGTGGCGCAGCGCGTGCGCGCGCGCGGCAACCACGCCCCCTTCGTCCTCCTGGCAAGAGGAGGAAGACGACAGGGGAGGTGGGGATGGGTCGGGCTGGCTAGCTGGGCCGGCCAGGCCACACAGTGCTGGGCCAGCACAGGAGCTGGCCGTAGGTAAGGTCCAGGTAGGTTTTCCATTTTTGTTTTTCATATCTATTTTCTGACATTTGTTTCGTTTAATAAAAATACTAAACCATTTTATTTTCTTATGCCAATTTTTGCAGGGGCTAGTGGTATTATTCCAGAGCTCCTCAACTACTGGCATAAGTTTTTGGACATATATTATATATATATCATATATATATATATATATATATATATATATATATCCAAGCAAATAATTACTGGATTAATTCCAGAAGGCCAGAATAAATATTTATGAGCTCATGAAAATATTTGTTTGAATTTTACTTCTGACCAATATTTTCAGAGAGCAACATGAACATTTTCTTGGACCTTTTTGGAGCAATTTTTATCTGGGTCATTTCCAAAAATGAAATTTGAGGGTTTCGCAATTCCCCATTTCAATTTTAAATGGAATTTAAACGTGATGCACAAATGACTAGCTGGTCTACGTCATACCAGAACTAGGGATGTGACAACTCGCCCCCACTCGAAAAAATCTCGTCCCGAGATTCAGGAGTTGGCGGAAAGAAAGCGGGGTACTCAAGTCGAAGACGATCTTCACGCTCCCAGGTAGCTTCTCTCTCGGAATGATGAGACCACTGGACCTTGAGAAACTTGATGTTATGACGTCGGGCGACACGCTCTGCTTGATCAAGGGTGCAAACAGGGTACTCTCGATAAGTGAGGTTATCTTGGAGATCAAGCGTTTCGTGGTCCACTCCGCGGATGGGATCCAAGAAGCAATGCCTGAGTCTAGAGACGTGGAAGACATCATGTACTTGAGAAAGATGTGGGGGTAGTTCCAACTGGTAGGCAACCTCTCCTTGTTTAGCGAGAATGCGAAAAGGACCAATGTAACAAGGAGCCAACTTGCCCTTGATACCAAAACGATGGGTACCCTTCAAGGGAGTAACCCGAAGATAAGCCTTGTCGCCAACTTCATAAGCCACTTATGACGACGGTCATACTGGCTCTTTTGATGAGATTGGGCTGTTTTCAAATTCTCACGAATGACGCGAACTTTCTCTTCTGCCTCCTGGATCATATCCGGTCCAAAGAATTGTCTTTCACCGGTTTCTGACCAGTTCAAAGGTGTTCGACATCTTCGTCCATACAGAACCTCAAAAGGAGCTTTCTTGAGGCTGGATTGGTAGCTATTGTTATAAGCAAACTCGGCGAAAGGAAGACACTTCTCCCAATCCATACCGAATGAGATAACACAAGATCTAAGCATGTCTTCGAGAATTTGGTTGACCCTTTCCACCTGACCACTTGATTGAGGGTGGAAAGCGGTACTGAAGGAAAGATGGGTGCCCATGGCAGTTTGGAAACTCCCCCAGAAATGAGAAGTGAAAAGACTACCATGGTCTGAATTGATCTCTAGTGGAACACCATGAAGTGACACTATTCGAGAAACATATAAGTCAGCGAGCTGACTAGCAGTGATACTCTCTCGAACAGGTAGGAAGTGAGCCACTTTGGAAAGACGATCAATGACTATGAAGATAGCATTATTCCCTTTCTTGGTCCTGGGAAAGCCGGTGATGAAGTCCATACCAACTTTATCCCATTTCCATTCAGGAATAGCTAAAGGATGAAGGGTGCCAGCAGGTCTCTGATGCTCTGCCTTCACGCGAAGACAAACGTCACAGTTAGAAATAAACTGAGCAATTTGTCTCTTCATCCTAGTCCACCAGAACCTCTGGCGTAGGTCCTGATACATCTTAGTACTACCGGGATGAATCGTGAGAGGAGATTCATGCACCTCCTTAAGAATCAGTTGTCGCAGATGTTGATTCTTGGGAACCACCAAGCGATTCTCAAAGAAAACAACACCACGATCATCTATAGAGAAACTGCGACCAACTCCCTTGTCAATGTTTCTCTTGATCTAGGAAATTCCTGTATCCTGCTTCTGAGCAGAGATGATCTGATCCACAAGAGTAGGTTTCGCCACCAAGGTAGAAAGGAATCCGTGAGGAGCAATGTGAAGATTAAGCTTACAGAATTCCTCATGGAGAAGTGGTTGGCCCTGCTGCAACATGAGATTGTTGCAATAGGACTTATGACTTAGTGCATTAGCCATGACATTCCCCTTTCCTGGGGTGTAGGTAATACCTAAGTCGTAATCTGAGATCAACTCCAACCAACATCTATGCCTAAGGTTCAAATCTGGTTGGGTGAAGATATACTTGAGACTTTGATGATCGGTGTAAATCTCGCAACGTTTACCGAGAATGTAATGTCGCCATGTCTTAAGTGCATAGACTACGGCTGCAAGTTCTAGATCATGTGTAGGATAATTCTCCTCATGTGGATGCAACTGTCGAGATGCATAGGCAATCACATGGCGATCCTGCATAAGAATGCAACCTAGTCCCTGTCGTGAGGCGTCGTAGTAGATAACAAAGTCCTTAGTGAAATCCGGTGGCACAAGTATGGGAGCAGAAGTCAGGCGTCTTTTTAGTTCCTGGAAACTGTGCTCACACTGTGGGGACCACTCAAACTTTTTATCTTTCTTGAGAAGTTCTGTGAGAGGTTTGGCCACTTTGGAGAAGTTCTCAACGAAGCGGCGACAATAACTGGCTAGACCAAGGAAACTCCTAACTTGCTTAACTGTTTTAGGCGGAGTCCAATCAAGAACGGCCTGAACTCTCTCGGGATTGACAGCAATGCCCTTACCAGAGATTACGTGGCCGACATAGGTCACTTCTGGTAACCAAAATTTGCACTTGGAGAACTTGGCATAAAGGAGGTGCTCTCTGAGTTTTTCTAACACAAGTCTAATATGTTCGGCATGCTCTTCCTCGTTCTTCGAGTAAATAAGGATATCATCGAGGTAAACCATGACGAACTTATCTAAGTACTCCATGAAGATCAAGTTCATCAAGCGGGAGAATGTAGCTGGAGCATTGGTTAGACCAAAGGACATGACGGTGTACTCGTACTGGCCATAACGAGTGACGAAAGCCATCTTAGGAATGTCCCCATTTCTGATCTTGATTTGGTGATAGCCTAACCTCAAATCCATCTTGGAAAAGACCGAGGATCCAGCGAGCTGATCATACAGGTCGTTGATCCTGGGAAGTGGATACTTGTTCTTTATCGTGACCAAATTAACGGGACGATAATCTACAACCATCCGATCTGTACCATCCTTCTTCTTGACGAAGAGGACGGGGCAAGCCCAAGGAGAAGAACTAGGATGGATGAAACCCTTTTGCAAGGACTCATCAAGTTGTTTCTTAAGCTCGGCTAGCTCTAAGGGTGCCATCTTGTAAGGTCTCCTAGAGATTGGAGCGGTTCCTGGGATAAGATCTATGACAAACTCCACATCTATGTCAGGTGGAATACCTGGCAGTTCCTCTGGAAAGACATCCGTAAAGTCACAGACTACCGGGATATCTTCAAGGTCTAGAAGAGGGTTGGCATTAAGAGAATAGAGTTGACGCTTTGCAACTCTAGTGGAGACAGTGACTATCTTGCCAGATGGGTGTGTAAGATGAACAAACCTTGTGTAACAATCAATCTTGGCATAATGAGCTTTCATCTAGTCCATACCCAAGATGATGTTCATATCCGTAGACTTGAGGGCTATAAGTGATGCAAGGAATACAAGTCTGTCAACAAGGATTTCATTACCATGGCTTACACTAGAAGTTTGCCATTTGGATCTAGGAGTTTGAATGACTAGTGGAGAGGGCATATCACAAAATGAAATGTTGTGCAAGTTAGCATAGCTTTCAGAAATGAAGGAGTGAGATGCTCTAGTGTCGAACAGAACCGATGTTGGATGACAATTAACAAGGTGTGTACCAAGAACGACATCCGGATCTTCATGAGCGTCTTTAGCTAAGACGTGATGCACACATCCACGTTCAGTGGGAGCTGACTTGACACTGATCATCTTGTGTGATGGCTTACCACGAAGAACAGACTTCTCAGGCTGGGGTGGAGCATAGTTGGTTTGAGAGCAGTCACGTGCATAGTGTACTGGCTCTCCGCATGTGAAGCAAGTCCCTGAAGTAGGACGTGGACCCGCATTGACAAGCGGTCTACCAGTAGGCCTGGATGGAGCATGTAACTAAACTGGGTGAGGCACCACATAAGATGGCCTCGATGAATAACCGGGTGGAAGAGCGGAGTTCGGAACCCAAATCCAGCGCTTCTGCGAAGTAGAACCGGAAGAAGAACCCAAATCACGAGTGTGCTTACGAGACTCCTCGTAAGTGAGTTGAGCTATCTCTGCATTAATGGCCTTGTTCACAAGAGCGTGGAATGTATCACAGTGATGCAGGTGGAGATCACAACGCAACTTGGGGTTGAGACCCTTCCGAAACGTAGCCTGCTTCTTGGCGTCTATGGACACCTCTTCTGTAGCATAGCGGGCAAGGTTCTCAAATTCCCTACTGTAAGCATCAACAGCCATCTTACTCTGGGTGAAACTACAGAACTCTTCTCTCTTGCAGTCAATGAGAGCCTAAGGAATGTGATGCTCGCGAAAAGCCTCAGTGAAATCTCTCCAGGTGGTTATCTGGCCAGCTGGAAGCATAGCCTCATAGTTCTGCCACCAAAGACTAGCAGGACCTTCCAGGTGATATGCAGCATAGATGACCTTGTCACCTTTAGCTACGTTCGCTTAACGCAGCTTGAGAGTGATACTACGAAGCCAGTCATCTGCATTGAGTGGTTCAATGGAATGATGGAAGGTAGGTGGTTTCAAACCAATGAAATCATAGATGGTCGCTGACTCTTTGCACTGGGGTGCGGTGTTCTCCTCGATACGTGCTAACAAGCGGTTAGACTCCCGCTTGTTCCCCTCCATCTCTAACATGAACTTTGCCAACAAAGACTGATCGGGAGGATCCTCATCCCTACCATCTCCGTGGTTTCGGCTACGAGCAACAGAACTTCGATTAACCGGCAACATCCTGAAGAACGAAACCAAGGAAAACAAAGATGGATTCAGCATCATCATAAGGATGTAGAAGGTAGCACAAGAATTTAGTATCTCCCAAACTCCTAGCACAAATCCGGCAGCATAACGGCAGTAAAATGCTCAAAATGAGACATTCTGCAAAAGATGGGGTAGCACCAAACTTAACATCATCCCCCATGGTTCTTAGATATTACTAAATAGGCTACACCGGAGGTACTCAAACTGGGATAAGACTCAGATCAACCAAACCTTAGAAACTACGGAGTAGTAACACGTGATCCTGAAAGACAGAAGAGGAAGCCTAGTTCCTTAACCCCGTAGGAAAGATAGGATGACTCAGATCAGAAGGGCATGAGGTATAAGGAGTAAAAGACCCTTACGTTCCCTTCCACAATCAATTCCCTTACATAACTAAAGAATTTCTAGACTCAACTTCGACTAGGTTGGCTTGGAAATCCTACAGGCAGTCAGGCTCTGATACCAAAGCTGTCGGGACCCCGATCCCAAGTCACATCGATCTAGCCAGTAACACCTCATATCACTTTGCGACCTCACGCAAGGTATTCCCACGGGTGTCGCCTTACCCTGGCCCAGGATCGTTTGCGCCTTTTGGCTCACGTATATGATTGTGTCACTAGCATCCATATGACAGAGAACCCGAGCCGACATGGCGAGTCATGAACCCAAAGTGGCACTAACCTATGGGAACATGCATACATGATTCACATCGAGCATGTCGGTCAGCAGCGTGTGAATCTGGGCTGTAGCGCTAGGCTAACAGGACTCCGGATGTCACCGCGTGACATTTCCCTGAAGGGACAGACACATGAACGAAGTGAAACACATGCCGGCCAGTCAAGTGTACTGAGTAGTAGTGTTGGGCTAGCATGACTCCGGTGAACCGGGCTGTAGCGGACTACTATGGCTCAAGGAGGCACTAGACTACATTTCCCCATATGAGAGGCCGCCAAGGATAAACAACTAGATTGTCGGATCCCACACATAGCAATACACGTCACACGTACGCATAATATGCAAGTATGTGTTGTACAACATGGCATCACAACATAACTCAACTCATATAGATAAAGGCCCAGAAGAGCCACATAGAATTAAATACAAACAGGGGTCACATGACCCATCATTCAGAGCATACAAGCAACAGGCAGAAGCATTACATGTCTGAGTACAGACAACTACAAAAAAAGGCTAAGAGGCCTGACTATCTACAAGTCCCTCCCAAGGGTACAAGATCGTAGCTGAGGTAACAAGCTACTCGTCGAAGTCCAAGCTGTACTACTAGTGAGACAGATGTCTCACCTGCAAAACATAAATAAAGAAAACGTGAGTACAAAGGTACTCAACAATACTTACATCATATCCTATCATACATGCATTTGTATCAACAAGGTAATGTGGGGTTTAGTTGCAGCAAGCCAGCTTTGACTCAGTGGCTATCATGTTCTACGACAACGAGAAACTTCTTTGAGGTGAGGCAGCACACACGAGTCCACTAATCACCACATCAATACACCACTATGGATTCATCCCCGTCTCTCCATGAGAAGGCCATCCATAGCACTCACACTTGTCTTGAGCATTTTAGAGTATCCACTTTAAGTTGTCTATGTACCACATAAGCATCCAAGAAGTCCATAAGCGAGGACATGGCTATTCGAATAGATCATGATAACCCTGCAAGGGTGTACTTCTTCACACATGCTCTCACCACTTATCGCCGTTTACACGACGTGTACTCGGAAACCTTCAAGCGGAAGCCCAGCGAGGGTGTCGGCCACGACCTGACTAACCATGCAAGTGTCTCATCTAGGTTTATCGCCTATTCGGTTCAATCCGCAAGGAGATCCGGCCGGGGTGTCGCTCACGGACCCAAACGATGTGAGCAGGGTTCCCAAGCCCACCATCCGGGTGCCACTTGGTACACCGTGCCACTGTGCCTAGTCTGTCCCAAGCCCACCTGGCCGGGTGCCACTTGGTAGACTACTAACACTACCTACAAACACCAGAAACTATTTGCAACTCCTGGACAGAGATCAACTTGGCTAATAAGTCGAGAGAGCTTGGAGCGCCCGGAGCCCAATGTGTGGTAGCAACTAGTCATTGGACAACTTACACAGAACTCAGTTCTTAAGGACGGTTCCAGCGAGACAACCCACCATGTACTCCTACATGGCCTCTCACCGCTACCTTTACCAAATCGTGTTCACACGCTTAACTCTCAGCACCAGAACATATCGTACCACTCCAATTCATTCCCGATGAATTAGACCTGACACAACTCTAAGCAATAGCAGGCATGGCATGGCAAGAACACAACATGACTCAATCAACTCCTAGACATGCTAGTGGGTTTTAACTATTTACTGTGGCAATGACAGGTCATGGAGAGTAATGGGTTCAACTACCGCAGCATAAAGTAGCAGTTGAATCATTGTTGTCCTAATGCAATAAATGAGAGCAGTAGCGAGAGAGTAAGATTGTATCGGAATGAACAAGGGAGTTTGCTTGCCTGGTAGATCAACAGGGGGCACTGCTCCTCTGATAGGTACTCTGGATCGGTCTCCGGAGCAGGACCTATCAAGAAGGAACGGTGTCGACAATCAAACACAAGCATATGCAATAATATGATGCATGATCATGGCATGAGTATGTGATGTTTGTTTGAGTTAATGCATCTAGCATTCATTTGCATGAAGTCCATTTGAACCAAGATTCAAATGCATCACCAAAATAAGCTCTTTATATAAGACATATTAGTGTTTCACTTATACAATATGTATAGATTGGTTTTTCATGCATGAAAATGGTACATATGGATAGATTGGACTTTTCTAAACATTTTTCATATATAAATTATTTCAATCTGAGCTACGGTTGAATTTCTATGAATTTTTGAAGTTTATAGCATTTTCTGGAATTTCCTGATTTATTTTAATACCAGAAAATGATATATTGCATCAGCACAGCGTCATGCTTGCATCAGCAAATCAACAGCGCTGACCAAGTCAAACCTGATGTGTGGGGTCCACACGTCAGTGACTCAGTTAGTTAACAGGGGTTTATTTAGTCTAATTAGGATTAGTGGGCGACGGGCCCACTGGTCAGCGACTAACTAGCTAACTAACCTAGGTTAATTAGTGTTAAACTAATACTAACTAAATGTCAGGGGGGTGGCCCGCGCATCAGTAACACAAGGGGGAGGTCAAACTAGGCCCACCCAGTCAACGGTCAGCGGGGTCAAACCCACCGGCGGCTTGACGCCGGCGAGCCCTGAGACGGCGGCGCGGCTCGGAAAATGCCCACAGGGCACGGTTTTACTCGTGGTTTGCTGCTACGGCTAGCTGGCGATGCGGCACATCTAATGGATCGAACGGAAGGAGCTGGGGTGGCCTGAGCCGACGGCGGCGAGCTCTTTTGCGGCGTGCTAGCGGGCGAGCTGATGCACTAGCGAGGCTCTACGGGGTGCGGGGAGAGGTTTGGACTCGCCGGGGCGACCATTTGGTCACTGGAGCTGTGTCGGCGACGAGCTCAGGCGGCGACGGTCACGGTAATCGGCGAGGCAGCGGCTACAGCATGCAAGCGAGCAAACGGAGAGGGGGAGGAGGAGCAGCAGCTCACAGCGGTCTCGGTGGGCTTGACGGCGAGCTCGGGGATGCCTGGAGACGGTGGGGCGGCGATGGGGATCCACGGCGGCCGAAGATGAAGATGGCGGCGATGGAGGCGCTCCAGGGCCTCCCGAGGCGCGTGGCTCGACGGAGAGCTTCAGGGCGAGGTGGCGGAGCTCGCAGACACAGAGAGAGGGCGAGGGGGAGGCGGTGGCTGTGGTGACGACGAGCTGCGGCGACGGCAGCGCTCGGCCGTGGGAGAAAAGCAAGGGGGAGGAGGCAGAGAAGGGGATCGACTCGGGGGGAAAGTTGAGAGGGGGCCGAGGGAGTACGCGGCGGCTCCAGGAGCCTCTCCCGCGTCGGCGGAAGCAGGAGGTGGCGCAGCGCGTGCGCGTGCAGCGACCACGCGCCCTTCGTCCTCCTGGCAAGAGGAGGAAGACGACAGGGGAGGTGGGGATGGGCCGGGCTGGCTAGCTGGGCCGGCCAGGCCACACAGTGCTGGGCCAGCACAGGAGCTGGCCGCAGGTAAGGTCCAGGTAGGTTTTTCCATTTTTGTTTTTCTTTTCTATTTTCTGACATTTGTTTGGTTTAATAAAAATACTAAACCATTTTATTTTCTTATGCCAATTTTTGCAGGGGCTAGTGGTATTATTCCAGAGCTCCTCAACTACTGGCATAAGTTTTGGACATATATTATATATATATATCCAAATAAATAATTACTGGATTAATTCCAAAAGGCCAGAATAATTATTTATGAGCTCCTAAAAATATTTGTTCGAATTTTACTTCTGACCAATATTTTCAGAGAGCAACATGAACATTTTCTTGGACCTTTTTGGAGCAATTTTTATCTGGGTCATTTCCAAAAATGAAATCTGAGGGTTTCACAATTCCCCATTTCAATTTTAAATGGAATTTAAACATGATGCACAAATGACTAGCTGGTCTACGTCATACCAGAACTAGGGATGTGACAGTTTTGAACTTTTGAAAGCCGTGCCCGCGGTTATGGGCAGATGGGAATTTGTTAATGTCCGGTTGTAGAGAACTTGAAACTTAACTTAATTAAAATGAATCAACCACGTGTGTAACCGTGATGGTCTCTTTTCGGCGGAGTCCAGAAAGAGAACACGGTCTCGTGTTATGCTTGAACGTAAGTAGTTTCAGGATCACTTCTTGATCTTTATAGCTTCTCGACCGTGCTTTGTTTCTCTTCTCGCGCTCATTTGCGTAAGTTAGCCACATATATGCTAGTGCTTGCTGCAGCTCCACCTCACTACCTTTTTCTACCCATAAGCTTAAATAGTCTTGATCGCGAGGGTGTGAGATTGCTGAGTCCCCATGACTCACAGATTACTTCCAAACAGATGCAGGTGCCGATGATGCCAGTGCAGGGGATGCTACCGAACTCAAGTGGGAGTTCGACGACGATTCGGGCCGTTACTATGTTGTCTTTCTTTATTTTGGTACCATAGTCGGACCTTGATTGTATTCTGGATGATGTATGCTATATTTATGTATTGTGTGAAGTGGCGATTGTAAGCCAACTCTTTATCCCTTTCTTATTCAGTACATGGTATGTGTAAAGATTACCCCTCTTGCGACATGCCTACTATGCGGTTATGCCTCTAAGTCATGCTCCGACACGCGGGAGATATAGTCATGCTCCAACTCTTTATCCCTTTCTTATTCAGTACATGGTATGTGTAAAGTTGGTAATCAGAGCCTTCCCCGACTTAGGAGCCCCCTGCTTGATCGAACCGCTGACGTTGTTGAGTCTAGCAAAATGTTTTGAGTCTTATATGATTAGATATATCATAGAGAAGGATTCTTTTTTACTCCTCAGTCCCTTCGTTATTCTGGTGAGGCATCCTGACGCAGAGTTTTGACTCTTCTCTCCTCAAATTTCACAAAAAAAATTAGGATCACGCGAGTATCTCGGAATCGTTCCGATGGTTTTGTGAGGAGATGCTACCTCTTGAGCACTGCGTTGGTTTTCTCCGAAGAGGAAGGGATGATGCAGCAAAGTAGCGTAAGTATTTCCCGCAGTTTTGAGAACCAAGGTATCAATCCAGTAGGAGGCTATGCGCCAGTCCCTCGTACCTGCACAAAACAAATAAATCCTCGCAACCAACGCGATAAGGGGTTGTCAATCCCTACATGGCCACTTACGAGAGTGAGATTTGATAGATATGATAAGATAATATTTTTGGTATTTTTGTGATAAAGATGCAAAGTAAAATAAAAGCAAAGGAAATAACTAAGTATTAGGAGATTAATATGATGAAGATAGACCCGGGGGCCATAGGTTTCACTAGTGGCTTCTCTCGAGAGCATAAGTATTCTATGGTGGGTGAACAAATTACTGTTGAGCAATTGACAGAATTGAGCATAGTTATGAGAATATCTAGGTATGATCATGTATATAGGCATCACGTCCGAGACAAGTAGACCGACTCATGCCTACATCTACTACTATTACTCCACTCATCGACTGCTATCCAGCATGCATCTAGAGTATTAAGTTAATGAAAACAGAGTAACGCCTTAAGCAAGATGACATGATGTAGAGGGATAAACTCATGCAATATGATGAAAACCCATCATGTTATCCTCGATGGCAACAATACAATATGTGCCTTGCTGCCCCTATTGTCATTGGGAAAGGACACCGCAAGATTGAACCCAAAGCTAAGCACTTCTACCATTGCAAGAAAGATCAATCTAGTAGGCCAAACCAAACCGATAATTCGAAGGGACTTGCAAAGATAACCAATCATACATAAAAGAATTCAGAGAAGGTTCAAATATTGTTCATAGATAGACTTGATCATAAACCCACGATTCATCGGTCTCAACAAACACACCGCAAAAAGAAGATTACATCGAATAGATCTCCACAAGACAGGGGGAGAACATTGTATTGAGATCCAAAAAGAGAGAAGAAGCCATCTAGGTACTAACTATGGACCCGTAGGTCTGAAGTAAACTACTCACACTTCATTGGAGGGGCTATGGTGTTGATGTAGAAGCCCTCCGTGATCGATGCCCCCTCCGGCGGAGCTCCATAACAGGCCCCAAGATGGAATCTCGTGGATACAGAAAGTTGCGGCGGTGGAATTAGGGTTTTGGCTCCGTATCTGATCGTTTGGGGGTACGTAGGTATATATAGGAGGAAGGAGTACGCCGGTGGAGTAACAGGGGGGGCCACGAGGGTGGAGGGCACGCCTAGGGGGGTAGGTGCACCCCCCCCCTACCTCGTGGCCTCCTCTTTTGTTTCTTGACGTAGGGTCCAAGTCCCCTGGATCACTTTCGGTGAGAAAATCACGTTCCCAAAGGTTTCATTCCGTTTGGACTCTGTTTGATATTCCTTTTCTTCGAAACCCTGAAATAGGCAAAAAAACAACAATTCTGGGTTGGGCCTCCGGTTAATAGGTTAGTCCCAAAAATAATATAAAAGTGGATAATAAAGCCCAATAATGTCCAAAACAGTAGATAATATAGCATGGAGCAATAAAAAAATATAGATACGTTGGAGACGTATCAAGCATCCCCAAGCTTAATTCCTGCTCGTCCTCGAGTAGGTAAATGATAAAAATAGAATTTTTGATGCGGAGTGCTACTTGGCATAATTTTAATGTAATTCTTCTTAATTGTGGTATGAATATTCAGATCCGAAAGATTCAAGACAAAAGTTCATATTGACATAAAAATAATAATACTTCAAGCATATTAACAAAGCAATTATGTCTTCTCAAAATAACATGGCCAAAGAAAGTTCATCCCTACAAAATCATATAGTTTAGTCATGCTCCATTTTCGTCACACAAGAATGCTCTCATCATGCACAACCCCGATGACAAGCCAAGCAATTGTTTCATACTTTAGTAATCTCAAACCTATAAACTTTCACGCAATATATGAGCGCGAGCCATGGACATAGCACTATGGGTGGAATAGAATATAATGAGGGGGTTATGTGGAGAAGACAAAAAGGAGGAAGTCTCACATCAACGAGGCTAATCAATGGGCTATGGAGATGCCCACCGATTAATGTTAATGCAAGGAGTAGGAATTGCCCTGCAATGGATGCACTAGAGCTATAAATGTATGAAAGCTCAACAAAAGAAAACTAAGTGGGTGTGCATCCAACTTGCTTGCTCACGAAGACCTAGGGCACTTGAGGAGGCCCATTGTTGGAATATACAAGCCAAGTTCTATAATGAAAATTCCCACTAGTATATGAAAGTGACAAAACAAGAGACTCTCTATCATGAAGATTACGGTGCTACTTTGAAGCACAAGTGTGGCAAAGGATAGTAACATTGTCCCTTCTCTCTTTTTCTCTCATTTTTTTATTTGGCCTTTTCTCTTCTTTTTTTATGGCCTTTCTTTCTCTCTATTTTTTATAATTCCTCACTTGGGACAATGTTCTAGAAAATGATGATCATCACACTTCTATTTATTTTACAACTCAATGATTACAACTCGATACTAGAACAAAAGATGACTCTATATGAATGCCTCCGGCGGTGCACCGGGATATGCAATGGACCAAGAGTGACATGTATGAAAGAGTTATGAACGGTGGCTTTGCCACAAATACTATGTCAACTACATGATCATGCTAAGCAATATGACAATGATGAATGTGTCATGATAAACGAAATGGTGGAAAGTTGCATGGCAATATATCTCGGAATGGCTACGGAAATGCCATAAAAGGTAGGTATGGTGGCTGTTTTGGGGAAGATATAAGGAGGTTTATGTGTGAAAGAGCGTATCATATCACGGGGTTTGGATGCACCGACGAAGTTTGTGCCAACTCTCAATGTGAGAAAGGGCAATGCACGGTACCGAAGAGGCTAGCAAGGATGGAAGGGTGAGAATGCGTATAATCCATGGACTCAACATTAGTCATAAAGAACTCACATACTTATTGCAAAAATCTACAAGTCATCAAAAACCTCGGCACCACGCGCATGCTCCTAGGGGGATAGATTGGTAGGAAAAGACCATCGCTCGTCCCCGACCGCCACTCATAAGGAGGACAATCAAATAACACCTCATGTTTCAAATTTGTTACATAACGTTTACCATACATGCATGCTACGGGACTTGCAAACTTCAACACAAGCATTTCTCAATTTCACAACTACTCAACTAGCACGACTTTGATATTATTACCTCCATATCTCAAAACAATCATCAAGCATCAAACTTCTCTTAGTATTCAAAACACTCATAAGAAAAATTTACTAATCTTGAATACCTAACATATTAGGATTTTAAGAAAATTACCATGCTATTTAAGACTCTCAAAATAATCTAAGTGAAGCATGAGAGATCAATAGTTTCTATAAAACAAATCCACCACTGTGCTCTAAAATATATAAGTGAAGTACAAGAGCAAAACTATATAACTCACAAGATATAAGCGAAGCACATAGAGTATTCTAATAAATTCCAAATCATGTATGGCTCTCTCAAAAGGTGTGTACATCAAGGATGATTGTGGTAAACTAAAAAATAAAGACTCAAATCATACAATACGCTCCAAGCAAAACACATATCATGTGGTGAATAAAAATATACCTCCAAGTAAAGTTACCGATAGAAGTAGACGAAAGAGGGGATGCCTTCTGGGGCATCCCCAAGCTTTGGCTTTTAGATGTACTTAGATTATCTTGGGGGTGCCATGGGAATCCCCAAGCTTAGGCTCTTGCCACTCCGTTTTCCATAATCCATCAAATCTTTACCCAAAACTTGAAAACTTCACAACACAAAACTCAAAGTAGAAAATCTCATGAACTCCGTTAGCGAAAGAAAACAAAATACCACTTCAAGATACTGTAATGAACTAATTATTTATTTATATTGGTGTTAAACCTACTTTATTCCAACTTATCTATGGTTTATAAACTATTTTACTAGCCATAGATTCATCAAAATAAGCAAACAACACACGAAAAACAGAATCTGTCAAAAACAGAACAGTATGTAGTAATCTGTAGCTAGCGCAAGATATGGAACCCCAAAAATTCTAAAATAAATTTCTGGACGTGTGGAATTTATCTATTAATCATCTGCAAAAATAATTAACTATTTCCAAATAAAAACGGCGGCAGTTCTCGTGAGCACTAAAGTTTCTGTTTTTTACAGCAAGTTTAACAAGACTTTCCCCAAGTCTTCCCAACGGTTATACTTGGCACAAACACTAATTAAACACAAAAAACACAACCAAAACAGAGACTAGATAATTTTTTTATTACTAAACAGGAGCAAAAAGCAAGGAATAAAAATAAAATTGGGTTGCCTCCCAACAAGCGATATCGTTTAACGCCCCTAGCTAGGCATAACAAGCAAGGATAGATCTAGGTATTGCCATCTTTGGTAGGCAATTCTTAAATGAGGCGTCTACCATCTTTAGGAATTTCTTTCCTTTTATTGATTATCAAACTTTTAGGCACAAGATTGAAAAATCCATCTGTAATGAATGGTTCCTTAATGATAGCAAAAAGATTGGGATGAATACTTATAGATTTGAGATCCGCAGTTTCCTTAGAGGATTCACCCTTATTTTTAGGAACATACATAAGCTTGGAAATTTTAGTGGAAGGACTCAGAGTATTCTTTACCGAAGAAAAAGTGGTTCCCAAGTTGGTAATAATATCCTCAAGTTTATCGATCCTAGTGGAATCATTATTTATTTTCTCATTAACTATGGGTTCCTTCTCTTTAATATTTTTCAAAGTGACTCCTACTTTAGATCCATATTGAGAGATTCGGTTGTGGATCTTTTTATCCAAATTTTCAATTAACTCTACGGTAGCAACCTTATTTTCAATAATTTCAAGTCTTTGCATTACCTGTTCTGAAGTTAATACAGTTCCATTAACCAAAAGAGGGGGGAGCCAAACAAATCTATCATAGCATTATAAGTATCAAAAGTATGGCTACCCAAGAAGTTCCCTCCAGTAATAGTATTAAGGACATATCTGTGCCAAGGAGTAACACCTACATAAAAATTGCGAAGAGGAACGGAAGTAGATTGCTTCCTGGTAGATCTATTTTGAGCATTGCAAATTCTATACCAAGCGTCTTTTAGATTTTCTCCCTCCCTTTACTTTAAATTTAGAATTTCATTTTCGGGAGACAACGGAGAAGATAAGGGACTAGCCATAACGACAAGCAAACGAACTAACACACAAGCAAACAAAAAGCAAGCGGGCAAAAAGAAGCAAACGGGAAAGAGAAGGAGGATAGAGAGAGAGGGCGAATAAAACGACAAGGGTGAAGTGGGGGAGAGGAAAACGAGAGGCAAATGGCAAATAATGTAATGCGGGAGATAAGGGTATGTGATGGGTACTTGGTATATTGACTTTTGCATAGACCTCCCTGGCAACGGCGCCAGAAATCCTTCTTGCTACCTCTTGAGCACTGCATTGGTTTTCGCCGAAGAGGAAGGGATGATGCAGCAAAGTAGCATAAATATTTCCCTCAGTTTTTGAGAACCAAGGTATCAATCTAGTAGGAGGCTACGCGCCAGTCCCTCATACCTGCACAAAACAAATAAATCCTCGCAACGAATGCGATAAGGGGTCGTCAATCCCTACACGGCCACTTACGGAGTGAGATCTGATAGATATGATAAGATAATATTTTTGGTATTTTTGTGATAAAGATGGAAAGCAAAATAAAAGCAAAGTAAAAAGCAAAGGAAATAACTAAGTATTGGGAGATTAATATGATGAAGATAGACCCGGGGGCCATAGGTTTCACTAGTGGCTTCTCTCGAGAGCATAAGTATTCTACGGTGGGTGAACAAATTATTGTTGAGCAATTGACAGAATTGAGCATAGTTATGAGAATATCTAGGTATGATCATGTATATAGGCATCACGTCCGAGACAAGTAGACCGACTCATGCCTGCATCTACTACTATTACTGCACTCATCGCCCGCTATCCAGCATGCATCTAGAGTATTAAGTTAATGAAAATAGAGTAACGCCTTAAGCAAGATGACATGATGTAGAGGGATAAACTCATGCAATATGATGAAAACCCCATCTTGTTATCCTCGATGGCAACAATACAATACGTGCCTTGCTGCCCCTACTGTCACTGGGAACAGACACCGCAAGATTGAACCCAAAGCTAAGCACTTCTCCCATTGCAAGAAAGATCAATCTAGTAGGCCAAACCAAACCGATAATTCGAAGAGACTTGCAAAGATAACCAATCATACATAAAAGAATTCAGAGAAGATTCAAATATTGTTCATAGATAGACTTGATGATGAACCCATAATTCATCGATCTCAACAAACACACCGCAAAAAGAAGATTACATCGAATAGATCTCCAAAAGAGAGGGGGAGAACATTGTATTGAGATCCAAAAAGAGATAAGAAGCCATCTAGATACTAACTATGGACCCGTAGGTCTGAAGTAAACTACTCACACTTCATCGGAGGGGCTATGGTGTTGATGTAGAAGCCCTCCGTGATCGATGCCCCCTCCAGCGGAGCTCCGGAACAGGCCCCAAGATGGGATCTCGTGGATACAGAGAGTTGCGGTGGTGGAATTAGGGTTTTGGCTCTGTATCTGATAGTTTGGAGGTACGTAGGTATATATAGGAGGAAGGAGTACATCGCTGGGGCAACAGCGGGCTCACGAGGGTGGAGGGCGCGCCTGGGGGAGGGGGGGGTAGGCGCGCCCCCTACCTCGTGGCCTCCTATTTTGTTTCTTGACGTAGGGTCCAATTCCCTTGGATCACGTTCGGTGATAAAATCACGTTCCCGAAGGTTTCATTCTGTTTGGACTCCGTTTGATATTCCTTTTCTTCGAAACCCTGAAATAGGCAAAAAACAGCAATTCTGGGCTAGGCCTCCGGTTAATAGGTTAGTCACAAAAATAATATAAAATTGGATAATAAAGCCCAATAATGTCCAAAACAGTAGATAATATAGCATGGAGCAATCAAAAATTATAGATACATTGGAGACGTATCACGAGAACATTGTTCTTGGTGCCTCCTGACATTTAGGGGTTGTGGCAGTGTCCCGGGGAGTTGAGCTCCGAGGTGTTGTCGTCACAATTTTATCGTTGCAGTTCTGGAATACCTGAGTTCGCCGACATCGAAAATCTCTTTTATGCAGTTGTTGGTGAGATAACCTAGACGCCACCCAGTACTGGGGCGGGAGTTCGGGAGTATTGCCATAACTCGTATAACGGATGCTTTTCGAAGGTTGAGGTAAATGATTTCCGAAGGTTTCTTGGTTATATGTTGAAGGATGGATACAGCTGGATGTAGGATTTGCTAGTTTTGGGTGAGATATGATGCTTCCCCTGTATCCGCAACACCTGATTGCATAACCAGAAAGTTTCGGGAGTTTCATAGGTGGGAATTCATGTAGTTCTAGTATTTCTTCCCGCAGATATTTGGTTTGTGATTGGGTAATCCTTACCAATTATTTGTTCATATCCATACCTTGTTGCTTTATTCATCTACCTTTATCTAAGTGGCTTCTCAACTTATGGAAGTGTGATGATTTACTTTGGAATTCATTTGTTCATTCTTGTTCGAATGTTAAGGCTATATGTTGCAATTTCGATCCATTGATTCAACTTGAATATATGTCTTTCAAGATGCTAACGGATGTCAACCTCTTTAGGATGGCTCCTCCAATGCGTCAGAATCCGAAACCTCCGCCACCACCTCCACCTCCGGAGGCATGGCAAGCTGTCATGGCTGCTACCAACGCCAACACGCAGATGCTTTTGCAACTCTTGCAAGAGCGCAACCAAGGAAATCAAGGCCAAGGCAACAATCAAGATCAGTTCGCTACCCTCAATCAGTTCCTCACAAACCAGCCGAAGTCCTTCAGTAACTGTGTCGAGGCCACAGACGCTGACGACTGGCTCGTGGATATATGCAAACATTTTGAGTGTAGTAATGTCAGGCCTGAGGACTTTGTCAAGTTTGCTTTGTTCCAACTCAAAGACCAAGCTGCTGAGTGGTATCAACAATACAAAGATTCCAGAGGAGGTCGTGTGATTACCTGGGATGATTTCTGCGAGACTTCAAAGCTCACCACATTCCTCAAAGTGTTGCTGAGAGTACGCGCGAGGAGTTCGGCAATCTCAAGCAAGGCAACATGTCTGTTTACCAATACAACATCCTGTTTCAGAGGACCGCTCGCTTCGCTAAACAAGACGTCCCTAATGAGAAGAGCATGATTTATCAATTCAGAGGTGGCCTCAGAGAAGATCTGCAACTATCTCTTGTGCTTTTTGAGCCGACCAAGTATGATGAATTCTACAACATGGCTCTAAAGAAAGAAGCTGCTCAGCTCAAGTGCGATGCTTCTAAGAAGAGAGTTAGGGATGAAACTCAATCGTCTTCTTCATCTCAAGTGGCAGCTAAGCAGCAGAAGTTTTGGTTGCCTCCTCCTCCTCCGTTCCGTTAGCCTTATCAGCAGAAGAGTAAAGGTGGCAATGGATCTTCCCACCCACCCAACCCAGGCTAACAGAGCAAAGCTTCGTCTCATGCTCCAAGGTCAAGTGCTCTGTATCACCGGCCGCTCTCAGAGGTTACGTGCAACAAGTGTCAGTAGAAAGGGCACTATGCAAACAAAT
The DNA here is from genome assembly GCF_002162155.2 of Triticum dicoccoides. Lineage (NCBI taxonomy): Eukaryota > Viridiplantae > Streptophyta > Magnoliopsida > Poales > Poaceae > Triticum > Triticum dicoccoides. The sequence continues at coordinate 195,806,368 of NC_041390.1, read as the reverse complement.
GCTTCAACCAAAGGCGCCTTCCGCCTCCTCCTCCTGTGAGAGCTGCCAGCAATGCAGTGGTCAAGCATAATCACAAGTTCGCAAAGGTCAACATGATGAACGCAGCTCAGGCAGAAGACTCTTCATAAGTAATTATGGGTAATTTTCATGTTAATGATATTCCTGCAAAAGTTCTTTCTGACACTAGTGCATCGCTTAGTTTCATCTCAAGACCATTTGTATCTATGCATGAGTTGACTTTCCAAGATTTGCCTAGTCTGTTAGCAGTTGTCTCACCGGGTAAATGCTTGTACGCAAGCTACATCATTCCGGATGTTTCTATCAAGATGGGTGACTATAAGTTTTTGTCTTCTCCAATTGTTCTGGGTAACTCGGATATTGATCTAATTCTCGGCATGGATTGGCTTTCTAAGCACAAGGCTCCCCTTGATTGTGCTGCCAGGCAGATTCAATTGACACACTCGTCTGAGGATGTGATCATCTATGCCACTCGTGATGATACCATTCAACTGTTTTCCCTCAATGAGAAGGGTGAGTTGGATGCCATCTCTTAGATTCCAGTCATTTGTGAATATCAAGACGTCTTTCCAGAAGAGCTTCCAGGAATGCCTCCTCACGGCCAGTTGAATTCGTCATCGATCTGGAGCCAGGCACGGAACCTATTTGCAAACGTCCTTACAAGCTTGGACCAGAAGAGTTGAAGGAGCTGAAGAAACGACTCAATGAACAAGAGCATATGGGTCTGATCCGATAGAGTTCTTCTCCATGGGGTTGTGGTGTTCTTTTTGTCAAGAAGAAGGATGGAATGGAACGACTCTGCATCGACTACCGTCCATTGAACAAGAAGACAATTAAGAACAAGTACCCACTTCCCAACATCAATGAGCTTTTCGAGCAACTCAAAGGTGCCGAAGTATTCTCCAAGCTTGATCTCCGTATGGGCTATCATCAGATTCGCATTCGTGAACAAGATATCCCCAAGACAGCATTTAGAACAAGCTAGGGTTCTTATGAATATACTGTCATGTCTTTCGGCCTTGTCAATGCTCCTCCAACGTTCTCTCGCATGATGAACTTCATCTTCAACCCTTACACAAATGATTTCGTCTTGGTATATCTCGATGATATTTTGGTCTTTTCCAAGTACAAGGAGGATCATGCCAAGCATTTGAGATTGGTACTCGACAAACTCAGAGAACATCAGTTCTATGCGAAGTTTTCAAAATGTGAGTTTTGGCTCGATGAGGTTCTCTACCTTGGCCATATCATCTCCGCCAAGGGCATAGCTGTTAATCTTGAGAAGGTGTCTGCAATTTTGAATTGGGAACCGCCTCAGAATGTGAAGCAACTCCGCAGTTTCCTTGGGCTTGCAAGCTATTGTCGAAGATTCGTTGAGAATTTCTCTAAGATCGCGAAGCCTCTTTCCAACCTCCTCCAGAAGCATGTGAAGTATGTCTGGATGCCTCAATGTGACATCACTTTCAACACCCTCAAAGAGAAGTTAGTCACATCTCCAGTTCCGACTCCTCCTGATGAATCCAAACCATTCGAAGTTTTCTGTGATGCTTCCCTGCAAGGTCTCGGTGTTGTGTTAATGCAAGAGAAGAAAGTTGTGGCTTATACCTCTCACTAGTTGAAGCCCAACGAAAAGAACTACCCCACTCATGACCTCGAGCTGGCAGCAGTTGTCCATGCTCTTTTAACATGGAGACATCTCTTGTTGGGAAGGAAAGTGGACATCTTCACTGATCATAAGATCCTCAAGTACATTTTCACTGAGCCCAACCTCAACCTCAAGAAGACTCGTTGGGTCGAAATGATTCAAGAGTACAACCCGAGTATTGAATATACTCCAGGCAAGGCCAATGTCATTGCAGACGCTTTGAGCAGGAAGGCTTACTGCAACAGCTTAATTCTCAAGCCCTTCCAACCGGACCTTTGTGAAGCTTTCTGCAAATTGAATCTCCAAGTTGTTCCTCAAGGATTTCTTGCCAACCTCCAAGTCTATCCTACTTTGGAAGATCAGATTCGTGAGGCACAACTTCTTGATGCCATGGTGAAGAAGGTGAAAAATGGGATTGCCAAGAGCCAACCCAAGTACAAGTGCTATCGCCTTGATAACAAAGATACTCTATTCTTCGAGGATCGAATTGTGGTTCCTAAAGGTGATCTACGTAAAGTCATTATGAACGGTGCGCACAATTCACTCCTATCTATTCATCCTGGAAGTACGAAGATGTACCATGACCTCAAGCAGTCGTATTGGTGGACTCGGATGAAGCGAGAAATTGCTCAGTTCGTAAATGAATGTGATGTCTGCAGAAGAGTGAAAGCAGAACACCAATGGCCAGCTGGTCTCCTCCAACCTGTTGCTATTCCGGAATGGAAGTTTGACCATATTGAGATGGACTTCATGACTGGATTTCCCAAGTCCAAGCGTGGAAATGATGCTATCTTTGTTGTCATCGACAAGCTTACAAAAGTGGCTCATTTTCTTCCTATCAAAGAATCTATCACAACAGCTCAGTTGGCAGAGCTATGTACCTCCAGGTTTGTCTCCTTGCATGGCATTCCGCAGTTGATATCTTCAGATCGTGGAAGCATCTTTACTTCTAAGTTTTGGGACTCCTTTCAGAAAGCCATGGGCACCAACATTCGCTTCAGTTCAGCCTTCCATCCTCAAACTAGTGGACAAGTCGAGCGAGTCAATCAAATTCTTGAAGATATGCTCAGGGCTTGTGTCATTTCCCTCGGTATGAAGTGGGAATATTGTCTTCCATATGCCGAGTTCTCCTACAACAACAGCTTCCAAGCAAGCTCGGGCAAGGCCCCATTCGAGATTCTCTATGGCAGAAAGTGTCGTACCCCTCTTAATTGGTCAGAGGCTGGTGAACGCCAACTTCTTGGCAATGACTTAATCACAGAAGCTGAAGAAATGTGTAAAGTCATCCATGAAAATCTCAAAGCCGCACAATCGTGCCAGAAGAGTTACTATGATAGCAAGCACCGCGACTTGGCTTTCGAGATAGGAGACCATGTCTACCTCCGCGTCTCTCCGATGAAAGGTACTCGTCGCTCCGGTATCAAAGGGAAGCTTGCCCCTATATACGTGGGTCCTTTCAAGATCATTGGCAAAAGAGGCGATCTCGCCTATCAACTTGAGCTTCCGTCCAACTTCGCGAATGTGCACGACGTGTTTCACGTGTCACAGCTTCGCAAGTGCTTCAAGACTCCTGACTGCACCATCAACTTCGAAGAGATTGATCTCCAAGAAGACATGTCTTATCATGAGCATCCCGTTGCTATTCTTGAGCATCCCGTCGCAACAAGTCTATCAAATTCCTAAAAGTCAAGTGGTCACATCATTCCGACCGAGAAGCCACCTGGGAATGCGAGGACCACCTCCGTTCCGAGTATCCCGAGTTCTTTCAGTCCTAGATCTCGGGACGAGATCCTTTCGTAGTGGTGGAGTGTTGTAACACCCCGGATGTAACTTACCATATGTGTACTCCGACTCTTGCCATTTTCGGCTCTAAGTTATGAGATTCCCTCGTGGTTGGGTTTTGTCTTTGGTTTTCATTTTGTTCATGTCATGCATTTCATATCATGTCATCATGTGCATCTCATTTGCATACGTGTTCGTCTCATGCATCCAAGCATTTTTCCCTGTTGTCCGTTTTGCATTCCGACACTCCCACGTCCTCTGGCGCCCCCTTTTGTCTCTTTTCGTGTGCGGGTGTTAAACTTTCTCGGAATGGACCGACATTTGCCAAGCGGCCTTGGTACACCACCGGTAGACCGCCTGTCAAGTTTCGTGCCATTTGGAGTGCGTTTGATACTCCAACGGTTAACCAGGGAACCGTAAAGGCCTTGTGTGTGTTGCATCCCAACACCCCTCCAAAGTGGCCCAATAACCCATCCAAACCTATCCCATGTCCTCCGTCGTTGGATCATGATCGCGTGGCCGAAAACTACACCTCATTTGGACACTCCCACCTCCTTCTAGGTTATGTCCTCCCCGTCCAAATTTCGGGTCCAAACCCTAAATTTCATCCCCGCCGCCACCGGACGTGTCCGCCCTTCGCCGGACAGAGTAGCGCCGCCGCCCGCAGCCAATCGCAGCCAGCCACGTGGCACCGCAGTGCCGTCCACCGCCGTCGGCCCGCTCGGCCCGTGCGGGGCCCCTGCGGCCCGCACCGCACCCTCCGCCACCGACGCGCCTCGCCGCCTCCACCCGCCGGCCGCCTCCGCGCGCCACCGCCGCCCGCCGCCGCCTTCGCACCGCCGCCTCCGCGTCGCCTCCTCCGCCGCTGTCGTCGCTGGTGAGCACCAGATCCAGCGCCCCGCTAGCTCTAGCGAGCTCCGGGCGTCTTCCTCCTTAACTCCAGCATCTTCTTCCTGTGAGCCTCGGTGAATCTCGATCCGTGCGCGCCAGATCTGGATCAGATCCACCAGGCCAGCAAACCAAACGGTCGCCCGCGTTCGGGATTCTGCCGTCCCGCTTCCCTCCGTCCCGTTTTCGACAAGGGTAATTTACTCTAAGTCCCCAGATCCATACATTTCCAGGCCCTGTTCATCATGCCATAACTTTGTGCTCATAGCTTTGTTTTGTGCATATAATATATCGAAATGTTCATCATGATGTGTTCTTCATTTTGTTCCATCGTGAAATGCTTGTTTGAGTCCATCTTGATGCCCAAATCATTGATGCAAGAGTGCTATAAAATGTTAGGTGCTGATTTCAGGGACTTAGAATTTCACTAAGTCATTGCTCTGCTGATATTTTTATGCCATGTATTCATGTTGCTACAGTGAGATCCATGCTTCTTTTGAGTTGCTTCAGTAAGGATGATCTAGACATATGGTTGTGCTCTATCCATCCATGCCCCTTTCTGCATTTATGGAGTGCCCTACCATGACATAATCTTGCTCTACTTTTGCTATAAAATGTTCCTGGCAGATTGTTTACATGTTAATCAATTTTGCCATGGTTGTTGTAGTTGATCCATGCGTTCTATAAACTTGTTCTTGCCATGGTTAGCTTCATGAACATGTCTTCTTACTGATAGTATGCTTAGTTTGTCATGCAATGCTTTGTGGTGAGTGAATCGAGCTCGCAAAGAGGCCTTCATAACTCCTGTTTTTGCCATGCTCAGTTTTCTGCTAAGTCTGAATCTGTTAACGAAACATGCTATGTTTACATGGGTGCCATCATATCTTCTGCCCCTTTTTGGCTTATGGTCAGTAAGGGAATTTTGTTCTATGCTTTGAGTACATTCATGCCATGCCTTTGTTTTCTATGATCTCTTCCTGTAGCATGTTGTTTGCTTGCTGTAAACCTTGCTTCCTGATGTTATTCCTGGCATGTTAGTTTTTCCACTAAGTCTGTGATGCTGATATCTTTTGCACTTTTGCCATGCTTGTTTGAACCTGCTCTTGTGTGAATTAGCCGTATCTCAGTGTTCATATTTTGTCAAGCATCTTGAGTAGATCACTGCCATGTGCTATGTGGCTATGTTGGAGTGCAGTAGCTTAGTTTATTATTGCATTCTAGATGGCATCGTGTTGTTAATCGCAGAATTGTGCCATTATTGTTTTGCTTGCCATTTGCAAACCGTGCATCCGATTCCGGTGATCTTTATATCAATTTCGATCAAAATCAACTCATCTTTCCAGCAGCGCACTTGGTTTGCCAAGTTGAGCCCTGGTTCAATCTTTCCTTTTCGAAGCACGCATATGCATTGCATATCACATCCCGCATGCCATGTCATGTTTTGCATCATGTTGATTGCGCATTGCACCGTGATTGATTGTTGGTCCTTTGCTTGTATTCTTGATTTGGGTAGAGCTGGGAGACGAATACGTGATCGAGGAACCAGTTGAGTATGCTTATGAGGATCAAGATTTCGTCAACTTGGAGAACTTTGTAGGCAAGATGACCATACCCTCGAAATCACTTCTATCTTTGCTTGCTAGTTGTTTGCTCTATTTCTATGTTGCGATGCCTACTACTTGCTTTATATTGCCTCCCATATTGCCATGTCAAGGCTCTAACCCACCTTTCCTAGCAAACCGTTGTTTGGCTATGTTACCGCTTTGCTCAGCCCCTCTTATAGCGTTGTTAGTTGCAGGTGAAGATGGAGTTTGTTCCTTGTTGGAACATGGTTATTGTTGGGATATCATTATTATATCTTGTTTACTTTAATGCACCTATATACTTGGTAAAGGGTGGAAGGCTCGGCCTTATGCCTGGTGTTTTGTTCCACTCTTGTCGTCCTAGTTTCCATCATACCAGTGTTATGTTCCTTGATTTTGCGTTCCTTACGCGGTTGGGTGTTATGGGAACCCGAGGGAGTCCTGGATTAGGGGGTGTTCGAATAGCCGAACTATACCTTTAGTCGGACTCCTGGACTATGAAGATACAAGATTGAAGACTCCGTCCTGTGTCCTAAAGGGACTTTCCTTGGCGTGGAAGGCAAGCTTGGCGATACGGATGTTCAAATCTCGTACCATTGTAACCGACTCTATGTAACCCTAACCCTCTCCGGTGTCTATATAAACCGGGGGGGTTTAGTCCGTAGGACAACATACACATCAACAATCATACCATAGGCTAGCTTCTAGGGTTTAGCCTCTCTGATCTCGTGGTAGATCTACTCTTGTACTACCCATATCATCAATATTAATCAAGCAGGACGTAGGGTTTTACCTCCATCAAGAGGGCCCGAACCTGGGTAAAACTTCGTGTCCCTTGCCTCCTGTTACCATCCGGCCTAGACGCACAGTTCGGGACCCCCTACCCGAGATCCGCCGGTTTTGACACCGACATTGGTGCTTTCATTGAGAGTTCCTCTGTGCCGTCGCCGTCAGGCCCGATGGCTCCTACGATCATCAATGGCGATGCAGTCCAGGGTGAGACCTTCCTTCCCGAACAGATCTTCGTCTTTGGCGGCTTCGCACTGCGGGCCAATTCACTTGGCCATCTAGAGCAGATCGAAAGCTACGCCCCTGGCCATCAGGTCAGATTCGGAAATTTAAACTACACGGCTGACATCCGCGGAGACTTGATCTTCGGCGGATTCAAACCACCGCCAAGCGCGCCGCACTGTCACGACAAGCATGATCTAGCTCTGCCGCCGAACAGTACCCTGGAGGCCGCACCCGCATCGGCTCCGACACTTAGTTCGGAGCCAACCGCGCCGATCGAGGATGGGCGGTTGGACGCCACCTCGGGGGCTGTGATCCCAACGGCGGTTGAGCCAAACACCAGCCCCGTACTCTGCAAGACTCATGACTCCATGGAGCCAGATTCTTCTCAGGACTCCGAACCCTCTGCGCCCATGCCGATCGAATCCGATTGGGCGTCGATCATGGAGTTCACGGCCGCGGACGTCTTTCAGCACTCGCCTTTCGGCGATATCCTGAAGTCACTGAAGTCTCTCTCTTTATCAGGAGAGCCCTGGCCGGACTACGGTCAGCAAGGTTGGGGTACGGACGATGAAGAAATTCAAAACCCACCCACCATCCATTTTGTAGCCACTGTCGACGACTTAACAGACATGCTAGACTTCGACTCCGAAGACATCGGCGGTATGGACGCCGATGTAGGAGATGATGAAGAACCAGCGCCTACTAGGCCCTGGAAATCCACCTCGTCATATGCACATACATGGTGGACACCCCAAAAGAGGGAGAGGGCGATGGAACAGCGGAGGATGACCCCTCCAAGAAACAGCCCAAGCGCCGCGTCAGCGGCGCCGCTCAAAATCCCGCCAACACAAAAATGGTGATTCCAGCACGGGAGATAATAATACTCCGGAGAGTGCCGAAGAAAACCCCCTCCAGCAAGGTTTAGCACAATAGGATGGAGAAACCAGCCCTCATGAGAGAGCGGCAGATAGAGAGGTCGAGGACGATAATTATATGCCTCCCTCCGAAGACAAGGCAAGCCTCGACGACGACGAATTCGTCATGCCAGAGGATCCTGTTGAGCAAAAGCGTTTCCAACGCAGGCTTATGGCCACGGCAAGAAGCCTCAAGAAAAAAACAGCAACAGGTCCGATCTGATCAAGATTTGCTGGTTGACAGATGGACCGAAGTCCTTGCGGCCGAAGAGCATAAACTCGAACGCCCCTCCAAGAGTTACCCAAAGCGCAGGTTGCTACCCCAATTAGAGGAGGAAGCACTTGATGGGGCCGAACGGCCACCTCGTGGCCGGGACAGAGAGGCCTCCCGGCCCTCCACTCAAGCCGCACCCCGTACCAAGGCACGGGAATATGCGTCGGACTTATGAGACATGTTGGAGGACAAGGCAAGGCAAACACGATCGATCTATGGATCGCGTGGGCACCCCACGGCTCGAGACAGTAACCGTCACGCCGGCCACAAATTCGGCAGGGCCAAACACAGTAGACAAAACTCATTGGAGCTACGTCATGATATCGCCCAGTACAGAGGCGCCGCACACCCACTGTGCTTTACAGGCGAAATAATGGATCATCAAATCCCCGAGGGTTTCAAACCCGTAAACATCGAATCATATGATGGCACAACAGACCCTGCGGTATGGATCGAGGATTATCTCCTTCATATCCACATGGCCCGCGGTGACGATTTTCATGCCATCAAATACCTCCCACTCAAGCTTAAAGGACCAGATCGGCATTGGTTCAACAGCTTGCCAACAGGATCAATCAGTTGTTGGGAGGACCTGGAAGCCGCATTCCTCGACAATTTCCAGGGCACTTATGTGCGACCCCCAGACGCCGATGACCTAAGTCACGTAATTCAGTAGCCATATGAATCGGCCAGGCAATTCTGGACACGGTTCCTAACAAAGAAAAATCAAATAGTCGACTGTCCGGACGCTGAGGCCCTAGCAGCCTTCAAGCACAATATCCGTGACGAGTGGCTGGCCCGGCACCTTGGACAGGAAAAGCCGAAATCTATGGCAGCACTCACGACACTCATGACCCGCTTTTGCATGGGATAAAACAGCTGGCTTGCTCGTAGCAACAATATGACCAAGAACCCTAGTAGTTCGGACACCAGGGACATTAGTGGCAGGTCACGTCGCAACAAGCAGAAGCGCCACATTAACGGCGACAATGCTGAGGATATGACAGTTAATGCCGAATTCAGAGGCTCTAAATCCGGTCAGCGGAAAAAGCCATTCAAAAGGAATCCTAGGGGCCCGTCCAGCTTGGAGCGAATACTCGACTGCTTGTGCCAAATACATGGCACCCCCGAAAAGCCGGCCAATCACACCAACAGGGATTGTTGGGTGTTCAAGCAGGCAGGCAAGTTAAGCACCGACAATGAAGACAAGGGGCTGCATAGCGATGACGACGAGGAGCCCCGGCCGCCAAACAACAATGGACAGAAGGATTTTCCCCCACAAGTGCGGACAGTGAACATGATATACGCCACCCACGTCCCAAGAAGGGAGCGGAAGCGCGCGTTAAGGGACGTATACGCGGTAGAGCCAGTCGCCCCAAAGTTCAACCCATGGTCCTCCTGCCTGATCACCTTTGATCGAAGAGACCATCCCACTAGTATCCGTCATGGCGGATTTTCCGCATTGGTTCTAGACCCAATTATTGACGGATTTCATCTCACTAGAGTCCTCATGGACGGCGGCAGCAGCTTGAACCTGCTTTACCAGGATATAGTGCAAAAAATGGGCATCGATCCCTCGAGGATTAAGCCCACCAAAACGACCTTTAAAGGTGTAATACCAGGTGTAGAGGCCAACTATACAGGCTCAGTCACAATTGAAGTGGTCTTCGGATCCCCGGATAATTTCCGAAGCGAGGAATTGGTCTTCGACATAGTCCCATTCCGTAGTGGCTATCATGCACTGCTCGGACGAACCGCATTCGCCAAATTCAATGCGGTACCGCACTACGCATACCTTAAGCTCAAGATGCCAGGCCCTCGTGGAGTAATTACGGTCAATGGAAACACCGAACGCTCCCTCCGAACGGAGGAGCACACGGCGGCCCTTGCAGCGGAAGTACAAAACAGCCTCTCCAGGCAGTTCTCCAGTCCGGCCATTAAACGTCCGAACACCGTCAAGCGCGCCCGGAGTAACCTACAACAAGACAGCCTGGCATGTTCTGAGCAGGCGTAGCAATACGACCCCAACCCCAACCCTAGCAAAAAGGCGACGCCAGTACTTCGCGTACATAATTACGCTCTAGAAATACCATGGGCATAGGGGGAGGGGCACCATCACGGCACGCCCAAAACACGGCTTAAACCGCACCAGGGGCTGCCGATTTTTTACTTTTCTCTTACTTCTAGGACTCTACTCTTCGGAAGGCCTGTTCGGAAGTTCAATTGCCGCACAAACGATGCAAGAACCAGGGAAGCAGACAAGCCATGCCGCATTACGGAAATCCCAGGTGGTCTCTATAACGAGCAGTATACCTGTTTCGCATACTATTCCGCAGCTTGCCCCTGGAGCAGACATGTTAAATAGTCCAACTTTTCGTTTATCGCATTACTTGTATCGTTCTGCTTTGATCACAGCTATTTTTAATAAACAATGCATAGCTTTTTGTCTATTTTTGCACTATCTTTTTATAAATAAATGTTCCTTAACGACATGTTGCACCCGTACAACTTGGTACGGCCAAAATACGCTAGGGGCTTTTAGCACCCCTCAATATGGTGTAAGAAGTCCGAACACTTTCACAAGTGCGGCACCCCGAACTTATAGCATTATATGCATCGGCTCGGAATCATGTCTTGGGTCAATAGTTGGGTTTGCCCGGCTCCTATGTTTTGGTGCCTTACGTTCCGCTATATCGGCTAAGGTAGCACTAGGAGAACCACTGCGATTGTGCCCCAGTTGAGCTGGGCCGAGCACCTCAATGGAGAAAGCTAAAACTGACTGTCATGATGAAGCGAGAGTTGGTCGCTGTTCGAGAGGTTTTTTTCGAGTCCCTAAAGACTTATGCCGCTTAGGGCGACGAGTCGGCTCTGTCCGGCTAAGGCGTGGATAGCGCCCCGAACTCGGTCTTCCAAATACTAGGGGCTTCGCCGAAATTTAAAATTATATAATTCTATGGCTAAGTGAGAGTGTTCATGCATTATAGTCCGATTGCCTCGTTCGTCGGGCTGAGCGCCTCCCTCGAAGGACCCAAATATGGGAAAAAGAGCGCCCAGATTTATCCCCGAACACCCCAGCACTAGTGGCAAGGGGGCAGAAGCCGATGACTCGCCATCTCTCAGTATTGATAAATAGCCGCACAGAAGGTAATATTTTAAATTCAAGCAGCATTGCTCAGCGCATTTGAACAAGTTTTTAGCGCACAGGACAAAAACGAGCGAGTTTTACTCAAAAATTACATCCCTAGTACATTCATCCTCCACAAGGCGGGCACCCTTCAGAACATCCTTATAGTAATTTTCGGGCTTGCGATGCTCTTTCCCCGCTGGTGGCCCGTCCTTCACAAGCTTCTCCGCATCTAGCCTGCCCCAGTGCACCTTAGCGCGGGCAAAGGCCCTACGGGCACCTTCAATACAGACGGAGCGCTTGATGACTTCGAGCCTTGGACAGGCCTCCACCAGCCGCCGCACCAGCCCAAAATAGCTCCCAGGCAGAGCCTCTCTAGGCCACAACCGAACTAGGAGGCCCTTCATGGCCTGTTCGGCCGCCTTGTGGAGCTCGACCAGTTGCTTCAGCTGGTCGCTCAGGGGCACGGGGTGTCTGGCCTCAGCATACTGAGACCAGAACACCTTCTCCGTTGAGCTGCCCTCCTCGGCTCGATAGAATGTGGCGGCATCAGATACACTCCGGGGAAGATCTGCAAATGCCCCTAGAGAGCTCCGGATTTGGGTAAGTATCAAGTAACTCACGTTTATGTGTTTACTTTGCATAAAGAATGCCTTACCCGCCGCTATTTTCTTCACCTCATCCAACTCCTGGAGGGTCTTTTGGGATTCGGCCTTGGCAGACTTGGCATTTTCAATAGCCACCGCGAGCTCGGACGCTCGCGTCTTCGAGTCAAGCTCCAAACTCTCATGTTTCTTCATGCAAACCTGGAGCTCTTGCCGCACCTTGCCAACCTCGGCCTCATACCTCTCCCGCTCGGTGTGCTCCGCGGCCGCACTCTTCTCGGCCTCGAGCAGCGCTTGCTTAAGGGTCGCCACCTCCGATGTGGCCCCTACAATAGCCATGTTAATCCTGTCATTTCTTGCAATTGCACCTTTTTTATATACATATTCAACCAAGGTATTTCTTACTTTCCTTCTCCTCGAGCTGCTTCTTGGCACGCCCGAGCTCTTGCTCGGACTTCTCGAGGCTCTGCTTCAGCGTGTCCACTTCCGTAGTGAGTACGGCAGACGCCAGCAGAGAAGCTTGCACACGCATATTGACTCCTTTTGTTAGACTCCTGCGAATTTTTTGATCCTCTATTCGGCTTTTCTTCCCGAATGCCCAACAGAGCATCAGGGGCTACTGTCTATGCGGTAATATTATTTACACATAATTTACTTACCTCAAAGCCTGTCAAAAGGCTAGTACAAGCTTCAGTCAGTCTGCTCTTGGCGGACTGAACCTTCTGGACCACCGCACTCATAATAGCGCGGTGCTCCTTGTCGATGGAGGCGCCTTGGAGCACCTCCAACATATTGTCCGGCGCCTCCGGGTGGACGGGGGTCGCCGGCATGGTGGACTTGCTCCTCTTGGAAGGAGGTCCCCCGCCGGACTCCGGAATCCTTGAAGGTTCCGGAGCGGTGTCCGGCCTAGAGCCGAACTTGGAGCCCTGGGGGGTTTCATCCCCTTTACTCCTGGAGTCCGGGAGGTCGCCTTGTGGCGCCTCTGGGAGCACCTCCTCCCTGCTTGGAACCTGTTGGGACAACACCTCGGTGTCGTCCATAGGGCGGGGGGAGGAAGCCGTCGGAAGCGAGTTCACATCTGACGAGTCCAGTGAGCCGCTCGACGACGCGTCGAGCCGGTCTTTGGGTGGGCTGCATAAGCATATTCGACATAAGGGAAAGTTGTGCAATAAACGAATACTATGAATTACTCCAGTATCCAGATACTTACGATTTTGCCAGGGGCTTGGCCCTGGGCTGCCACTCCTCTCCGCCGTCGTCGGCGTTGTTGGAGTAGTCCGGAGGAAGGGTTTTCCCCTTCTTGGACCCTCCGGCCTCCTCAGAGAGGGCGGCCTTCCTTTTCTTCTCTCCTCCCGCTGGAGGGGGAGAGGTCTCTTCTTCTTCCTCCTCGTCTTCACGAGAGGAAGGCGCTTCGGGACCGTCGGATGATGAATCCGACACCTCCTGGCGCTGGGCACTCTTTCGAGTCCCCGTGGCCCTTTTCGTGGCCTTCTTCTCCGGCACCACATAGGGCGCCGGAACCAGCAGCTTCGCCAAGCAAGCGTCCGCTGGGCCTTCGGGCAAAGGGGCCAGACAGTTGATCTGTCCGGATGTTACCTCCCAATCCTGTCAAAGATAAGGGAGCTCAGATCCCGCATAGAGTCAAATTATGAAAAACTGATACCCTGTAAAAGGACAAAAACAGCTTACCGCATGAGCGTGATGCTGAGTACTGAATCCGCGATCCTCGGTAGCGGATGCGGGAGCCTCGGCGCCTTTGAAAAGCATCCTCCAAGCATCTTCGTACATCGTGTCGAAGAGCCTGTTTAGAGTTCGATGCTGCGCCGGGTCAAACACCCACAGGTTGAAGGCCCGTCGTTGACACAGGAGGATCAGGAAGATGAGCATAATCTGGACTACGTTGACAAGCTTGAGCTTCTTGTCCACCAGGGTTTGGATGCATGTTTGGAGTCTGGTCAGCTCTCCTTTTTTACCCCAAGACAGGCCTATCTCCTTCCAGGAGGTGAGCTGCGTAGGGGGGCTGGATCGAAACTCAGGGGGTGCGACCCATTCGGCGTCGCGCGGCTCGGTGACGTAAAACCACCATGATTGCCACCCCTTCAGGGTCTCCACAAAGGAGCCCTCGAGCCACAGGACGTTGGCCATCTTGCCAACCATGGCACCGCCGCACTCCGCCTGGCTACCGCGCACCACCTTCGGCTTGACGTTGAAAGTCTTAAGCCATAGGCCGAAATGGGGGCGGATGCGGAGGAACGCCTCGCACACGATGATAAACGCCGAGATGTTGAGGACGAAGTTCGGGGCTAGATCGTGGAAATCCAGGCCGTAGTAGAACATGAGCCCCCGGACAAATGGATGCAGAGGGAAGCCCAGTCCACGGAGGAAATGGGGGAGGAATACCACCCTCTGATGGGGCCTAGGAGTGGGGATGAGCTGCCCCTTTTCGGGAAGCCGGTGCGCGATGTCGCTAGCCAGATATCCGGCCTTCCTCAGCTTTTTGATGTGTCCCTCCGTGACGGAGGAGACCATCCACTTGCCTCCCGCTCCGGACATGACTGGAGAGGGTTGAGGTGGTAGTGCGGACTTGGGCGTTGGAGCTCGAGTGCGCAAGAATGGATAGGAAAAGGAGGAAGAAGGCGTGGGTGAAAAGGTGGATCCTTATCCCCTTATATGGGTGGACGCAACTACATGTCCCCACCAGCCTGGTAAAACTCGCTTATCTCCAAGCGTCGTAATCAAAGGCGCGGTTGGGTTATCCACGCCCGTATTGATGAGAATCCCGGAAAAATGGGATACGATCTCTGCTTTGACAAGACATGCCAAGGAAACCGCCTCGCATGATGCGCTAAGGTGGGATAATGAAACGACTCGGATAAAAGCTTGGCCGTGGTGTGTCGCACTACGGAATACGTCAGCAGATTAGATTTGTGTAAATATTATTCTCTCTATGGCAATATGTGGAAAACTTATTTTGCAGAGCCGGACACTATCTTTGTGTTTAAAATCTTCTATAAAGTACTTGGAGGAGGAACCCGCCTTGCAATGCCGAAGACAATCTGCGCGCTGGACTCGTCGTCATTGAAGCCTGGTTCAGGGGCTACTGAGGGAGTCCTGGATTAGGGGGTGTTCGGATAGCCGAACTATACCTTCAGCCGGACTCCTGGACTATGAAGATACAAGATTGAAGACTCCGTCCCGTGTCCGGAAGGGACTTTCCTTGGCGTGGAAGGCAAGCTTGGCGATATGGATGTTGAGATCTCCTACCATTGTAACCGACTCTATGTAACCCTAACCCTCTCCGGTGTCTATATAAACCGGGGGGTTTTAGTCCGTAGGACAACATACACATCAACAATCATACCATAGGCTAGCTTCTAGGGTTTAGCCTCTCTGATCTCGTGGTAGATCTACTCTTGTACTACCCATATCATTAATATTAATCAAGCAGGACGTAGGGTTTTACCTCCATCGAGAGGGCCCGAACCTGGGTAAAACTTCGTGTCCCTTGCCTCCTGTTACCATTCGGCCTAGACGCACAGTTCGGGACCCCCTACCCGAGATCCTCCGGTTTTGACACCGACAGAACCCCTTGACAGTTCTCCTTGAATAAAACTCCTCCAGCAAGGCCCAACCTTGGTTTTACCATTTGCCACCTAAGCATTTTTCCCTTGGGTTCCGCGGACTCAAGGGGCATCTTTATTTAAAACCCCCGGGCCAGTGCTCCTCTGAGTGTTGGTCCAACTTGTCAGCCGCCGATGGCCACCAGGGGCAACTCTGGGCTGGCCTACCGGAAGTTTGGACAATCCGGTGTGCCCTGAGAATGAGATATGTGCATCTCCTATCGGTATTTGTCAGCACATTCGGGTGGCTTTGCTGGTCTTGTTTTACCATTGTCGAAATGTCTTGTAACCGGGATTCCGAGTCTGATCGGGTCGTCCTGGGAGAAGGAATATCCTTCGTTGACCATGAGATCTTGTGATGGGATAAGTTGGGACACCCCTGCAAAGTTTTGAACTTTCGGAAGTCGTGCCCGTGGTTATGGGCAGATGGGAATTTGTTAATGTCCGGTTGTAGAGAACTTGAAACTTAACTTAATTAAAATGAATCAACCGCGTGTGTAACCGTGATGGTCTCTTTTCGGTGGAGTCCGGAAAGAGAACATGGTCTCGTGTTATGCTTGAACGTAAGTAGTTTCAGGATCACTTCTTGATCTTTATAGCTTCTCGACCGTGCTTTGCTTCTCTTCTCGCTCTCATTTGCGTAAGTTAGCCACATATATGCTAGTGCTTGCTGCAGCTCCACCTCACTACCTTTTTCTACCCATAAGCTGAAATACTCTTGATCGCGAGGGTGTGAGATTGCTGAGTCCCCGTGACTCACAGATTACTTCCAAATAGATGCAGGTGCCGATGATGCCAGTGCAGGGGATGCTACCAAACTCAAGTGGGAGTTCGACGAGGATTCGGGTCGTTACTATGTGTCTTTTCCGGACGATCAGTAGAGGAGCCCAGTTGGGGCGATCGGGGATCTAGCATTTGGGGTTGTCTTTCTTTATTTTGGTACCGTAGTCGGACCTTGATTGTATTCTGGATGATGTATGCTATATTTATGTATGGTGTGAAGTGGTGATTGTAAGCCAACTGTTTATCCCTTTCTTATTCAGTACATGGGATGTGTAAAGATTACCCCTCTTGCTACATGCCTACTATGCGGTTATGCCTCTAAGTCGTGTTCCGACACGTGGGAGATATAGCCGCATCGTGGGTGTTACATTTACTTTCTATGCATTCTTAGTAGTAACATTAAAAAGAAAACCCAAAAAGATTTCCTTGTTCTTCTTTTGCTTGTTGGGAGCTTTCCCATGTAAATAATTTTTTCTTGTTTTTGCTTTTCCCTTATTTGCTTGTTCGAGAAAACCAAAAACTCCAAAAACATTTCAGTGTGTTTCTCTGAATTTCTTTTTCTTTTTATTCTATTTGTACCGAGGAGAAGACCATGATGAAAATGTTGAGTGGCTTTGAATTGAATAACTGTTGAACTAATAAAAACACATTTTACCTTGTCTTCTCATGTTGAATAAAATGTTTTGCAGATTCCAGCTTAGTCCATGACACTCTTGCACTATTATTATTTTCATATCATTCGGTCGTGCAAGTGAAAGGCAATAATGACGACATTCGATGAACTGGCCATGGCAGAGAGAAACTGGTATGAACTCGACTTGTTCTGTCTGTGTAAATATGTTTAACCTAGTATCCATGATTCAGCCCATTATGATTACACATGTTTGCAATGACAATTAGAGATTATAGTTTCCCATGCCATGCATAAGTAGCTGGGAGTTGATAATGATTTATCTTGTATATCAACATTGCATTAAAATGATTGTGATGTAGTATAATGATATGGTATCCTCCTCTAAACATTCAAGTGGCTTGACTTGGTACATGTTCATGCATGTAGTTGAATCAAAACCAACATAGCCTCTATAATATTTATGTTCATGGTGTTCATATCCTACTCATGCTAGTGTCCAATGTTACTTATGCATAATGCATGGTCATGATCGTTGTTGCTCTCTAGCTGGCCGCTTCTCAATCTAATTGCTAGCCTTCTCCTATACTAAGTGGGGGTTCTGCTTGTACATCAAAAACCTTGAACCCAAGTTATTCCAGATGAGTCCACCATATCTACCTATATGGGGTATTACCCTACCGTCCTAAGTAAATTTGCATGTGCCACCTCTAAATACTTCTAATAATATCTGTTTTGTGTGCCTCGATCGTTCATGGAATGACAGGAGGTGGTCGGTATCTTCCATGCTAAGTGGGTTATTCTCAGGTCGAGTGTTTATTCACTCGCCATGGCATGAGAAAAGGGCGGTAATAGGGATGCCCAGTCCCAAACTGCAAAATACAAAAAGATTTAATCGCTCGAATAATCAAACAAAAACTCCCAATGGAGTCAAAACCTTTACTTTTAACGCTTGGGAACCGCCACTAGCCTGTTTAGCATGGGAGATATTGATAACTGATGGTCGTGAATTAAATGAGAAGGGTGCATGTCTCAAAATAACATTTATCTCTGTTTTAAAAATTGAGCTCTGGCACATCTACAAATCACGGCTTCCCTCTACGAAGGGACTTTCTATTTACTTTTATGTTGTGTCATCACCTTCTAAAACAAGCGCCAGAAACTGAGTAGAGCACAGTTGTCATGATTTATGCATTGTGTGTAGCTAATGCTGGGTGCATCATGACTAGATCTTTTCTACCATGAATTACAGTGTTTAGTCGCTGCTTGAACTTTGGAGGTGCTCTGCATTTATGTTTTGCGGTCTCAGAAAGGGCTAGCGAGATACCACTGTTGTCATATTATATCATAGTTGTTTTGACAACGTGTTGCTATTTGAGATATCTTATTATTGCTCGGTAGTTGATTATGCCATTGATATGAGTCATTATAATCTTTAAGAGTTATTGTCGACATGGTTAGTTATAATGTTGGCTGGAAACCTTGGTGCTGTTTAAGCTTATTTATGCAAACAAGAGCAAAAGAGTTCGTAAAAGTTTTTATTTTTCACTTCCAGTTTATCAACTGAATTGCTTGGGGACAAGCAAAGGTTTAAGCTTGGGGGAGTTGATACGTCTCCAATGTATCTACTTTTCCTAATGCTTTTCCTCTTGTTTTGGACTCTAACTTGCATGATTCGAATGAAACTAACCCCGGATTGACGTTGTTTTTAGCAGAACTACCATGGTGTTGTTTTTGTGCAAAAATAAAACTTCTCGGAATGGAACGAAACTTTGCAAAGATTTTTTATATCAATAATAAGAATTTCTAGAGCCAAGACCTGCATGAGAGGGGCACCTGGGTGGGCACAACCCACCAGGGCGCACCCCCTCTCCTAGCGTGCCCAGGTGGGTAGTCCCCACCTGGTGGCCCCGCTGATCCTGAAACCAACTCTATAAATTCCTATTTTCGGAGAAAAAATCAGGGAGAAAGAATTATCACGATCCACGAGACGGAGCCGCCGCCAAGCCCTGCTCTTCCTCAGGAGGGCAAATCTGGAGTCTGTTTGGGCCTCCGGAGAGGGGGGTCTTCGTTCTTCGTCATCACCAACCCTTCTCCATCACCAATTCCATGATGCTCCCCACCGGGAGTGAGTAATTCCTTCGTAGGCTCGCTGGTCGGTGAGGATTTGGATGAGATTCATCATGTAATCGAGTTAGTTTTGTTAGGGCTTGATCCCTAGTATCCACTATGTTCTTAGATTGATGTTGCTATGACTTTGCCATGCTTAATGCTTGACACTTTGGGCCGGGTGCCATGATTTCAGATCTTAACCATTTATGTTATCATCATTATATCCATGTTCTAGATCCGATCTTGCAAGTTATTACTGTAGTGACAATAACCGGGACTTCTTCCGGTGATTACCGTAGTTTGATTACTGTAGTATTCACTATGTGTTAATGCTTTGTTTCGGTTCCCTATTAAAAGGGGGCCTTAATATCCCTTAGTTTCCAATATGGACCCCGCTGCCACGGGAGGGTAGGACAAAAGATGTCATGCAAGTTCTTTTACTAAAGCATGTATGACTATTTACAGAATCCATGCCTACATTATAAAGATGAACTGGAGCTAGTGTCGTGTTGCCCTAGGTTATAACTGTCACATGATGAATATCATCCAACAAGTCACCAGTCCAATGCCTACGAACTTTTCCATATTGTTTCTACTAAGTTCCTACTGCTATCATCACGGTTACACTTGCTACAAAATTATTGTTATCACTGTTACTGTCACTATTGCTGTTGTCATACTATCAAAACTATCAAACTACTATGCTACTGATCACTTTGCTGCAGATAATTAATCTCCAGGTGTGGTTGAATTGACAACTCAGCTACAAATACCTTCAAGTATTCTTTGGCTCCCCTTGTGTCGAATCTATAAATTTGGGTTAAATACTCTACCCTCGAAAACTGTTGCGATCCCCTATACTTGTGGGTTATCAACTAGCAATTGGGTGTTCCATCACAAGACATGCCCTGAATGTTCTCTCGAGCGCTACAAGGCATGCTAGGTGGCACGTGGTTTCGGATAGCGAGACGGCGTGGACTTCACCGACACTTTTGCTCCGGTTGTCAAGCCAAGCACGATTCGTGCAGTTCTTTAGTTGGCCATATCTTGTGCCTGACCAGTGCACGAGCTGGATGTGTCTAACGCTTTCCTGCACTGACATCTGGATGACCGAGTGTTCTGTCAGCAGTCTACCGGTTTCGTCGGTGATGCCTACCATGATCACATGTGCTTGCTCTCTCGTTCGCTCTATGGGTTGAAGTAGGCACCACATGTGTGGTACCAGCGTATCACGGTATTTCTTCAGCAGATGTGGTTTCGGTCCACCTGGTCCGACGCCTCGTTGTTTATCTACCATTAGGGATCCGCTACAACATACCTTCTCCTATATGTAGATGATGTCATCCTGACAGCATCATCTCTTGAGGTTCTCAAGCAGATCACCGCTCGTCTTTGTGCTGAGTTTGCCCTCAAGGACTTGGGGGCTCTGCACTACTTCCTTGGCATCGAGGTTGACCGGCGTGCCACAGGATTCTTTCTGCATCAGCAGAGGTATGCCAACGAGCTTCTGGAGCGCGCATGCATGCTTAACTGCAAGCCTGCCTCCACGCCTATTGACATGAAGGCCAATGTGTCCGCCGTCGAGGGATCTCCGGCGTCTGATGCTGCCTTCTACCACTCCATTGTTGGCGCTCTTCAGTACTTCATCGAGGAGCCATACGACTGTGCATACGATTCATACACCATTGTTGCCTCTATTGCCCCTGCTTTCTTGTGTTGGCGCTTCCCTCGTTTGATACGACCTTGGGTGGTAGTATAATATGTCATATTTTCCTCTGTTTTTTCTAGAACTTCCTTTTCCTCGAGAATTCCTGCAGGGTTAGTTCCAACACTTGTATTGGGCAAATATTAAGAAGATTCAACAATGCAAGGGTAGCACATAATTTTTTTGAGTTGACGACAAATTTCACCTAGTGAAGACTTAAACCAAACCAACTTTAATAGCAATTCATGCATAGCACCAATGCAAAAAAAGAATGCAAACTCTAGTAAAAATACTCAAAACTGATAAATACTCCTACTTACTGTCGGGCTCCCGATAGCGCTTTCTTTAGAGCCGTATAGCTAGGCTTCGATGCTCCATATATCTACCAGGATCCCGAGGGATATTGACCTGTTATCTAGTTGGGCTTGCCTCTAAGCACTATTTGGAGCAACTCATAGCAAAGTTCAGTCAGAGTCGTACCCTCTTGCGGTTCATCAGCATCATGTATGTGAAGAGGTCCTCACCCTCAAGCGAGAACCAATGCACCGAGCTAGGCATACATGTATCCTTGTTCTTCTGCAATGCAATGGTTTGAGACTTGAGAAGAAAATAAGGATAATACCTTGGCTATCATTGTAGCGAAATACTTCATAAAATTCTTCCTATGGAGCGGATACTTCAACACTCCCTATTAGTTTCCCCTGCATGAGTGAATTGTCCAAATAAACATAGTTTGACATTAGCATCGTTAAATCAAGAGTATTTTCTTCCTCTAGTTTATCATTACTGCTAACATAACAATTGTCATCCTCAACATGATGGTGACATTCCTGCATGGGAAGTTCGTTGGCATCAAATTCATTCAAACTAGAGTCATCATCATACTCTTGTTCCCGCAGATTAGTATCATCTTGCGATTTTTCTTGATCCTAAAGATATTTTTGACAAATCTAAATTGTTGAATCCACTTTGCATTGTATCCAATTAAGAAGTTTGCCCTTACTGCATGCTTGGACCATTTCGATCTTCGAAAATAGCATCCTTCGACTTGTTCGCAACACATACCAGATGACATCCTAGGTGGGATTAATCTTAGCCCCACCCTTTGCATGCCTAGCACCGAATATGATTTGTGCATTGAGCCCTAGAGTGGTTCATCGAAAGACAAGGGTATAGGTTCCTCTGGCATTCATAGGGCTAGAGATCAGACAAGGCCCAAGAATGCATCTTTCAAAGAAAACATTGATCCTGCTCTTGACTGCTCATTAAACAACTGACCACAAACTGATCCCTGCTGATTGCTAGGAAATTCAAGCCGCTGAAAGCCTGATTGAAGAACTACTGGAGATGAATTTGGATCAAAGAATCTTGGAGATTGAACCGCTTGAGTATAAGATTTCGAGTACCCTTTACGAAAACCCTGGTCCATTCTGCATTTTTTTCTCGACAGCATAACTCGAATTCACGCAAATAATCCGGTCCTCTAGAGCCCTAATGCCAGAACGAGAGGTTGAAATTCTGATTTCAATGTTACCCCCATGATAGATTGCAAAACCTACATCCTTGGAAGCTGTCGGATTTCGGGTTCCGGCAGACCCTTGAGGTTCGAACACTGGGGTGCACGCGGAGATCTCTCCCCTACCGATCTACGTCCAATCCTCTCGTGTGAACTAAGATAAAAATGATGACAACATAGGAGACACGAGGTTTATACTGGTTCGGGCCACCGTTGTGGTGTAATACCCTACTCCAGTGTGTGGTGTGGTGGATTGCCTCTGGGCTGATGATGAATAGTACAAGGGAAGAACAGCCTCGCGAGAGGTGTTCTTGAGCTGGTGCGATGAACTACTAGGGTGAGTTCAGTCGCCTCTTCCCCTCTCTTTGCTAGGGTTCTACCAGATTTCCAGCTGTCGCTCTACTCTGTGGTGGCTAGCTCTATTTATAGAGGCCCTAGGCCTCTCCCCAAATAATGAGCGGGAAGGGTGCCAACAATTGGCCATTTTGAAGGGGAACATCTAGTATAAGTTATCCTGACCAAAAGTGGTCTTTGGCTACCAAAATCACTAGTGATGACGCCGTCTTAGGCTCCACGGTGACCTCTATCCTGCCGCTCTGCTGGTCTTGGTCTCGTTGCACCGGAATGGTAACCATTGCCTGATACCTTGGCCTGTGCTTGCCCCCTTTGCACCAAAGGGGAAACAAGGACCCTGCGCAGGCCGACGCCCGCCTGGCCTTGATTGTCATGGCTTGCGTCATGGGATCCTCGTGAGGTACCCCCTGCCTTGATCTCTCCGCCTCCTCACGAGCCTGCCTGATGAGGCTGCCTCTGAGGAAGCTTCCTGTCGTCCGCCCCGCGAGGCTTGGCCCCTCGCGAGGGTCTTGAGCTTGGGTTGATGAAGATGGGCTGCGTTGGGCCCCCACCTGAGCCACGCCGCAGGCCGCAGGCAGGCAAGTCTGGGGACCCCCGTTCCCAGAATGCCGATAGTAGCCCCCGGGCCCAAGGCGCGCGCGGGCTTGGCTTAGCAGAGAAGCGAAGGGGCAAGCGCGAAGCGCCGCGGGCCCTAACAGCCTACGGCCTTGGGCGCCGCGTGGCGGTTTATTGGACGTGGGCGTCTGTGCTTCCCCACGATGCCTCAGCGACCGCACGACTCGACAAGTCCTTGCATGCAGAGATATGGGTCATGATTACCTGCGATCATGGTGCTCGGCGGTTGGCCTTCCCTGGCTATAAGAACGGGGCCGTGTGAGCTTCTTCAGTTCACCCATTTCTGCTACTCCCTTCTTCTTCTTGGCCACTCACCATTCTCATGGCTCCGAAGAGATTCTCGGCCGCAGAGAAGGGAAAAGCCCGCCAGGCAGTGCCCGACTCCCCCCGGCCAAGCGCGGTCGGGGTCGTCCTCGCAAGCATCCCGCGGTCTCTGCAGCGGCTCCCCGCGGCTACGGAGGCGGCTCCCTACGCGGTGGTGAGCACTCGGCTACCGAGGGGAGGCATGTCGTGACCGCGCGGCCCCCCAGGCCGCGCTTTCGCTCGGTGGAGGTGCTGCCGGAGTTCGTCGTGTGGTCGGCGGACCCGACCAGCACCTGGCTCCAGCTCCCCCGCTTCTTCGTAGGTGAACTGCCGGCCAGCGCCCAGTGCGGCTTTTGGCGCCAGGCGGATGGTTGCTGCAGCAGGGCCTTCTGGGCTTCGCTGGAGGTATCCCCTTCCGGAAATGGGGCCCTGACTCACGGCTGGCAAACGTTTGCCTGCGCGCGCGGCCTGAGTCGGCGGTGCACCCTGCACTTCAAGTTCGATGGCGACGCCACCCTCTACGTGAGGGTGTTTGGGGAAGATGGTCGCCGCGCTGGGTGCTGCCCCGAAGATGGTGACCGCGGCCGCCTGCCTAGCCCCGGCACCGACCAGGATGAAGACAGCGTCAGGCGTGCCGGCGGCGGTGCTCGGGGCTCGCCAAGCTTCGGCGACTCTTCCTTAGGCAGCAGCTCCTCCAGTGGTGGCCGCGACCAGCCCCCGCGCCGTCGCTCTTGCCTAGGTGAAGGCAGCGGGTCCACCCGCCGCCGCGCCTTGGTGAAGCGAGAGGAGGCGTCCACCTGAGCCCCGGGAGCAGCTCGAGCTTTTGCTGTAGGTTGGTGTTGGACAGGTCGTGTCCATTTTGTTTCCTTCCTTTCCGACGTAAGAAGAAGGTAGTACAGGGCCCCGCGGGGGCGTGTTAGAACTGTTGCTGTCAAGTGTCACGTTGCTTTTGCCATTTCTGCGCTATGTTTCCGTGCTGCGTGTCCATGTGCGGGAGTCATTTGAGCTTGGTGGAGCTTGACGCGGCCCTCGCCTCCCGAGGCTGAGGCCTTGCCGTGCGCTTCATGCCCTGCAAGGATTAGTTAGAGGGGTAACCTTTGGCCCCGGCAGCGGGGGCGATCAGCCTAGGTCCTGTATTCGTGTCGCGATGCCCATGAGGCATGGACTGGGAGGGGTGCTCCCGCAGAGGACTAAGACAGGAAAGCTCCAGACGATCGGGGCAGAAGACGCTCGCGAGGGCGCCCACGAACATCCCTCGCGAGACTTGTGCGAGAGAAAATGAGGCGAGTGGATGAAAAAGACAGAGAGTCACAAGCCAGGAATGCCAACAACTCCAACAAGACTTCAAACGGGAATAAACATGCCAACTGCAGAAAGCAAATGAAAAAGCCGCATCCGGCACCTATTCTAGTCTTCGATGTCTTCTCACCATCGCGGAGCTAAGTGCTGCCACTGGGCGTGGGCGGGAGCCACCGAGGCCCAAGGGCGGCACTCCGGAGACTCCGGGCGTGTACAGCCCCACTCATTATTACGTGAGAGTGTCACGGGAGGCGAGCTTCACAGGCATCGCGCCTTTTCCAAAGCGCGATAGCTTCACAGGCATTGGCCTTCTTCACAGGCACCGGGCCTTTCCCAAAACGTGATAGCTTCACAGGCATTGGCCTTCTTCACAGGCACCGGGCCTTTCCCAAAACACGATAGCTTCACAGGCATTGGCCTTCTTCACAGGCACCGGGACTTTCCCAAAACGCGATAGCTTCACAGGCATTGGCCTTCTTCACAGGCACTGGGCCTTTCCCAAAATGCGATAGCTTCACAGGCATTGGCCTTCTTCACAGGCACCGGGCCTTTCCCAAAACGCGATAGCTTCACAGGCATTGGCCTTCTTCACAGGCACTGGGCCTTTCCCAAAACGCGATAGCTTCACAGGCATTGGCCTTCTTCACAGGCACCGGGCCTTTCCCAGGTGCTAGGCCTCGCTCAGGGGTAGAACCTCCGGAGATGTTGAATGTTCCATGCGTTCTGGATGGGTACTCCCTCCGGAGTCTCCAAGCGCGCGGAGCCAGGCCTAAGAACATGAACAACCTTGAATGGGCCCTCCCACATGGGAGAGAGCTTGTGCAGCCCCTCCCTGGAGAGAACCTGTCTGAGCACGAGATCCCCTACCTCAAGGGTCCTGGGGCGGATGTTGCGGCTGTGGTATCGTCGTAGCGCCTGTTGATACCTTGCCTCTCGCAGTGCGGCTTCCCGACGGCGTTCCCCCCAGCACGAGGTCCGTCCCCCGCATGGCGTCCTACTGAGCCTCGTCGAATGCCAGGACCCGTGCGGAGCGATGCCGGACCTCGTGAGGGAGAATAGCCTCCGCTTCATAGACGAGGAAGAACGGGGTCTCGCCAGTCGGCTTGGTCGCTGTCGTGCGGATTGACCACAGCACGGACTGGAGCTCGTCGTGCCAGCCCCTGCCACAGGCCTCCAGCTTTTTCTTGAAGGTCCTGGCCTTGAGGCCCCTCAGGACCTCCACGTTGGCTCGTTCAGCCTGGCCATTGCTCCGGGGGTGTGCCACCAAAGCGTAGCATACCTGCGTTCCAAGGTTAGCACAGTACGTTTTGAAGAGATTACTGGTGAATTGCGAACCGTTGTCAGTGATGATGCGGTTAGGCACCCCAAACCGGCTCACGAGGCCCTTGATGAACTTGACTGCCGAGCTTGTCGGGATTGTGCGGACAGCTTCCACCTCGTCCCACTTGGTGAACTTGTCCACAACAACGTAGACGTAGCGATAGCCCCCTGGCGCCCGATGGAACGGGGCCAGAATGTCCAACCCCCAAACTGCGAACGGCCATGAGAGGGGTATGGTCTGCAAACCCCCCGCAGGCTGATGGGTCTGTTTAGCGTGAAACTAGCAGGCCTCGCAAGCCTTCACCAGCTCAACGGCGTCGTTGAGTGTTGTGGGCCAGTAGAACCCGCTGCGGTACGCCTTGCCGACGAGGGTTCGTGACGACGAGTGGTGCCCGCAGTCTCTGTTGTGTACGTCCGCCAGCAGTTCCTTTCCTTGCTCCCTGGAAATGCAACGTAGGGACACGTCATTTGGCCGCTTCCTGTAGAGCTCGCCATCCTGGATGCAATAAGCCGTGGCCTGCCGTGCCACACGCTCCGCCTCCTCCTCGTCCTCCGGCAGAATCCCTTGCATCAGGTAGTCCTTGAGCTCTGGGATCCAACATCCCACCTGAGGCTCCAACGCCAGGAGCAGGCGTGCCCCTAAGGCCGGGCCACAGACCGGAGTTCCCGAGGCAGGCGGCTGAGGAGGCTCCTCCCTTGGTTGCGCCGTGCCCGATAGCGACGGCACCGCCGAGGGCTTGAAGAGTCGCTCCTCGAAGACGGCAGGTTCCCGCGGCAGCCGCCTAGACACCCTCTTGGCAGTGTCGTCAACCTCCTGATTGGTGCCGCGAGGCACATGCTGCAGCTCTAGCCCCCAGAACTGTTTCTCCATCCTGCGGACTTCAGCGAGGTAAGCTTCCATTTGCTCGTCCTTTGGCTCGTATATCTTGTTGGAGAAGTTGACGAGGAGCTGTGAATCGCCCTTGATGGTGAGGCGCTTTACCCCTAAGGCGATCGTGGCTTTCAAGCCTGCTATCAGGCCTTCGTACTCTGCTATGTTGTTGGAGAGATTCTCTCCGTGCTGGAAGCAGAGTTGCACGACGTAATAGAGTTTGTCCTGAGTGGGGAATACGAGCACTGCGCCAGCTCCCGCGCCGTGTCGGGAGAACGCCCCATCGAAGTACATGACCCAGCCGTCCGGCGCTTCGTTTCCTGGGGAAAGTGACCGGTCTTCGCCAGCCTTGAGACCCGGTGCTTCTGCCCATTCTGCCACGAAATTCGCAAGTGCGGCTCCCTTGATAACCCTGGTCGTACTGAATTCCAGCTGAAATGCTTGTAGTTCGATGTTCCATTCAGCGACCCTTCCAACTGAGTTGGGGCTCCTGAGTACCCTCTCCAAGGGGTATGCCAAGACGACCTTGATGGGGTGGCCTTGGAAGTAGTGTTGTAGCTTGCGTGAGGCCACCAATAGCGCGAGGAGGAGCTTTTGAGGCATGGGGTACCGCGCCCTCGCGTCCCGTAGCACTATGCTGACGAAATACATGGGATGCTCGATGAGGTTGAGGGTGTTGACGCAGCTTGCGTCCTCCAAGGGTCGTGGCGCCTCCTGAGGCAACGGAGCTCCCAGCCCTTGATCGTTTGAAATGGCCTCCCTGCCTCGGGTGCGCCCTCCTGCTGCGGCTGCCCCTCTCCGGTTGTGGTCGCGACCCTCGCGGGGCCCTCCTGGCCTCGCTCTGCTTCAGCCTGGTCAGTCGACGTGGCCTTGGCCCGATGCTCCTCCCTGACCGCCACCAGAGCTGCGCTAGCGGAGTAGCGCGTGGCCGCAAGGTAGAGCACCAGGGGCTCCTGAGGGCGAGGGGCTACCATCACTGGTGGGCTAGTAAGGTACCTCTTGAGTTCTTGGAACGCCTTGTCGGCCTCTTCAGTCCATTCGAAGGGGCCTTTCTTCTTCATAAGCTTGAAGAAGGGCAGTGCTCGCTCCCCTAGCTTGGATATGAAGCGCCCTAGCGCGGTTACACGCCCGGTGAGCTTCTGCATCTCCCTGAGGGTCTTCGGCGGGCTCATGTCCTCGACCGCCTTGACCTTCTCCAGGTTGGCCTCTATGCCTCTGTGGGATACTAGGAAGCCCAGGAGCTTGCCCGAGGGGACTCCAAACACGCACTTCTCCGGGTTGAGCCGTAGGTCCACTTCATTGAGGCTTGCAAAGGTTTCTTCCAGGTCCTATATCAGGGTTCTTGCCTCAGGAGACTTCACCACAATGTCATTGACGTAAGCTTCAGCGTTCCTCCCGAGCTGCCGACCTAAGGTGATGTGCATCAGCCGCTGAAAGGTCGCGCCTGCGTTGCACAGCCCAAACAGCATGCACGTATAGCAGTACACTCCACACGGGGTCAGGAAAGCCGTCTTCTCCACGTCTTCTACCGCCATCTTGATCTGGTGATAGCCCGAGAAGGCATCCAGGAAGCACAATAGGTCACACTCTGCGGTGGAGTCGACTAGCTGGTCGATGCGGGGGAGCGGAAATGGATCCCGCTGGCAGACCTTGTTGAGGTTGGTGAAGTCGATGCACACGCGCTCTTTTCCTCCCTTCTTAGGCACGACGACCGGATTAGCCAGCCAATCAGGGTAGCGGACCTCGCGAATAACCCCTGCCGCCTCTAGCTTTTGGGTCTCTTGAACGATGAAAGTCTGTTTCTCAGTAGACTGCCGCCTTGCCTTCTGCTTCACAGGGCACACATTGGGGCACACGTTGAGGTGATGCTCAATCACTTCCCTTGGGACCCCCTCTAACTGATCTGGTTCCCACGCGAACACCTTCTTGTTCACGCGCAGGAACCTGATCAGGGCCTTCTCCTGCTCGAGCTCGAGGTTGGCCCCTATGGTGAAGGTGGCGCTAGTGGACCCGTCCTCATTGACTAGTACCTGCTTGGTTTTCGCCTTGTCTTGGGTGAACAGCTACTTCTTTTTAGCCGGAGCAGCCCCCTTGGGCTCAAGGGCGTCGGTGCTAGTGGGCTGCGCCACCGCGGCCGCCCTGAAAGCAAGCCGGAGCACCTGCAGCGCATCCCTTGTGTCTCCTAACACGGTGAGGACGCTGCTGCTCCCGGGCATCTTCATGAGGTTGTACGCCGGGTGAGTTGCTGCCATGAACCGAGCCAAGGCCGGATAGCCGAGGATGGCATTGTAGGGGAGGCCGATGGGGGCAATGTCGAAGTCGATCAGCTCCATGCGAAAGTTGTCGCAGGTGCCGAAGGTCACTGGGAGGCGGATCTACCCCAAGGAGGTGGTGGAACCGGCTCCGACGCCCGAGAAAGGCCTGTTGGGTTGGAGCCGCTCCAGCGACACATGGAGGAGGCTGAAGGCCTCCACCGAGAGCACGTTGAGGCTGGCACCACCGTCGATGAGGGTCCTGGTGACGGCCACCTGGAAGATGGTGGGGGTGCACAGCGTCGGGAGCGCGCCTGAACCAATGGGGTTGAAGGGGTGGTCCTCCGAGTCGAAGGTTAGATCGGCCTCGGGCGCCACCCAGCTCGGGGGGGCTTCTCGGTGCTTGGAGGCGGTGCTGATCCGGCGGGCGAACGGCTTGACGTGATGAGTCGAGGGTGGTGCCTGGGAGCCACCCAGGAGAGCTGCGACGACGGGCGGCGCTGGTGCGACGAAACGGGCGAGGAAGAGGTCACGCAGCTCCTCCCAGGAAGTGACAGAGGCCGTCGGTAGGTGGAGGAGCCACGCGCGCGGGATGTCGGTGAGGGCCATGGGTAACCAATTGGCCATCACCCGATCATCGCCCCGGCTCCGAAGACGGCCTCCTCGTACGCCAATAGGAAAATCATTGGGTCCGTCGCGCCGTCGTAGCGCGGCGGCATCTCGGGCCTGAACTTGCGCGGCCACTGCACCTGTTCCAAGGCGTGGGCCAAGGCCCGGAGCCCCCTAGCCCCAGTGTCGGCATCCGTTGCTGGAGCGGGCGGCGCGTTGTCCGCCATGAGGGCGGGATGCGATGTCGAGGGAGAGCGGGTCGTTGGGAGGGAGGACTCCGGCGCACCCCTATCTGGCGCGCCAAATGTCGGATTTCGGGTTCCGGCAGACCCTTGAGGTTCGAACACTGGGGTGCGCGTGGAGATCTCTCCCCTACCAATCTACATCCGATCCTCTCATGTGAACTAAGATGAAAATGATGAACAACACAGGAGACACGAGGTTTATACTGGTTCGGGCCACCGTTGTGGTGTAATACCCTACTCCAGTGTGTGGTGTGGTGGATTGCCTCTGGGGCTGATGATGAATAGTACAAGGGAAGAACAGCCTCGTGAGAGGTGTTCTTGAGCTGGTGTGATGAACTGCTAGGGTGAGTTCAGTCGCCTCTTCCTCTCTCTGCTAGGGTTCTACCAGATTTCCAGCTGTCGCTCTACTCTGTGGTGGCTAGCTCTATTTATAGAGGCCCTGGGCCTCTCCCCAAATAATGAGCGGGAAGGGCGCCAACAATTGGCCATTTTAAAGGGGAACATCTAGTACAAGTTATCCTGACCAAAGGTGGTCTTCGGCTGCCAAAAGCACTGGTGATGACGCCGTCTTGGGCTCCACGGTGACCTCTGTCCTGCCGCTCTGCTGGTCTTGGTCTCGTTGCACCGGAATGGTAACCTTTGCCTGATACCTTGGCCTATGCTTGCCCCCTTTGCACCAAAGGGGAAACAAGGACCCTGCGCAGGCCGACGCCCGCCTGGCCTTGATCGTCATGGCTTGCGTCATGGGATCCTCGCGAGGTACCCCTGCCTTGATCTCTCTGCCTCCTCGCGAGCCTGCCTGATGAGGCTGCCTCTGAGGAAGCTTCCTATCGTCCGCCCCGCGAGGCTTGGCCCCTCGCGAGGGTCTTGAGATTGGGCTGATGAAGATGGGCCGTGCTGGGCCCCCACCTGAGCCACGCCGCAGGCCGCAGGCAGGCAAGTCTGGGGACCCCCATTCCCAGAACGCTGACAGAAGCAACAACAAAAATGAACGACCCATTCTAACATCATGTTACCTTGAATCGGGAAGCATGCCCGCCAAAATATGACTGAAGAATAAGCTCCACTGTATCTTCGTTGAGCTTGATCTTGAAACGAGAAAATTCAGCCACAAGGAAAAATTCCTTGAGATTACATCCATCAATAAAGTTCACTGGCACACCAAACTTCTTCTAGTTCTTGCCATCGAAGGCCAAACCTTGATCAAACTAAAGGTCGGAAAGAGCCATGGATGGTAATGGGTGGTGGTCGTCGTGGCCGGAGTAGCAGACGACGATATGGGGGGGGCGTCGCGACCGGAGTGGTCAGCGGTGCGACGGCTGAGCATTGGCCGGAGTGGCCTACGGTGGGCTAGGTGGAGTAGCTAGGCCGCAGTGGGCGTGTACTGGATTTTCTCGTACATATCGATTTAGATGTTTTGTGCTTCAAATCCTTAGAAGTAGAAAGGCCACAAGGACTAATTTGTCCTTCAGTTGGAAAGTCATTTTCTTTGACAAACTGCACAACCAAGAGCTAAACAATAGGTAAGCTGGTAGAGCAAGCGTAGCCTGATAACTAAGGGTGTGTTTGGTTGCGGAATGAAGTGGAATGGAATGTCATGGTTTCATTCCACTAGAATGGGTTGGTTTCATTGTTACGTTTGGTTAGGAATAATAGGTAGAATGGAATGGTTACGTTTTAGTGTTTGGTTGGTGAGATGGAACAAAACGAATTTGGTTCATTTTGATAACATACATACACAAGCATGGCAGATATATGATATTTAGTATATCTACAACCATTTCTCTTGCCCCAATACATTTCTAGGAGTACAAGACAAAAGAAGCAATGTTCAGAGAAGAATCAAGAATATATGAAAGTAAGGAAAGAAATATACTAGTGCACCATATGGTAGTGCTATATCACTGCCTCCCCTAGCACATCAGGCCGCAGCCGGCAACCATCGGCCCGCCACCCCATAGCCACTCGCTAGTCACAACTTCTCCTCTTCTGATCGATAGGAAGAGATGAGGGAGAGGTGACGCAGTACGAGGGATGGAGATGCTAGCCACCATGGGAGAAGGAGAAATGATGGGAAGGTGAGGGGAGACGATGGGGAGGCGAGGGATAGACGACGCTGGGGAAGGAGGGAGGTGGCTTGGCCTAGCGCAGCTCAGATTAAGAGAGGGGAAGGTGCGAGAGATGGAGTGTGTCGTGCGAGTAGAGGAGAAAGCTTGATCCGCGTGGTCCACTCATTTTTTGAGGTACTGTCTGGTTCTGCATAATCAGTGAATATGTTGGTCCCTAGAACCAGTGTGTTCTGGTACCTAGGACGAACCAAACATGAGAATGGGCCTTCATAGAACCGACCCATTACGTTCCACCCACTATCAGGAACCAAACACACCCTAAGATGTTTCAAGGTTTGATATCTCTTCCAGCTGAAAAGAAACGCCATTCAAAGCTAGCTTCCAGCCAGATAGTCACATTTCCATGGATCGCTCATCTCTTCTCTATTCAACACTTCAACCATTTCATCACCTCCATACCAGTACATCCCCTCCATCACCATAGTCCGCAGATTCATATGAATTTACCACCATATAAGTATACACAACACGTTCGGTGTCATTTTCCTAAATATTTCCCTGGTTATGGTCTTCCCCAAACCACACCACTTTGAAACTTAATCAGATATGAAGCTTTGTCTACGCTAAGATGAGATCCATATGTCAAGATAGACACCCCAAAACATGAATAAACATTGTGCTTTCTCAATGCTTTTGCAAATTCGCAAAAACCACTTCAGAAAATGTCCAATATATATTAGAGAAAAATTCATTGTATATTAGCAAAAGGTGCACTCTACATTAAAAAAAAGTTCATTATATATGAAAAAACGTCCATTGTATATTAGAACTTTGTTCAGTGTGTATTTTAAAAAATGTATCGATACCCGAGGCAGCGAGCTCCTATGCAGCGCTTCACGCGCTAGGGAAGCTACCTAGCACCCACGCGTCAACACTGGTGGGCCAACCCATTTACATTTCACATTTTTTTCCTCATTCGCTAGACCAAAATTTGGCCAAAAAATGAGAAAAAGGAAAAAATGTGAAATCAAAAAATTCATGGATTTTTTTAAAAGTTCACCGATTTGAAAAAAAATTCATTGAATTTTTAAAAAGGTTCATCGAATTCGAGAAAAAGTTCATCAAAATAGAAAAAAATCATCAATTTTGAAAAATAGCTCATTAACATTAAAAAGTTCATTGAATTAGGAAAAAAATCATCTATTCAAAAAAAAGTTCAAGGATTTTGAAAAAGTTCATCAATTTTATAAAAAATTTAAAATTGGTAAAATTCATCAATTTTGAAAATAGTTCATGAATTTCAATAAAAGCTCATGGATTTTGGAAACAAATTTGCACGAATTTGAATATAAGTTCATCGGTTTTGAAAAAAATGTCATGAATTTGAATGAAAGTTCATGGATTTTGGAAGAAAGTTTCAATGATTTTGAAGAAAAGGTTCATAAATTCTAAAAGAATCCACGCATTTAAGGAAAAGGAAAAAAGCAAGAAAAAAGGAAAAAGAAAACTGGATAAACCCATGAAGTGGAGAAAGTAATAAAAGGAAATAAACATCAATTATTTCAAAACCGGTTTGATAGCCGAGAGGTTAGTGCACTTGCCCATTGAAGGTGACGTTGTGAGTTTGAATCAAGTTTTTTGCACCGTTTTTGGAGTTTACATAAAATGAAAGGGTATGGGTCAGCCATGGTAAGAGTGCCTTCAGCGCCAATTAACGAAAGGGGGTGAATTGGTGACTTGGCAGCTTGACTTGCTCTCTTGATGAAACAACCGGAAACCTTTTCTGTGCAGATATGAAAGGTTTTCCCTTGAAGGTTCAACTAGATTGCGAAGGTTTTCCCTGGTTCGCTAGATCGCATTTTGTTAGAAAGGCAAAAAATAAAATTAATTCAGGAAAACACGAATTCAAAAAAGTCATGGATTTTCAAAAAATGACATCAATTTAAATAAAGTTCATAAATTTTTTTTAAAAAGAGTTCATCAAAATCAGAAAAACTTCATCAATTATGCAAAAAAGGTTCATGGATTGGGAAAAAAATTGATTTCCAAAAAAGTTCACAAAATTGGAAATGTCCAACAATTATTTTAAAAAAGCCCACTGATTTTGAAAATTGTTCACGAATTTGAACATAATCTGATGGATTTTGAAAAAAATGTTCAAGAATTTGAATAAAAGTTCATTACTTTGAAAAATGTTCTTGAATTTGAAAAAAAGTCATGGATTTAGCAAACTATGTTTCATTGAAGTTCAAGAAAAAAATCATAAATTCTAGAAGCATCCACGCATTTAAGAAAAAAAGGAAAAAAAAGAAAAAGAAAACTGAATAAAACCATCGAGAAAGAAACCCACGAACTGGAGAATGCAATAAAAGGAAATAAAAAGTAAGTACTTCGAGGGAAATTATTTCCAAGGGTATATGGCTGGCCCATAGTATTAAAATAATGTACGCATTTTTAAAAGTTCATATTTCCCACATTTTTGTTACAATTCAAAAAGGTGTTGAGAAATTCCAAATTTTGTTCACATTTTCTATGAATTGTTCTGAATTTCAAAAAAAGTTAGGAATTTTAAATTTTATTCAGGTTTTCAAAAAAAGTTTGGAGTTTTTGAATTTTGTTCACGTTCTAAAAAATATTTAAAATTTTGCAATTTTGTTCATATTTTAACAAATTCTTCAGAATGTTTGAAAATATTCCAAATTTTGAAAGGAAATCATGTCCAAAAATGTTTGGAGTTTCATAATTTTGTTCATGTTTCAAGAAATTGTTCTCATTTTCAAAAAATGTTCAGAATTTTAATGTTTGCTCATGTTTTGAAACAAATTTAGGGTTTCAAATTTGTTCATGTTTCTAAAAATTGTTCGGAACTTATAAATTTGTTCGTGTTTCAAAAAAACTGGAGGCAAAAATTTTGTTTGTGTTTTCAAAAGTTATTCATTTTAAAAGAAAAATAAGAATTTCAGTTTTCTGTTCACATTTTTTAAAGATTGTTCATAATTCCTAGGATCGTTCGTGTTTTCAAAAAAAATTGCAATTTCAAAAGAAATTGGAATTTGATAAATTGTGTGTGCTTCTTAAAATCCTTGAGTAGTGTTGAGTTACGTTGCATGTCTTTTGTTCTACTAGAACAATGTTCGTGCGTTGCAACGGGATATAAATATTGTAGTACGTTAGCTTGTAATTTACCCGTCGATAATAATGCGACAATGAATTACCCTATATTTTGATTAGAAGTTTGGTAGGTAAGTTAAAGTGGAATTGGTTCAGAAGGTATATAAATTAAGATGATTGATTATCATATACATGGAAGTTTGGACCAAGGGATGGTGGCAAGAAATGTGAAATGAGAACCTTACATTCTTTTTAAGTAGTAGGGAAGTTATATTTCGCGCTGCCCATATGTCACGACCACTGAGCCAGTTCGACGGCTAACGATGTTCCGACCTCAACAAACGTTGTTCGGATCGAATCCTGGCTCGCACACTACTTTTTTTCATGATTTTTGCGCCCTATCATACCCTAAGTGTTTGACCCCAATGGGACGGCCCAATCAGCTGCGCTCTGTGCGAAGAGGCGTCTATTTGCCGCAGAATGCGACAAATAGAAGCTCCCTTCGTTAGTCTTCTCCTACTTCACACATTAATGGATGAAATACTGCTAAATTGTGCGGATGGGCTAGGCCGAGTAGGCATTAGTACCACTCAATTGTTACCCATACTTCGCCGCGAGTTTCACTTGTTTTTTTCTTCTTCCTTTCTTTGACAGGAAGGCTGTGAGGGGCCGCCCTATTTTAACATATAATGAGGCTGGCCAACTCGTCTCCTTAGTTGTCCCTCGATTTGCTTCGATTTGGACCGTTGGATGTTGGTTAAACTGTTTATTTTCGCGTTGGTGGACGTTGGATCTTCGTTGGTTCTCGTTTTGACCGTGCAGTGTGTTCTCAGCAGACCATGACCTGTGGGCTCGGTCTCTCAGCCGATTGGCTGGGTGAGCCTTTTTCGGGCACGGGCGGCCTCTCCCGCCGCGCCGCGTGCGTGCGTCGTGGGCGCTATGCGCGATTTACGCGTTATGCGGTTCCCGCTCGCCCCTGTGGTTTGCTTGTCAGTGACGCTGCAGGTGGGGCTGTCTTCTCCTTGGTCCCGTGCGTCATTGTCCTGCCTCTTACTTTTTTGTGTGCGCGTGGCCTCCCGCGTCTGGATTGGCTCGTGCCGAGTATGGAGCGAGGAGGGACGCCATCGCCATGCTGCGTCGCGTCGTGAGGCATACTGGAGGCTTCTTTTTCTTTGGGTCGTTTGTTACCTTTTCCTGTGTCGCTTTGACCCGTCGCCCACCTGCCTCGTCATCCCTCTCGCTGTCCTCTCTGAGGCATAGCCCTCTTCGTCCACCCCAGGCCCAGCAGGTGATGGGGGCGCCACCCTGGTTGCGAGGAAGCTGCTGGAGGAAGAGCTCAACTTGGACATCGTCGACCGAAGGAGGGGATCGATTCGATCTGCAGAAGAGATATAGTAGATGAGAGGGGGAGAGGGAAGGAAGGAGAGGGATTCTATCTCCAAGAGAGAGAGAGAAGATGAGAGGGAAAGACAGATGGAAGTAGAGGAGGGAGAAAGAGAGAGGAAAGATGAGAGGGAGACGCGACAACGGACATGAGAGGGTCAACAGTCGGCGTTGGCCTGCCCGGGCAAGGTAGGGCGCGACCAGAAGGTTGGTGGTGGCTCGATCCGCTTCTAGATCAGGACCTACGAGGAGGGTGGGGCTCGGGCGTGAGGTACGGCAGGCTGCGCTCCACCTCTTCCTCGAGGTGCACGTGTAGTGGGTGGACGGCAGCTCGCGCGGTGGTGCGGGGGCCTCAACGGGTGCGCAATGGGGACTCCATGCATCTCCTACGCTCCGCAACGAGAAATTTGACTATTTATTATTAAGTTCATCGGACTTTGATTATAACTACAAAGTTCATTTTTTCTTGACAAAACATGGCTAGGGACTAGTTTGTGAGAGAAGATTAGTGCTAGGGAAAAAGAAGAAGATCCCACACGTCGTATACATGTACAAGTACAAGGTTGGTGATCGGCCCATAACTATCGACATCGCTCCATGCCTTCATCTATACCTAGCCGTCGCAACTCATCAGGCAGCGACGCCGCCTCCTCAACCCCAGGCGACGAAGTCATCGTCCGGTGCGCCGGCCGCCGGCAAGTCAGGTCCCCAGCAGATCCTAATGTTCAGGCGAACATCCGGCTAGCCGCTCACAATTCTTCTACGCTGTTTCTAATATCTCCATGTAAGTACTCAATCGTACTCGGCAGTATATGCCGCTAGCCGCTCACAAGTCCGTCTAGTACTTGTAGTATGCTAATTTCTCCATGTACTTTGTAGTACTCGTAATCACAAGGTACAGTCAGTTATCCAATTTTTGCAAAATATGTATGTTCTCTCAACCCTGTGGAAATAAGTGTGCGCTTTTTAGTGCTAGGAAAAGTAGGAGAAATGAGGCTCCATGGGAAGCTGCAAGTAGTCCTCGAGCTGTGACAAGGAGGTAAATAACTTGCTTGCTTTCTTATTTACAATACTTTTATGTTGCTTTCTTATGATATAGTTTCTTTTCCTAGTCAAACTGCATTATCTCCTGGGCCAGTTACAAGCAGCCAAACTGGAATGTCCCTTGCGGAAACTCCATCCAAATCTCCTGCAAATTCAATAAAGAATCCTCCCAAAAAGCTCACACTGAAGAGGAGGAAGCTCGATCTGTGATATTTGTTTGTCACTAGAGAGAGTTATTTGCCATGGAGTCATTTGCAAGTTCTGTGCTATCAAGTTCGTGACGTTTGAAGTTATTTTTTTCAATAATTTTATGAGATGTGAACTCACCTCGATAAGTAGATGGTCAAGCATAAACTACTTATTATGTCTTTTCCTCATGCAACATTCTGCCGGATGACACTTTTATCTGATATATCTTGTTATTTTGAGATACTCATCATTTGTTGAAATCATTATTGTGTGTGTTTTCATATATCTATCATACGCTAACTGCTAGATTACTTGGCAAATCTAGATGCTGCTGTGTACGCTTGCTACCAGTCGGCATTGTTGGCCTCGCACGAACTTAGCACGAACTGATCTAGAGGCCAGCGATCAGTTCGATCTTTTGTTTCCCTACTATAGTCGTAGCATGTCAATTGTCAAAAGTAAAAAAATGAAAAACGTTGCACGTAAAATAGAATCGTAGCATCTAGCACTGGGCACCACACTTTTTTTGGTCTTGGAACGATGGATCAGTATATGTTGTGTGTGTAGCGATCGATGTGTATACGACCTGTGTACATGTGGGATCTTTTTCATTTTCCCCTAGCACTAATCATCTCTTACGCTCTAGTCCCTGGTTAACGTTTTGTCAAGAAAAAAATGAACTTTGTAGTTATAATCAAATTCAAACGAACTTAATAATAAATAGTCAATTCTCTCCTCCGCAACCCTCTCCTTCCCGACACGGCAGAAACAAGGATGCCGAGGCCGTTCAGGTTTGCCTTCACCTCCTCTCATCTGCAGCTTCATTCAATCATATATATTAAATTGGTAGGTATTCCAGGGATTTAGCTTATGGAGAAGTTTCCATGTACACATATCACTAAAAGTGGAATGTATATTCCAAATGCCAACACAACCATAGTCCAATATGCAGAACTATTTGCGCCCACGCAGCACATACCTCTTCTACACTTACAAGTCTTCCTTTCCAGGATTGCCATGGTGAGCTGCTATTGTATTGCTTTATAATTTTTTTGTCCCTTTGCTAAACTTTGTTCTCTTATTTTGATGCTATGATTTGAAATGGCTAGATGAGATTTGTGGTGAAAAGTTTCCTTTCTTTTGTTTACCTACAGATCTTGAATGCACGATTGATGATTTTGTTTGATAGGTTAGAAATCTAAATAATAAACATTTTTAAATTGTGTAGTTGGTAAACATCGAAATACAAGGAAAATATACTAGCTTACTACAATGTTGTTTGATCAATTGCTTTGCAGGAGGCTCACTGATGGAGTATGCCTAATCTCAGTTTATTGCATGGTGTTGGTATGTTTCTTTTATTCTATTTAGGAGGGTTCTAAACTATTAAGGGAAACATACAATTTATCAGTTTGAGACCTGCTTCAGTCTGTGTGCTGCTGCAGGGGGACTTTGGATGGTGGTCTTGATATTCCGCACAGTGACAAGAGATTTGCTGGCTTCAAGAAGAATGAGAAGTAGCTGGACACTGAGATTCACCGCAACTACATTTATGAAGATCATGTTGCAGACTACATGAAGGTGAGTTGGATCCATTGTCCTTGTGGTATTATTATAATGCCATTTCTTCGTTCCCCTGGGCTATCGTTGTTGTATACATGAATTCTTTCTGAGCCCGATTCATCCATATAAAAGTATCCTAAAACAGTGTACTTTGTTCTTATTTCTGAAGCAGGTTACTGAATCTTGTTTTAACTTCTGCCCTACCCTTATTTCAGTCAATAGCTGATGACGAACCTGAGGCGTACCAATTTCACTTTAGTGAGTACATCAAGAAGGGGATTGCGGCTGATGACATGGAAGCACTGTACAAGAAGGTTCATGCTACCATTCGTGCTAATCCTACCATGGAAAAATAAACCAAGGAACCTCCGAAGACACACAAGAGGTAGATGTATCTTGCTGTTTATTAAAGTCAGACAACTTATTTCAGCACTTTCATTGGATTGCAAGTACGGGACTGTTCGTTGCAGGTATAATCTCAGGAAGCATTGAGACACAGCTTGCCTTGTATGTGATGTTGCAGCTCAAAATTAAGATGTTGTCAATCCAATAAGAGAAGCCAAGGAGCTATTGGCGATCATGTGGTGCGTACTAGATCATGAAGTTTATCAGTATGCAGTAATGGCTATCAATGGTTTCTCATACTCATGTAGTCCATTCACTCCTAAACTGTATGTTCTTATTTTGTTAAAACCTTGAAGTATTAAGATGTTAGGCTAAATATATTCCTTCATAATCAATAATAGAAATTTTTTGCTATGCAATAAGATACAGTTTCATGCAAAAAATAATCTTGTCTTATATAGTTATATATCAAAACTATGGATTTGCTATGCACTTCTTGTGATCATTAGTGTTCACTTTTTCCTTCGTATTTTGTTGGACACCTGCGGCATC
Source organism: Triticum dicoccoides (assembly GCF_002162155.2). Taxonomy (NCBI): domain Eukaryota; kingdom Viridiplantae; phylum Streptophyta; class Magnoliopsida; order Poales; family Poaceae; genus Triticum; species Triticum dicoccoides. Next base: position 195,766,030 of record NC_041390.1, on the reverse strand, counting down.
GTGGTGTCGGATGCGACGGACACTGGCAGGTCCGCGCCCATATCATGCTCACGGAGCCTGGCCTCTTTAGTCGTGTTCTCCATCTTGCAGCACATGATGAACTACACTGTAGAGTTCAGCTGTGTTTCCCCTGTTTTCTTCTACTACAAGAGTTCTAATGATTTTTTCGAGGGAAGAGTTCTAATGATTTGTACTGTTTGGCTGCAAATTTATGTTCTTTGCATCACCATATGGATAGTCATAACGATTGAAGAGATTTCAGAGAGTTTCACAATCTGACTCGAGTCACAGGCTATAGGTTAACTTTAATTGAATGGTAGTATGGGAGTAATAATTCTGAAATCTAGAAATGATCTTGTTGCTCGTATAGATCTTTCTGGTAATCTGATCTACCTTTGCTGTATTAGTGGTGTTGGGTTAAAAATCAACAGTGATGCTTAAAATAGCTAAAGGTGATTGTTGTAGTTACTGGGATCCTCCAAGTGGATCATAATAATGATGAGAAAACATAACCAAAAAACATAAAATGGATTAAAAGGGAACCCACTTTCTAGGATTGTGGGCTGAAGAGAGAATGGATGCATGCTTTGTCTCAAGGAGATTATCTGACAAGAATGAATTAGTCATCAACAGTTGAGGCGCAGCGAACCTTCTTACTTGCTCCACCTTGTTATTCTCTTCTTTTTTTTCTCCTTCGTTGTTGTGTCGCTCGACTGCATCTTTATTAGTTCAAACTCATGCTTGTTTTAGCTAGGATGAATTAAGGAATGGTTGCCATTTCATGGTACAGTTGAGCTGATGTTGAGTATGTGTTTGTGTGTAGCGGTTCATTTCCTCCTTTTCTTTCTGCAACATTTCGTTCACTTGCTTATAGAAAGATTCATCACATAGGCCTTTAGCTTGATTGTTCCGCATACCATGAGAACCAGCATGACTTTGGATATATGTTTCTGCAGATTTTAGAATGTATCCAAGACTGCAGGGAAGTTAATTACACCATCTGTGGAAGATGGACTGTGGAAGATGTACATAGCCCCTCAGGTTATTTCACTTTGTCCTGGATTAATAACAGATTACTAATTTATTTGTTTAAACAGGGCGGGTTATTTACGAAAGTATTTGCTATGCAGAACTGGTCAGCATTAACTCTAGACCATTTACTATTGACTTGATAATTTACATGTTGGCAAGGACTTATTCCTGCAGCCTGGTCATAATTGCTCAGCCAATTTCCCAACCCAAATCCAGAACCACTTCATTTTTATATATTTATGTGCTTGATGAAATGCCTTAGTGATTAAGCTCTGCACTTTGTTTTTCTTTGTTCTCCTGCTCACAGATTAACCGATGGCTGCAAGACCGAGAGAAGCATTAGGAACTGGTGCGCAGCGTCTTCCAGTGTATGCGTACACACAATTCACTTTCCTTTTCTTTTCACACTTTTTATAGATGATGTGGTTGAGTTACGGAGCCTCTTCTTGTAGTGTTGTCTGCAAGGCCGAAGGGTGTGAGCAATTTCATTGAGGCTGATGCAATCTTTGGACCAGTAGTGACGCCAGTGCCTGTATATCCCATGACTGGTTCTTTCAGCTCAATATCCATACACTACTTGTTTGTATTCTGTATTCCAGTGCAAATTATGATTGTTGCTAAACACTCTTGCATGTAACTGCATTACTATCTGCTCTAAAAAATGTCACTGCACTACCACAATGCTAGCATGCATTCCTTTTCACATCTAACACTTATTGAATTGTTCATCTTCTTTCTCCTCTGTTTGTCACGAAGATTATTCTATGACAACCTCTTTGAGGAGATAAACTAATCTTCTTGTCGCAGTTTTTGTTGAAACATTGATTAGGTGCTCCAAGAATGTATGTGAGCTTGACATTGTATTTAACGGCATCAAGGTACAATGATTCTCTTTGTTTGTATTTTATTCTGGAATGTCACTGTCATAATAAATAAAGTCCAGAAAAGCATTGGTGTTTTTATCTTAGTATGTACTCCCTCCGTTCATAAATATAAATCTTTTTAGAGATTTCAATAAGAACTACATATGGATGTATATAGACAAGCAGACGCTTTTTTGTAGCTTAGTTTCATATGTTGAATTGTGTTGTTGAGTGCAGTGCGTAGGCTCTTTATAAATTGCTCAGTAGGCAGTCAACGCGACACATGTGGGGGCTGTGAGAGCTGTGAATGGCATCAGTCTTGTCATACTTATGAGCAGGAGCACGGGCCACATTACTCTTCATGCCACTCTGACCAGCCGAGATGTTGACTGCTGCTTAAATCCTGAGATTGATTTCCACGTTGTAATATAAGGGAGGCCTCTTTGAGTTCCTGTATGAAAGGGTAAATAAGAAGGGGCATGTTTTCATGGTAGTTGCTCAAGGTGTTGGTCAGGAGTTGATTACCTGGACCGATGACCAGAACCAAGAGCAGGATGAGTATGTTAACATGTTGTTCCTTGACGTTGGCCTTCTTCTATAAAGTTTACATAACTCTCCTCCATGGTTAAAAAACCAATTTTGTTTTGTTTCTTTGACGGTTACTCATTTCTCTTACCGTTGTTGTATCAAAACAATTGTATTTTTGTTTATGGCCGCTTGGGCTCATTTTCTAGGAGAATGAGATGTGGGATAATCTACTCTGAAATGCTTGGTTCCCTTCAAACAATTTATAAGCTAACTAATTTTGGCTGCTACTGCACATGAAACAATCGTACTATGTTGTTGCCATCTTGCCTTTTATGTGAGCTTAAACACACAATCAATTAAAATTTTACTAAGTTCATACCGTATGTATTTGCTCAAACAAAGTTGTTGAAAATGCAAATACTTTTAACGACTACATGATTTTAAATGGGACTCTGCGCCATTTGGCGAAACGGGTCATGTTATACAAATATAATTTTTTAGCACAATGGGTCATACAATTTTTTTTTCAAATTCGGATTTTGCAATGTGATAAACATATTTTCAATATAGCATGGTTTAACACATGGGTTTTCTGACTACCAATATCGAATATGATCTTGCAAAATGAAACAATTTTCATCAACAACATGGCTTTAGCGGGTCTCTGCGCCATTTGGCGCAACGGGTCAACTAGTAATATAATTGGTGCAAACAAACCAGGGTTGGGCAATTGATGTAGGTGACTGCGGGTATGGCTAACGGTGAGAAGTCAACAGTAGTGAGGACCAGTCCCGTGGAGGCGGCCTCGCGTCGGTGCCTTATGGTGCAGTATCTGTTGGCAGGGATGAACAAAAAACATCAGCGCTAGAAACGCAGACTCCCCTATCGCTCGCGATATGTGAGAGAGGGGGTGTCCAGCGCTGGATGTGTTGTTCACCGTGGAGGCTAAATCAGGAGGGAATAAGGTTAGGGTTGGAGCGCATGCGCACAGAGAGTCATGTAGAGTTCATTCGGGCATGCTCCAGAGTGTTTTGTGGGTTTTTTAGGATAAAACCACGTGGGAGAGCGACAGGTCGGAGAGGATTGGTGGAAAAAGTGGGAGATTGGACGAAGGGGAGGGCAGAACGTAGTTTTTTGGCAGGAAAATAACCTTACTCTTTTGTTAAGTAGTAGAGATAATGAAACACATGTGCAAATGTGCTTTCTTGTAACTTAGTAGAAATTGAAGCGAGCCTAGCAAATCAAACACAAAAGAACATCTTAAAGTAATAAACATATATGAGGCATATATCCTCAATGTAATCACAAACAACATCAGTTCAGATTCATGCTCGTTCTTGAATATTGACTTCTTTACATTGGATCTTTGATGTATTGCATATAGAACAATATTCCTGAAAATTGGGTGTCATGTATGAGAAGATATACATATCAGCCAACTAACCCAAATGACCGACTGATTGGAAGAAGAGTCCGTTTTTGTCACTTCAAAATAAATTAAGAACTTTTTTTTCAAAACATAAAATCAAGAACTATCATGTAACTTGGGATTGAAGCATATCATTATCAACATCAAAGCAAGTGCCACAAACATGTAATAATGAAAAGGGAAAAAAGATCTCACCCATCCATAAGAAACTAATTGTAGAACTCATTTGTTCCGCCTCACAGACCTAAATACCTGCTTGGGAAATTAACCAACATGGAGCATGGTTAGAAGGATGAAGAATACATAATTTTTATCTAACATGTTCACAGTAACAATAATCAATCAATGGAATGAAGAATGGTAGATAGAGGGGGTAAGAAAAAACTAAGGCATGCAAGTGATCTTGAAAAGGTAGTCCTTGTTCATCTCGGCCTTCCTAAACACATGGCGAGGATGATGAACACGCCGGACCCCTCCAGCGTTGCCCCCAAGTTGGTCGTCACCTATGAATCCCTTCCGCTACAGTATAATTTTGAGATTACTGCACATTTACATGATAAGATTGACCATGGTTGCATTTCAGGGCATGAATAGACTGCACAGGGAAATTGATGTGGGTGACACAGGATGTGGGTAGCAGCAGAGGAAAGGTAGTGAGGACGGTGATCGTCGGGACGACTCTGTGGTGTCCCGACGAGACGAGCCGCATGGTGGCAGCCTAGGGAGGCTAGGAGCTCCACACCCTCCTCGATGTCGTTGGCGAAGTAGTCGAGGCACAGTGTCGAATCGCTGGATCATCCGTGTAGGTGGCTCACTAGTGTGGCATGATACGTCTCCGACGTATCTATAATTTGTGATTGTTCCATGCTATTATATTATCTGTTTTGGATGTTTTATATGCATTAATATGCTATTTTATATTATTTTTGGGACTAACTTATTAACCTAGAGCTTAGTACCAGTTTCTGTTTTTTCCTTGTTTTAGAGCTTCGCAGAAAAGGAATACCAAACGGTTCCAAACGGAATAAAACCTTCACGATGATTTTTCTTGGACTAGAAGACACCCCGGAGACTTGAAGATCAAGTCAGAAGAGCCACGAGGTGGCGACAAGGGGGGAGGGCGCACCCCTGCCTTGTGGGCCCCTCGCGACTCCCCTGACCTAATTCTCCCTCCTATATATTCACATATATTCTCAAACCACCAGAGCATCCACGAAAACACATTTCCAATGCCGCAACCTTCTATTCCCATGAGATCCCATCTTAGGGCCTTGTCTGGTATCCTGCCGGAGGGGGATTCGATCATAGAGGGCATCTACATCAACTCTATTGCCCTTCCGATGAAGCGTGAGTAGTTTACGTCTGACCTACGTGTCCACAGCTAGTAGCTAGATGGCTTGTTCTCTCTCTTTGATTCTCAATACCATGTTCTCCCTGATGTTCTTGGAGATCTATCCGATGTAATCTTCTTTTGCAGTTTGTTTGTCGAGATCCGATGAATTGTGGATTTATGATCAGATTATCTATGAATATTGTTTGAATCTTCTCTGAATTCTTTTATCCATGATTTCATATCTTTGTAATTCTCTTGGAACTATCGGTTTAGTTTGACCAACTAGATTGGTTTTTCTTGCAATGGGAGAAGTGTTTAGCTTTGGTTTCAATCTTGCGATGTCCTCTCCTAGTGACAGTAGGGGTAGCGAGGCACGTATTGTATTGTTGCCATCGAGGATAAAAAGATGGGGTTTACATCATATTGCTTGAGTTTATTCCTCTACATCATGTCATCTTACTTAAAGTGTTACTCTGTTCTTCATGAATTTAATACTCTAGATGCAAGCAGGAGTCAGTCGATGTGTGGAGTAATAGTAGTAGATGCAGGAAGGAGTCGGTCTACTTGACACGGACGTGATACCTATATTTCAGAATCATTGCCTTGGATATCGTCATAACTTTGCGCTTTTCTATCAATTGCTCGAGAGTAATTTGTTCACCCACCGTATTATTTGCCTTCAAGAGAGAAGCCTCTGCTGAAACCTATGGCCCCGGGGTCTATTTTCCATCATACTTGTTTCCGATCTTCTATTTTCCATCATACTAGTTTCCGATATTATATTTTCCATCATGTAAGTTTCCGATCTACTATTTTGCAATCTTTTACTTTCCGATCTATAAACCAAAAAAACCCAAAAATATTTACTTTATCTTTTGTTTAGTTTTATCTATCTCTACCAGATCTCACTTCTGCAAGTGACCGTGAAGGGATTGACAACCCCTTTATCGTGTTGGGTGCAAGTGTTGTCGCCGTTCTGGGACCGGGGTGCTCACACTTGCCTGCCTGTGGCCCATGGCATGGCTCCATCAGAGGCCCTGTATGGCCTAGTTTGGCAGCAACAACACAAGACCTTCATGAGGAGCCGAGCCTCACGAGGCGGACGACACCAAGACCTCCCTGGGGGCGGCCTCACTAGGCTGGCTCGTGAGGAGCAGAGATATCAAGGTAAGGTGCACCTCGCGAGGTTCACATGATGTGAGCCATGACAACCAAGGCCAGGCGGGCGCCAGCGGGCGCAGCATGCCAGTTTCCCCTTTGCTGCTAAGTGGGCAAGCGCAGGCACGGAGACCCGAGGAATCAAGCAAAGGTTTCCATATCGGTGCAACAAGACCAAGACCGCCAGGAGGACGGAGGTCATCGCGGAGCCCATGGCAGCGTCACCACCAGAGCCTTTTGCAGGCGAAGACTACTTTTGTCAGGATAACTTGTACTAGTTGTATCCCTTCGAATTTTGTCGTTGTGGGATCCCTTCCCACCTAACATTTGGGAAGAGGACCGATGCCACTATAAATAGGACTTAGCCACCACCATAGCGGGGCATCTCGGATGGGATCCATTCCACCCTGACCAGCTCACCAGCTCATCAAGCTCAAGAACACCTCACCTCCTGAGGCTATTCATCCACTGTACTAGTTCATCCTCAGCCCCTCGAGGCAATCCACCACAAAGCTGGAGTAGGGTATTACACCGCAAGGTGGCCCGAACCAGGATAAATCAATGTGTCTCTCGTTCTTTGGGTTCGTCAAGTCAAGCTGTGGAGTCGTTAGGCCGGCAGGTCAGGGAGTAGGAGTTCTTCGTACGCACCCCAGTGTTCGAACCTCTCAAGGGTCTGCAGAGCCCTGAATACGACATTTGGCGCGCCAGGTAGGGGTGTGTCAAAGCCTCTCTTCGGTTGATCAACTCGCCGTCGCTCCATCGTCTCCAAGGAAGATGCTCGCCAAGCCCGTGCTGAGCGTTAAGTCGCTCTCGCCGCGCGCGTCGCCCAGACGGCCCCTGTCGGCGGGCCTCCCCATCGTTCTCCACCACCAGCCACCAACATCGTCACCGGCCCGGCGGGGAACGAGCAATAAGCTTCATCGCAGCATCCCTCCGTGCGGTGGGACGGACGCACCGCCACCCCGCCGCTCACTCTAGTAGGCTCGTCGTCCCACGCTCGTTGCGGGCCCGCGGACGTGCAGGCTGCGCTGCTCATGGCGCGTGAGCTCCTGCGCTACAACCCCGTCGACGACCTCTATGAAGATTGGCTGGACTGCGTCGCCGAGCTAGTCAGCGTAGCTGGGGGATCGCCTGCACCGTCCCTCTCGCTGCCTTGTCCGCCGCCTGCTGCGGGCGACGTAGCCTATGGAGCACATCCGCCATCTCCTCGTCAAGACGTTGCTCTCGGCCCAAGACGCGTGCCCCTCTGTGCGAGCCACTGCGCCAGGCGCCCGGGCGTGAGGAAGAAAGCTGTCGTGAAGTCTAATGGCCGCAAGAAGGTGCTCCAGCGCTCCCTCCACCGCCACGTCAAGACCGCGCACCACCTGCAGCGGTGGTGCACGAGCACCAAGAATAGGTCCCACCCCCATGATGGGCTCCGGTGACCACAGCAGGCTGCCGCACCTTCACCCCCGAGCTATGCAGCGTTGTCTGGCCAGGCAAGTTCAAGCCTGAGTTGCCTCCACACTATGACGGCACCCTTGACCCTGCGGAGTTCCTGGAGCTCTACAAGATGAGCATCAAGGCGGCCAACAGCGACGAGAAGATCATGGCGAACTAGTTGTTGGAAATATGCCCTAGAGGCAATAATAAATTAGTTATTATTATATTTCCTTGTTCATGATAATCGTTTATTATCCATGCTATAATTGTATTGATAGGAAACTCAGATACATGTGTGGATACATAGACAACACCATGTCCCTAGTAAGCCTCTAGTTGACTAGCTCGTTGATCAATAGATGGTTACGGTTTCCTGACCATGGACATTGGATGTCATTGATAACGGGATCACATCATTAGGAGAATGATGTGATGGACAAGACCCAATCCTAAGCCTAGCACAAAGATCGTGTAGTTCGTATGCTAAAGCTTTTCTAATGTCAAGTATCTTTTCCTTAGACCATGAGATTGTGCAACTCCCGGATACCGTAGGAATGCTTTGGGTGTACCAAACGTCACAACGTAACTGGGTGGCTATAAAGGTGCATTACAGGTATCTCCGAAAGTGTCTGTTGGGTTGGCACGAATCGAGACTGGGATTTGTCACTCCGTGTAAACGGAGAGGTATCTCTGGGCCCACTCGGTAGGACATCATCATAATGTGCACAATGTGACCAAGGGGTTGATCACGGGATGATGTGTTACGGAACGAGTAAAGAGACTTGCCGGTAACGAGATTGAGCAAGGTATCGGTATACCGACGATCGAATCTTGGGCAAGTATAATACCGCTAGACAAAGGGAATTGTATACGGGATTGATTAAGTCCTTGACATCGTGGTTCATCCGATGAGATCATCGTGGAACATATGGGAGCCAACATGGGTATCCAGATCCCGCTGTTGGTTATTGACCGGAGAACGTCTCGGTCATGTCTGCATGTCTCCCGAACCCGTAGGGTCTACACACTAGGTTCGATGACGCTAGGGTTATAAAGGAAGTTTGTATGTGGTTACTGAATGTTGTTCGGAGTCCCGGATGAGATCCCGGACGTCACGAGGAGTTCCGGAATGGTCCGGAGGTAAAGATTTATATATGGGAAGTCCTGTTTTGGTCACCGGAAAAGTTTCGGGGTTTATCGGTAACGTACCGGGACCACCGGGAGGGTCCCGGGGGTCCACCAAGTGGGGCCACAAGCCCCAGAGGCATACATGGGCCAAGTGTGAGAAGGCACCAGCCCCTAGGTGGGCTAGGGCGCCTTCCACCATGGCCCATGCGCCTAGAAGGGGAGAGGGGGCAAACCCTGAGGGCAGATGGGCCCTAAGGCCCATACTCCCTGCGCCTCCCTCTCCTCCCCCCTTGTGGCCGCGACCCATAGATGGGTTTGGGGCTGCCGCCCCTCTAGGGGTGGGAACCCTAGAGGGGGCGCACCCTCCTCCCCTCCCCCTATATATATGAGGCCTAGGGGCTGCCCAAAACACGCGATTCGATCTCTCGTTGGTGCAGCCCTGCATCTCTTCTTCCTCCTCTCCTGTGGTGCTTGGCAAAGCCCTGCGGGATTGCCACGCTCCTCCATCACCACCACGCCGTTGTGCTGCTGCTGGATGGAGTCTTCCTCAACCTCTCCCTCTCTCCTTGCTGGATCAAGGCATGGGAGACGTCACCGGGCTGTACGTGTGTTGAACGCGGAGGTGCCGTCCGTTCGGCACTTGGTCATCGGTGATTTGGATCACGACGAGTACGACTCCATCAACCCCGTTCTCTTGAACGCTTCCGCTTAGCGATCTACAAGGGTATGTAGATGCACTCTCCTTCCCCTCGTTGCTGGTTTCTCCATAGATAGATCTTGGTGACACGTAGGAAAATTTTGAATTTCTGCTACGTTCCCCAACAGTGGCATCATGAGCTAGGTCTATTGCGTAGATTCTTTGCACGAGTAGAAGACAAAGTAGTTGTGGGCGTTGATGATGTTCAATATGCTTACCGTTACTAGTCCAATCTTGTTTCGACGGTATTGTGGGATGAAGCGGCCCGGACCGACCTTACACGTACTCTTACGTGAGACAGGTTCCACCGACTGACATGCACTTGGTGCATAAGGTGGCTAGAGGGTGCCGGTCTCTCCCACTTTAGTCGGAGCGGATTCGATGAAAAGGGTCCTTATGAAGGGTAAATAGCAATTGGCATATCACGTTTTGGTTTTGCGTAGGTAAGAAACGTTCTTGCTAGAAACCCATAGCAGCCACGTAAAACATGCAAACAGCAATTAGAGGACGTCTAACTTGTTTTTGCAGGGTATGCTATGTGATGTGATATGGCCAAGAAGAATGTGATGAATGATATGTGATGTATGAGATTGATCATGTTCTTGTAATAGGATTCACGACTTGCATGTCGATGAGTATGATAACCGGCAGGAGCCATAGGAGTTGTCTTTATTTATTGTATGACCTGCGTGTCATTAAACAACGCCATGTAATTACTTTACTTTATTGCTAACCGGTAGCCATAGTAGTAGAAGTAATAGTTGGCGAGACAACTTCATGAAGACACGATGATGGAGATCATGATGATGGAGATCATGGTGTCATGCCGGTGACGATGATGATCATGGAGCCCCGAAGCTGGAGATCAAAAGGAGCAAAATGATATTGGCCATATCATGTCACTATTTGATTGCATGTGATGTTTATCATGTTTTTGCATCTTATTTGCTTAGAACGACGGTAGTAAATAAGATGATCCCTCATTAAAATTTCAAGAAAGTGTTTCCCCTAACTGTGCACCGTTGCTAAAGTTCATCGCTTCTAAGCACCACGTGATGATCGGGTGTGATGGATTCTTACGTTCACATACAACGGGTGTAAGACAGATTTACACACGCGAAACACTTAGGGTTAACTTGACGAGCCTAGCATGTACAGACATGGCCTCGGAACACAGAGACCGAAAGGTCGAGCATGAGTCGTATAGTAGATATGATCAACATGAAGATGTTCACCGATGATGACTAGTCCGTCTCACGTGATGATCGGACACGGCCTAGTTGACTCGGATCATGTAATCACTTAGATGACCAGAGGGATGTCTATCTAAGTGGGAGTTCATAAGGTGAACTTAATTATCTTGAACATAGTCAAAAGACCTTTTGCAAATTATGTCGTAAGCTCGCGCTTTAGTTCCACTGTTTAGATATGTTCCTAGAGAAAATATAGTTGAAAGTTGACAGTAGCGATTATGCGGACAGTAGAAAGCTTATGTCCTTAATGCACCGCTCAGTGTGCTGAGCCCCAAACGTCGTCTGTGGATGTTGCGAACATCGGACATACACGTTTTGATAACTACGTGATAGTTCAGTTAAACGGTTTAGAGTTGAGGCACCAAAGACGTTTTCGAAACATCGCGGAACATATGAGATGTTTTGAGGGATGAAATTGGGATTTCAGGCTCGTGCCCACGTCAAGAGGTATGAGACCTCCAACGATTTTCTTAGCCTGCAAACTAAGGGAGAAAAGCTCAATCATTGAGCTTGTGCTCAGATTGTCTGAGTGCAACAATCACTTGAATCGACTGGGAGTTGATCTTCCAGATGAGATAGCGATGTTTCTCCAAAGTCATTGCCACCAAGCTGCTAGAGCTTTGTGATGAACTATAACAAATCAGGGATAGATATGATGATCCTTGAGATATTCGTGATGTTTGACACCGCGAAAGTAGAAATCAAGAAGGAGAATCAATTGTTGATGGTTGGTGAAACCACTAGTTTCAAGAAGGGCAAGGGCAAGAAGGGATACTTCATGAAACGGCAAATCAGCTGCTGCTCTAGTGAAGAAACCCAAGGTTGAACCCAAACCCGAGACTAAGTGCTTCTGTAATAAAGGGGACAACCACTGGAGCAGCATTACCCTAGATACTTGGTAGATAAGAAGGTTGGCAAGGTCAATAGAAGTATATTGGATATACATTAAGTTATTGTGTATTTTACTAGTACTTCTAGTAGCACCAGGGTATTAGATACCGGTTCGGTTGCTAAGTGTTAGTAACTCGAAATAAAAGGCTACGGAATAAAACGGAGACTAGCTAAAGGAGAGCTGACGATATGTGTTGGAAGTGTTTCTAATTTTGATGTAATCAAACATCGCACGCTCCCTCTACCATCAAGATTAGTATTAAACCAGAATAATTATTATTTGGTGTTTGCATTGAGCATAGACATGATTGGATTATGTCTATCGCAATACGGTTATTCATTTAAGGAGAATAATGGTTACTCTATTTATTTGAATAAATACCTTCAATGGTCTTGCACCTAAAAGAATGGTTTATTGAATCTCGATCGTAGTGATACACATTTTCATGCCAAAAGATATAAGATAGTAATGATAGTACCACTTACTTGTGGCACTGCCATGTAAGTCATATTGGTGTAAAACGCATGAAGAAGCTCCATGTTGATGGATCTTTGGACTCACTCGTTTTTGAAAAGTTTGAGACATGCAAACCATGTCTATTGGTGTATACGCATGAAGAAATTCCATGCAGATGGATCGTTTGGACTCACTTGATTTTGAATCACTTGAGATATGCAAATCAAACCACATGGGCAAGATGACTGAAAAGCCTCGGTTTCAGTAAGATGGAACAAGGTAGCAACCTGTTGGAAGTAACACATTTTGATGTGTGCAGTCCAATGAGTGCTGAGGCATGCAGTGAATATCGTTATGTTCTGACTTCACAAATGATTCGAGTAGATGTTGAGTATATTTACTTGATGAAACACAAGTCTGAATTATTGAATGGTTCAAGTACTTTCAGAGTGAAGTTGAAGATCATCGTGACAAGAGGATAAAATGTCTATGATATGATCATAGAGATGAGTATCTGAGTTACGAGCTTTGGCACGCAATTAAGACACCGTGGAAATTGTTTCACAATTAATACCGCCTGGAACACCATAGTGTGATGGTATGTCCGAACATCATAGTTGCACCCTATTAGATATGGTGCGTACCATGATGTCTCTTATCAAATTACCACTATCGTTCATGGGTTAGGCATTAGAGACAACCACATTCACTTTAAATAGGGCACCACGTAATTCCGTTGAGATGACACCGTATGAATTATGGTTTAGAGAAACCTAAGTTGTCGTTTCTTAAAGGTTTGGGGCTGCGACGCTTATGTGAAAAGTTTCAGGATTGATAAGCTTGAACCCAAAGCGGATAAAATGCATCTTCATAGGACACCCAAAACAGTTGGGTATACCTCCTAATTCAGATCCGAAAGCAATATGGATTGTTTCTTCAATCGGGTCCTTTCTCGAGGAAAGGTTTCTCTCGAAAGAATTGAGTAGGAGGATGGTGGAGACTTGATGAGGTTATTGAACCGTCTCTTCAACTAGTGTATAGCAAGGCACAAAGAGTTGTTCCTGTGGCACCTACACCAATTGAAGTGGAAGCTTATGATAGTGATCATGAAACTTTAGATCAAGTCACTACTAAACCTTGTGGGATGACAAGGATGCGTACTACTTCAGAGTGGTACGTAATCCTGTCTTGGAAGTCATGTTGCTAGACAACAATGAACCTACGAGCTATGGAGAAGCGATGGTGGGCCCGGATTCCGATAAATGGCTCGAGGCCATAAAATCCGAGAGAGGATCCATGTATGAAAACAAAGTGTAGACTTTGGCAGAACAGCTCGATGGTCGTAAGGCTGTTGAGTGCAGATGGATTTTAAAAGGAAGACGGACAATGATGGTAAATGTCACCATTAAGAAAGCTCGACTTGTCGTTAAGATGTTTTCTGACAAGTTCAAGGAGTTGACTACGATGAGACTTTCTCACTCGTAGCGATGCTAAGAGTCTGTTGGAATTATATTAGCGATTATTGCATTATTTATGAAATCTTGCAGATAGGATGTCAAAACATTGTTTCCTCGACGTTTTTTTTGAGGAAAGGTTGTATGTGATACAAACCGGAAGGTTTTGTCAATCTTGAAAGATGCTAATAAGTATGCAAAGCTCCATCAATCCTTCTAAGGACTGGAGTAAGCATCTCGGAGTTGGAATGTATGCTTTGATAAGATGATCAAAGTTTTGGGTGTATACAAAGTTTATGAGAAACTTGTATTTCCAAATAAGTGAGTGGGAGCACTATAGAATTTCTGATAAATATATGTTGACATATTGTTGATCAGAAATGACGTAGAATTTCTGGAAAGCATATAGGGTTATTTGGAAAGTGTTTTTCAATGGAAAGCCTAGATTAAGCTACTTGAACGTTGAGCATCAAGATCTATAAGGATAGATCAAAATGCTTAATGGTACTTTCAAATGAGCACATACCTTGACATGATCTTGAAGGTGTTCAAGATGGATCAGTCAAAGAAGGAGTTCTTGCCTGAGTTGTAAGGTATGAAGTTAAGACTTAAAGCTCGACCACGGCAGAATAGAGAGAAAGGACGAAGGTCGTCCCCTATGCTTAAGACATAGGCTCTACAGTATGCTATGCTGTGTACCGCACCTGAAGTGTGCCTTGCCATGAGTCAGTCAAGGGGTACAAGAGTGATCCAAGAATGGATCACAGTACAGCGGTCAAAGTTATCCTTAGTAACTAGTGGACTAAGGAATTTTCTCGGTTATGGAGGTGATAAAGAGTTCGACGTAAAGAGTTACGACGATGCAAGCTTAACACCTATCCGGATAGCTCTGAGTAGAGATACCGGATACGTATAATGGAGCAACAATTTAGAATAACTCCAAGTAGAACAGTTATTTGAAATGGCTCCAAATAGAGAGTGGTAGCTACATCTAGGAGATGACATAGAGATTTGTAAAGCACACACGGATCTGAAAGGTTCAGACCCGTTGACTATAACCTCTCTCACAAGCATAACATGATCAAACCCAGAACTCTTTGGGTGTTAGTCACATGGGGATGTGACCTTAACTGTTAATCACATATCGATGTGAACTGGATTATTGACTCTAGTGCAAGTGGGAGACTGTTGGAAATATGCCCTAGAGGCAATAATAAATTAGTTATTATTATATTTCCTTGTTCATGATAATCGTTTATTATCCATGCTATAATTGTATTGATAGGAAACTCAGATACATGTGTGGATACATAGACAACACCATGTCCCTAGTAAGCCTCTAGTTGACTAGCTCGTTGATCAATAGATGGTTACGGTTTCCTGACCATGGACATTGGATGTCATTGATAACGGGATCACATCATTAGGAGAATGATGTGATGGACAAGACCCAATCCTAAGCCTAGCACAAAGATCGTGTAGTTCGAATGCTAAAGCTTTTCTAATGTCAAGTATCTTTTCCTTAGACCATGAGATTGTGTAACTCCCGGATACCGTAGGAATGCTTTGGGTGTACCAAACATCACAACATAACTGGGTGGCTATAAAGGTGCATTACAGGTATCTCCGAAAGTGTCTGTTGGGTTGGCACGAATCGAGACTGGGATTTGTCACTCCGTGTAAACGGAGAGGTATCTCTGGGCCCACTCGGTAGGACATCATCATAATGTGCACAATGTGACCAAGGGGTTGATCACGGGATGATGTGTTACGGAACGAGTAAAGAGACTTGCCAGTAACGAGATTGAACAAGGTATCGGTATACCGACGATCGAATCTTGGGCAAGTATAATACCGCTAGACAAAGGGAATTGTATACGGGATTGATTAAGTCCTTGACATCGTGGTTCATCCAATGAGATCATCGTGGAACATATGGGAGCCAACATGGGTATCCAGATCCCGCTGTTGGTTATTGACCGGAGAACGTCTCGGTCATGTCTGCATGTCTCCCGAACCCGTAGGGTCTACACACTTAAGGTTCGATGACGCTAGGGTTATAAAGGAAGTTTGTATGTGGTTACCGAATGTTGTTCGGAGTCCCAGATGAGATCCCGGACGTCACGAGGAGATCCGGAATGGTCCAGAGGTAAAGATTTATATATGGGAAGTCCTGTTTTGGTCACCGGAAAAGTTTCGGGGTTTATCGGTAACGTATCGGGACCACCGGGAGGGTCCCGGGGGTCCACCAAGTGGGGCCACAAGCCCCAGAGGCATACATGGGCCAAGTGTGAGAAGGCACCAGCCCCTAGGTGGGCTAGGGCGCCTCCCACCATGGCCCATGCGCCTAGAAGGGGAGAGGGGGCAAACCCTGAGGGCAGATGGGCCCTAAGGCCCATACTCCCTGCGCCTCCCTCTCCTCCCCCCTTGTGGCCGCCACCCATAGATAGGTTTGGGTCTGCCGCCCCTCTAGGGGTGGGAACCCTAGAGGGGGCGCACCCTCCTCCCCTTCCCCTATATATATGAGGCCTAGGGGCTGCCCAAAACACGCGATTCGATCTCTCGTTGGTGCAGCCCTGCATCTCTTCTTCCTCCTCTCCTGTGGTGCTTGGCGAAGCCCTGCGGGATTGCCACGCTCCTCCATCACCACCACGCCATTGTGCTGCTGCTGGATGGAGTCTTCCTCAACCTCTCCCTCTCTCCTTGCTGGATCAAGGCATGGGAGACGTCACCGGGCTGTACGTGTGTTGAACGCGGAGGTGCCGTCCGTTCGGCACTTGGTCATCGGTGATTTGGATCACGACGAGTACGACTCCATCAACCCCGTTCTCTTGAACGCTTCCGCTTAGCGATCTACAAGGGTATGTAGATGCACTCTCCTTCCCCTCGTTCCTGGTTTCTCCATAGATAGATCTTGGTGACACGTAGGAAAATTTTGAATTTCTGCTACATTCCCCAACACTAGTTCCCCATGGCCCTCAAGGATGGCACGCGCTCGTGGCTCCTAAATCTGCCCGCGGGATCGATCTCCTCCTAGGGGAGATGCGCGAGCGTTTCGTCGCCAACTTCTAGGGCACTTCTCTGCCGTGAAAGTGCAACTATCCCTAGGTGGTTTTGGTAATTCCTAACAACATATAGCTCATTAAGCTAATGCTATTTCAAGATTAATATCTCAGGAAAGCTCAATGATTGGCATGGCATGGATGAGAAAAGTGGACACCTCAAAATGCTAAGGACAAAGGATTGGCTCAAGCTCAAATCTCAAGACTCTACATTTTATATTTAATTGATCCAAGATCACATTGAGTCTATAGGAAAAGCCAATACTATCAAGGAGGGATGAGGTGTTGCTTAATAAGGTTCTTGATCAAAATGCTTAGTGATATGCTCCAAAACCCTCAACTACTTTCTCACATCCACATATGACCTAAACCAAAAGTCAAACTCGGCCCCACCGATTCTTTCTATCCGGTGCCATCGAGTTTCAAATGTCATAGCCACTGCCACAAACCCTAGGCAAATCGGTCTCACCGATAGGGATCTCGGTCTCACCGAGATGGGGTTGTAATCTATCTGTTTCCCTTAGTAACATTTCAGTATCACCGAGATGAGCGATCGGTCCCACCGAGATTGCAATGTAAACTCTCTATTTTCCCTTCGTAACGTTTCGGTCTCACCGAAATGAGCGATCGGTCCCATCGAGTTTACCTGACCAACTCTCTGGTTAGCTTATTACCAAAATCGGTCTCACCGAGTTTGTGTAATCGGTCTCACCGAGATTACGTTATGCCCTAACCCTAATCATATCGGTCATACTGAGTTGCATGTCGGTCCCAACGAAAACCCTAACGATCACTAGCTTTGCTGAATCGGTCCGACCGAGTTTAATCATTCGGTCCCACCGAGTTTGGAAAGTTATGTGTAACGGTTAGATTTTGTGTGGAGGCTATATATACCCCTCCACCTCCTCTTCATTCATGGAGAGAACAATTAGAATAAACCTACACTTCCAACCTATATTTTCTGAGAGAGAACCACCTACACTTGTGTTGAGACCAAGATATTCCATTCCTACCATATGAATCTTGATCTCTAGCCTTCCCCAAGTTGCTTTCCACTCAAATCTTTTTTCCACCAAATCCATATCCTATGAGAGAGAGTTGAGTGTTGGGTAGACTATCATTTGAAGCACAAGAGCAAGGAGTTCATCATCAACACACCATTTGTTACTTCTTGGAGAGTGGTGTCTCCTAGATTGGCTAGGTGTCACTTGGGAGCCTCCGACAAGATTGTGGAGTTGAACCAAGGAGTTTGTAAGGGCAAGGGGATCGCCTACTTCGTGAAGATCTACCGCTAGTGAGGCAAGTCCTTTGTGGGTGATGGCCATGGTGGGATAGACAAGGTTGCTTCTTCGTGGACCCTTCGTGGGTGGAGCCCTCCGTGGACTCGTGCAACCGTTACCCTTCGTGGGTTGAAGTCTCCATCAACGTGGATGTACGATAGCACCACCTATCGGAACCACGACAAAACATATGTGTCTCCAATTGCGTTTGAATCCTCCAAACCCTTCCCTTTACTTTATTGCTCTTTGCATGCTTGCTTGAATTGTGTTAAGATTTCTTGACTTGTCCAAAGTTGCTAAAATCTGCCAAGAACTAAAATTGGGAAAAGGCTAGATTTTTATTTGGTCAAGTAGTCTAACCACCCCCCCTCTAGACATACTTTCGATCCTACAGACCGCCCGCCTTGCCGCGGGTGACCTTCAGTGCATCAAGCAGCAGCCTGGGGAGACCCTGCAGAAGTACATCAAACGCTTCAACATTGTTCGCCTCAAGATCCCCAAGGTTTCTGATGAAGCCAACATCTCGGCGTTCTCCGATGGCGTTCGCGATGTCAAGATGAAGGAGGAGCTCGCTAATCCATGAGGACCTATGCACGCCTCTGGAGATGTTCTACATGGCTACGAAGTGCGCAAGAGCTAAGGAGGGGCGCCTCTGCCTCCTTGAGATCCCAGCTACAGACCCAAAAGGCCAAAGTCAAGGACGTGAAGCGCAAGGGGGCTGCTGTGCTCGCGGCCGAACCAGAGATGAAGCGTGGATGCGACCACCTAGAGTCGTCCAAGGGCAGCCGTCCATTCTGCATCTTTGACAACGTACATAGACACAACACCAACGACTGCCAGGAGCTCAGGGCCATCCACGACAGGCGCCTCGGTCGACGCCCTGAGCACAATGACTGAGGCTATGGCCATGGAGGAGGCAAAAGCGGAGGACGTTGGGACGAATGCGACCCCCGCCAAGAGTGGCGCGACCAGCCTCATGAGGATCGCTAGCCATGCTAGCCTCGCGAGGGAGCCTGGAGAGACCAGCCTCGTGAGGTCCGTCCTCAGGGCAATGCCGGCCTCTGTCCGCTGCCGCCACCACCAAGAAGGAACGACCACCACCACCAAGACGAGGGAGCTGGGGCTTCCTGGATCCTCGCGCCATCGCCTGCATCTTGGGTGGCGCTCAGGGCCCAGCTTCCCATTGCATCTTCAAGCAGTTCGCTCATGAGGTGAACGTGGCCCTCCCCAGGCTCCAGGACACACGCCCAGTCAAGTGGTCCAAGTGCACCATCACCTTCAGCTCGTTCGACCAGCTCAAGTGCGCGGCAACCACCGGCACCCTCCCGATGCTCTGCTCGCCCATCATCAGCAACGTCCTTGTCACCAAGACCCTCATCCATGGTGGCGCAGGGCTCAATGTTCTTTCCATCGAGACATTCGACCGCCTCCAAGTGTTGTATGACCAGCTGCAGCCCACCAAGCCCTTCCCAGGAGTGACCGATGGGTCCACCACCCCGATAGGGCAGATTCGCCTCCCTGTCACCTTTGGCCAGCGTGACAACTACCACACTGAGCTCATCGACTTCGATGACACACACATCCGCCTCACGTACAACGCCATCCTTGGGTATCCAGCCCTGGCCACGTTCATGGCAGTGACCCACCACGGCTACAATGTCCTCAAGATGCTAGGGAGCCACAACGTCATCACGACCACCTGTGAGGAGAAGGACGCGATGTGCTCCCTTGAGCGCGCCTACCAGGCTGCGGCGGTTGAAGACCCAGACAATGAAAGCACCACCTACCCTCCTGAGGCAGTCCCCAAGAAGAAGAAGCTGCTACTCCACCAAGGGCCTCAGGAAAGCGGTGTCTCTAGTGGCACCACCTCAGGACCAGCGCCCACGGATGGGGCGCCTCCCTCTCTCGCATAGGAAGGCTCGCCCGGCGCCCTCCTCAGGCTGGGCTCGAGGGCTCTCTTCTGGAGGGTTTCTGACCTAGCCAATGTCACGAGGGAGGCGCTCGGGTACCTCGTGGAGGAATGCTTCACCGCACTCTTCCCCCGCGAGGGCGCTAGGCACAAAGTGCCAGGCGCTCAGGAGTTCATCACCAAGACCGCCGAGGAGCTTCAAGAGGCGAGAGTCATGCGTGGCGACCATCGCCTACCACCCGCGGCTCCTTGTCCTGGCGAGGACAACGAGCTGCGCGTCTGCATCAACATCGAGCTTAATAGAGCCGCAGCTCAATAGCGCTTCTGTCCTTCACATGCTGGTCGGTGTGAGGGCCCACCTCATAGCTACGTTCGCATGCCCTTTGGCTTGCCGAACATGGCTGCCGCCTTCTAGCATCGCCTGCGAAGCATCGTGGCCGCTCAGGAGGCCAGGTACCACACGGTCCTGGCGGAGGCAGCGACAGTTCTTCGTGAACCTCCCGAGCCTCCAAAGCCTCCCGAGGTTGAAGGCCAAGGCGGCTCGTGAGGAGAAACCTCTTCAGGGCGGATCTCCAGCTACTTCAATACCCCTCCAGCAACGACACCAGGTGACATTTTCCAATTTATTCAGTTGGGGGTGCCCCTCGGGCTGCAACATCCCCATGTCGCATGGGCATGTCCCTACGGCGCCTATCCTTTTTTGCATCTTTAGTTTACCTTGTTGGGGGTGCCCCTCGGGCTGCTATAGGATCGAAAGTATGTCTAGAGGGGGGGGTGATTAGACTACTTGACCAAATAAAAACTTAACCTTTTCCCAATTTTAGTTCTTGGCAGATTTTAGCTATTGTAGGACAAGTCAAGCAATCATCACACAATTCAAGCAAGCATGCAAAGAGTATATTGGCAGCGGAAAGTAAAGCATGCAACTTGCAAGAATGTAAAGGGAAGGGTTTGGAGAATTCAAACGCAATTGGAGACACGGGTGTTTTTCCCGTGGTTCGGATAGGTGGTGCTATCCTACATCCACGTTGATGGAGACTTCAACCCACAAAGGGTAACGGTTGCGCGAGTCCACGGCGGGCTCCACCCACGAAGGGTAATGGTTGCGCGAGTCCACGGAGGGCTCCACCCACGAAGGGTCCACGAAGAAGCAATCACCCACGAAGGGTCTACGAAGAAGCAACCTTGTCTATCCCACCATGGCCATCGCCCACAAAGGACTTGCCTCACTAGCGGTAGATCTTCACGAAGTAGGCGATCTCCTTGCCCTTACAAACTCCTTGGTTCAACTCCACAATCTTGTCGGAGGCTCCCAAGTAACACCTAGCCAATCTAGGAGACACCACTCTCCAAGAAGTAACAAATGGTGTGTTGATAATGAACTCCTTGCTCTTGTGCTTCAAGTGATAGTCTCCCCAACACTCAACTCTCTCTCATAGGATTTGGATTTTGTGGAAAGAAGATTTGAGTGGAAAGCAACTTGGGGAAGGCTAGAGATCAAGATTCATATGGTAGGAATGGAATATCTTGGTCTCAACACATGAGTAGGTGGTTCTCTCTCAGAACATATGAGTTGGAATTGTGTATGTGTTCTGATGGCTCTCTCCACGAATGAAGAGGAGGTGGAGGGGTATATATAGCCTCCACACAAAATCCAACCGCTACACACAGTTTTCCAATCTCGGTGGGACCGAATCAACAAACTCGGTCGGACCGAAAAGGTAAACCTAGTGACCGTTAGAGATTTTCGGTGGGACTGACATGCAACTCGGTAGGACCGATATGGTTAGGGTTTGGGCATAATGTAATCTCGGTGAGACCGATTACACAAACTTGGTGAGACCGAGTTTGGTAATAAGCTAACCAGAGAGTTGGTCAGATAAACTCGGTGGGACCGATTTGCTCTTTCGGTGAGACCGAAAAGTTACAAAAGGGAAACAAAGAGTTTACATTGCAATCTCGGTGGGACCTATTCGCTCTTTCGGTGAGACCGAAAAGTTACGAAAGGGAAACAAAGAGTTTGCAATCCCATCTCGGTGAGACCGAGATCCCTATCGGTAGAACCGAATTGCTAGTGTTTGGCAGTGGCTTATGACAAGTGAAACTCGGTGGCGCCGGATAGAAAGAATCGGTAGGACCGAGTTTGGCTTAGGGTTTAGGTCATATGTGGATATGGGAAAGTAGTTGAGGGTTTTGGAGCATATCACTAAGCACATGAAGCAAGAGGCTCATTAAGCAACACCTCATCCCTCCTTGATAGTATTGGCTTTTCCTAAAGACTCAATGTGATCTTGGATCACTAAAATATAAAATGAAGAGTCTTGAGCTTTTGAGCTTGAGCCAATCCTTTGTCCTTAGCATTTTGAGGGTTCCACTTTCACATCCATGCCATGCCAATCATTGAGCTTTCCTGAAATAGTCATCTTGGAATAGCATTAGCTCAATGAGCTATATGTTGTTATGAATTACCAAAACCACCTAGGGATAGTTGCACTTTCAATCTCCCCCTTTTTGGTAATTGATGACAACATATAGATCAAAGCTTCGACAAATGATAATAAGCATGAAATATATCGTCGCTTTGAGAAGTATGTGACAAGTAAGAGCTCCCCCTAAATTTGTGCATATTTAAAATTTGCTTTGGACTGCAAATGCACAAAGAGTTAGAGTCATGGGTTACTCTTCCATGTCACATACATCTTGGTGGAGCGCTTAAAATGATAAGAATGAAATACATGCACTCATCACCAAGAATAGTGAATGATCACATAAGATAGATAAGATGATAATATTAAGCAAACATTAAGTGTAGCTTATGATCAAACACATGATCCTCAATGTCTCACGAGCAATGACATAGTATCTCACACAAAAGCAAACAAAGTTCGAAAAACTACCAAATAAAACAAGAGAGAATAAAAGCAACACTCTCTCTCTCTCTCGAAGCCTATGATCTATACATTTTCTCCCCCTTTGGCAACAAGTTACCAAAAAGTTCCTAGAAAATGCATAGTGCTAAGTCGACACTCAGGCTTGATCTTCAGGTGGTGGTGGAGTCCGGAGCACTCCAAGGACGAAGCCTTCTGTAGACGTGGTTGGAGTCGAGGCTGAAGTGGACGCTGGAGCTGGTGGAACTGAGGTTGTAGCTGGTGCAGACGTGGTGGCTCTGGGGTCAGCAACTGGCACTGCAGACGACCTCGGACCTCGTGGCACTCTGGCAAAGGCATCAGTTGTATTCTTGCCTCTCCTCTCCTGCATGTCATCCTGGAGCTGCTCCACTGCAGTCTGAATCTCTGTCACTTTGACATCCAAGTCATAGAACTTTTGTTCCATGATCCTCTCTAAGCTTGCCTGGTTCTGAGTTAGGGTGGCTAGTCCTTGCTCAATCCGCAGGGTGGATGCAATCAAGTAACCAAGCTGCTCTTGTTTGGTTTTCAGGAAATATTCAGATGCCTCCTCTTGAGTAGGCATCTTGGCAGCTTTCTCCTTCCTCGCCTTCTCCTTCTTGGCTTGTGCTTGTGCAGACGATGGTTCATTCTCAGTCATAACAACTTGATTATCTTCAAAATGTGGATGGATGGGCAGGTGTTCCTTGTCCAACAAGTATATGCCCGTGCCCATCTTAGAGTTGATGAGCTCCTGAATCTGTGGGGCATATCCACAGCTCCTCTTCTAGTCTGCTGCTGTCCTCTTGATTGTTTCAATCATAAGGCTCATGACTTTGAATTTCTGTGGCACATCAAATATATGAAGCAAATTGATCGCATGACCTCTGATCATCTTGTGATCACCTGACTTGGGCAACAAGGTGTGCCTAAGGATCCAGTTGATAGTTGGCAGCCCTGACAGAAGATAATGCACCGAGCCAAACTTGAAAGTATCAAGTGCTTCATTTGGAATTTCCTTGTACATGTTGGACATAGAGTTATGATCCATCTTCTTCTTGGCATAGATATCTAAGTCATCCTCATGCTCTTCAGGGGCATTGTTGAGCTATGCCCACTCAGCAACTGTAGATTGGTACCTCGTACCCTCAGACATCCATATAATTCTACCATCTGAATAAAAATGTGCTGTGGAGTAGAACTGCATGATGAGTTCCTCGTTCCACTTTGTGAGCTTCTGCCCAACAAAGTCCTCTACTCCACATGCCTTGAAGCTGTCCTGCACTCCAGGGTAGTACTCTTCGTTGTCCTTGATGTATTGCCAATCAACCCATCTCATATCACAGACAATTGGCTTCTTGTCTAGCAGCACTGTCTCATAAAAGTCTTGCTGCTCCTTGGTGTGAAACCTGTAGTCAACTGCAGTCCTTCTCCTTGAAGCATACGCGTCTACTTCTCTCCACTTCCGGAGCCCTGAATCTCTCCTCAGTTTCATATCCTCAGCCACAGGATGAGCATCGTTGTGGTCTGGGATCTTGGGCTTGAGCTTTCTAAGAACATTCTCTTCTTCTTCTTCTTCTGCAGCTTCAGGCACTGGGGCCTTGTTCTTCTCAGTAGCTGGGATGCTTCTTGTGTTCCTCTTTGGCTTTGGCTTTGGAGCTGGCTTAGCCTTGGAAGCAGCTGCCCCTGTTCTTATGGCATCACCCATCAGCTTGGGTGCCTTAGGTGCTGGTGCAGCTACCTCTTCTTCTTCCTCCTCATCTTCCATGATGGAAGCCTTGCCAAGCACTCTGGCTATAGTTTTCTTCACCCTTTCTTTCCTCTTCTTGCCTTCAGCAACAACTGGCTCAATGGGAGTGGGCTTCTCAGTTGAAGCTCTGGCCTTTGACATAGGCTGCCTACCTGCTGGCCTTTTGATCTTCATCCCTGGTTTTATGCCCTGTGCTGGCTCAACTCTCTTGGAAGTTGCTTCCTCTTCTGCCACATAATCCTCATCTTTTGAGTCTGAGGTTCTCTTCTTTCTCTGTCTTGTGGCAGCTTTAGGCAGATTGCTAGGGGTGCTCCTGCTGCCATCATCTGAGGAACTTGAGGGACTAGTGCCCTCACTCATCTGCACTTGCTGCTCTGACAAGTTCTGGCTATCACTTTGGTCTGACATGATGCAAACTCTGACTGCTGACCCTGTGAATAGGTTATAGATGAGATAGAGTGGATGAGCATCACAAAATGTAGAGATTTTTGCAAAAGAATAATTCAAAAACTTAGTTTTAGTTTCCCACTGAAAGCATATCGGATCTACCGATTTCTAAACTCGGTGATACATAAGCAGTTTTGGCACCTAAACTAGTGAACTCGGTCAGACCGAGTCACAGTTCGATGGCACCGAGACTGCTAGGGTTTCACAGAGTTCCAAAATCGGTCACACCGATAAGTAATTCTCGGTCAGACCGAGTCTCACTTGTGCAATGGCATAAGCCAAATCGGTGGGACCGAGTTTTTCAACTCGGTGGGTCCAAGATGGTTTCGGCGGAAACCTAACCCTAAATTTTTCGAATTAAACCTAATCTACGAGTTCATTGACTGGATAGAAGTTTAACAAACGTGGCAAGAATCATGATGATCACAATGTGCTAAGAATCGGATTGGGGAATAGCACAAAGATCGAGTCCATACCCTAGTTCGGCGGAGACTCGCTACGGCGGCAACGGTGGGGTTGAATTTTCGTTGACGGCGACAGAGACCAGCGACTGGAGGCGGCTGGTGGCGAGGAGACGATCCGGAGACCAAGTTGGCAGAGCAGGCTATCGCGCGGGCGAAGGGGTTCAGAGAAATTTCCAAATTTTTGCCCGTGACTATATATAGCCCGACCCTGTCGGTGTGACCGAGTGGAACGACTTAGTGGCACCGAGAATGCAAAACTGTATACAGTTGTTGCAACTCGGTGTGACCGAATGGTTCAAATTGGTTGCACCGAGATCGAAAACCTAGATCAACTTAATGATCTCGGTAGGACCGAAAGTAGGGTATCGGTCAGACCGAGAATCATAAAGAGGTTTTGGAAGTTTAAGTCTATGACGAATCGGGGACTCCGAGCGCTCCTCACACAGAGTGGTTTGAATCTGACTTGATCAAATTTTGTGATGTAGCATGAATAGAGTTTGAGACGAGAAAAGCATAGATAGCTAGAGGAGGTTCTTAGGCATTCTTGTCCATCCACTTGGCAAAAGGAAATAAAACCAAACAATCAAAACAACAAGTGGATGTCCTCGAATGAGTAAAATATGCAACCAGCACGCTCACACAATAAGATGGCAAATGAAATATGTGACAAGGCATGCACAACCAATTCTAGCATCTATCAAGCAATTTGCGATGACAAGGTCATCTATATATGAGTATATTGACTTAGGAGTCAAGTGAGAACACTTGATCATAGGTCATACTCATCGTTTAAGATCAAGTGGGGTTACCACTTTTACATAAAGCATTGTTGTGTTCACATCTTTAGAGTTGCTTTAGCTCAAGTATTAGAGTAAAGCTCCCCCTAGATGTGATATCCCCCCTTAGAGGGATGAACTAACCTCGGGTTTTGTCGATGATGACTTCATGTAGATGTTGAAGATGTGGATGCTCAATGTTGATGTAGATCACTTGGAGCTATCCATTTGAGTGAATTGCACTTTCAATACCTACATGGGTTAGTCCCACAAGGAACAAACAAGGATATCCATAGACATAGAGTGATGCACACACAAGATGATGTCCATGAAAACTTTTAGGTTACCTTGTCCCTTGTCTTACCAACAAGAGGGTTTGTGACTCCTTGAACTAGTGCAAGATGTGGAAGTTGATTGCACTTGTTCTTGCCAAAATGATAAGAGTGAAGTATGTTGGCGGAGTCACCCTCAAGAACTCTCTAGTTCTTCTTCTTTTCGATCCACACCATCTTGATGGGAATCCTTGGAGTTGTAGTCGTACTTGATGAAGTGGAACTTGAAGTAGTCTTGGGAATCCACTTGACTAATGTCTTAGGAGCTTCTTCAAATGCATCAATTTCCTCTTGAAGCTTGTCCTTGCCTTTTTGCTTGTAGTCTTGTGGTGGAAGATCATCTTGAGCTTGTGTCCCCTTGAAAGAAGTATCATACTTCTCTTGTTGAGGAACAAACTTTGTCTTGGGGTATTGATCTTCTTCCCACTCAACTCCATTGGCATTGAACTTTCGTTCAAAACCAACACCTTGATTCTTCCGGTGCATTCCTTGCTTGCACACAATTTCCTCGAATTGCTTACTCCCGGCAAGGCTTTTGTACACTCCTTTCTCTATAATTCCCTTCAATAAGCTATTTTCTTGCTCAAGTGTAACTTGGCTAAGAGAATCATTAGTGGAATCAAGAGAACTACTAGAAGCAACAATATTGGATTTAGCATGATCATTGTTACTGCTAGAGGAAGAATATTTCTTGTTCTTGTTACTAGACTTGACTTGAGGCATTTAAGTGGATAAGAGCAAATGCTTGGCAATGTAAGAAGAACTTTTCTTGCGGAGATCATCATTGATTGCTTTTAAGAACTCATGCTCTTGCTCAAGATTGAGCTTTTCAAAGCGTAATTTCTCATGAGCTCTTAAAAGTTCTCGATGATCTTCGATGATAGTTTCATGAGCTAACTTAAGAGTGTTTAGTTCTTTAGTTAGAGACTCAATCTTCTCCTTATCATTGTCATTCGTTTTATCTTGATTAGCATGATTAATTGACGTTTCATCATAGTATTCATCACTAGAGTTGTCAACAAGCAAATCATCACCTAACAAGTCATCTTCATCACTATTGAAATCAACATACTCGGGGTGTGTTACCTTAGGACCTTTGGCCATGAAGCATCTTCCAATCCCTTCATTTGGTGAGTCAAATATGTCGTAGGAGTTGGTTGACACAAGTGCTAGACCGGCAACACCTTCATCTTGAGTATCTTCGGAGTCGGAGTGATAAATTCTCTCGGAGTGGCTGTCGGAGTCGGAGCCGGATACCCATTCACCAACATGAGCTTGATGTCTTCGTTTTGTGTAGCTCCTTGATGATTTTTCCTTCCTTTCCGAATCCTTGCTTCTCCGTGAGTATCTTCGTTCATAACGATCATCTCTACTCCTTCTCTCTCTTGGTGGTGATTCTTTGCTTCTTCTTTTTGGAGAATCTTCTCTTCTCTTGTAGGGAGCCGTACACTCATTGGAATAGTGTCCGGGTCTTCCACAACTGTAGCAGTTTCGCTCTCGACTAGAAGATCTTTTGTCATTGTAGGACCTTGACTTGAAACTTCTATCTTTGCTTCTACTCTTGTAGAACTTGTTGAAGTTCTTCACCATTAAGCTCAATTCTTCATTGAAGTTTTGTTTCTCACTTGATGATGTAGGGGCTTCACATGAGGCTTTGTAGGCACCACTTGATTTGTTGTGAAGTTCCTCTTTATCCTTAAGTGACATCTCATGAGCAACAATTCTTCCAATCACCTCCATTGGCTTGAGATCTTTGTAATTGGGCATCATTTGGATCAATGTGCACACGGTATCATATTTTCCATCCAAGGCTCTTAGAATCTTCTTGATGATGAATCTATCGGTCATCTCTTCACTTCCTAAGCCGGCAATCTCATTTGTGATGAGAGCAAGCCTAGAGTACATTTCAGCGACACCTTCACCATCCTTCATTTTGAACTTGTCAAGTTGACTTTGAAGCACATCCAACTTGGATTCCTTGACGGAGTCGGTACCTTCGTGCATATCAATCAAAGTGTCCAAAATTTCCTTTGCATTCTCAAGACGGCTGATTTTGTTGAATTCTTCGGGGCACAATCCGTTGAAGAGAATATCACAAGCTTGAGCATTGTATTGCAACATCTTCAACTCATCCGTGGTAGCTTCACGGTTTGGTTCTTTCCCATCAAAGAAGTCACCTTGCAAACCAACACACACAATAGCCCAAACGGTGGGGTTATGTCCAAGAATATGCATTTTCATTTTATGCTTCCAACTAGCAAAATTTGTACCATCAAAGTAAGGACCTCTACGGTGATAATTTCCCTCGCTAGACGCCATACTCTCCTAGGTTGTGAAACCAAGGCTATGACCACCAAAAGCTATGGAGATCAAAGCAAATGGAGACCAAAGCTCTGATACAACTTGTAGGATCGAAAGTATGTCTAGAGGGGGGGGGGGTGATTAGACTACTTGACCAAATAAAAACTTAACCTTTTCCCAATTTTAGTTCTTGGCAGATTTTAGCTATTGTAGGACAAGGCAAGCAATCATCACACAATTCAAGCAAGCATGCAAAGAGTGTATTGGCAGAGGAATGTAAAGCATGCAACTTGCAAGAATGTAAAGGGAAGGGTTTGGAGAATTCAAACGCAATTGGAGACACGGATGTTTTTCCCGTGGTTCGGATAGGTGGTGCTATCCTACATCCACGTTGATGGATACTTCAACCCACGAAGGGTAACGGTTGCGTGAGTCCACGGAGGGCTCCATCCACGAAGGGTAATGGTTGCACGAGTCCACGGAGGGCTCCACCCACGAAGGGTCCACGAAGAAGCAACCACCCACGAAGGGTCTACGAAGAAGCAACCTTGTCTATCCCACCATGGCCATCGCCCACAAAGGACTTGCC
This sequence comes from Triticum dicoccoides, assembly GCF_002162155.2. Lineage (NCBI taxonomy): Eukaryota > Viridiplantae > Streptophyta > Magnoliopsida > Poales > Poaceae > Triticum > Triticum dicoccoides. The sequence continues at coordinate 195,736,590 of NC_041390.1, read as the reverse complement.
TCACTAGCAGGAGATCTTCACGAAGTAGGCGATCTCCTTGCCCTTACAAACTCCTTGGTTCAACTCCACAATCTTGTCGGAGGCTCCCAAGTAACACCTAGCCAATCTAGGAGACACCACTCTCCAAGAAGTAACAAATGGTGTGTTGATGATGAACTCCTTGCTCTTGTGCTTCAAGTGATAGTCTCCCCAACACTCAACTCTCTCTCATAGGATTTGGATTTTGTGGAAAGAAGATTTGAGTGGAAAGCAACTTGGGGAAGGCTAGAGATCAAGATTCATATGGTAGGAATGGAATATCTTGGTCTCAACACATGAGTAGGTGGTTCTCTCTCAGAACATATGAGTTAGAATTGTGTATGTGTTCTGATGGCTCTCTCCACGAATGAAGAGGAGGTGGAGGGGTATATATAGCCTCCACACAAAATCCAACCGTTACACACAGTTTTCCAATCTCGGTGGGACCGAATCAACAAACTCGGTCGGACCGAAAAGGTAAACCTAGTGACCGTTAGAGATTTTCGGTGGGACTGACATGCAACTCGGTAGGACCGATATGGTTAGGGTTTGGGCATAACGTAATCTCAGTGAGACTGATTACACAAACTCGGTGAGACCGAGTTTGCTAATAAGCTAACCAGAGAGTTGGTCAGGTAAACTCGGTGGGACCGATTTGCTCTTTTGGTGAGACCGAAAAGTTACAAAAGGGAAACAAAGAGTTTACATTGCAATCTCGGTGGGGCTGATTCGCTCTTTCGGTGAGACCGAAAAGTTACGAAAGGGAAACGGAGAGTTTGCAATCCCATCTCGGTGAGACCGAGATCTCTATCGGTAGAACCGATTTGCTAGGGTTTGGCAGTGGCTTATGACAAGTGAAACTCGGTGGCGCCGGATAGAAAGAATCGGTAGGACCGAGTTTGGCTTAGGGTTTAGGTCATATGTGGATATGGGAAAGTAGTTGAGGGTTTTGGAGCATATCACTAAGCACATGAAGCAAGAGGCTCATTAAGCAACACCTCATCCCTCCTTGATAGTATTGGCTTTTCCTAAAGACTCAATGTGATCTTGGATCACTAAAATATAAAATGAAGAGTCTTGAGCTTTTGAGCTTGAGCCAATCCTTTGTCCTTAGCATTTTGAGGGTTCCACTTTCACATCCATGCCATGCCAATCATTGAGCTTTCCTGAAATAGTCATCTTGGAATAGCATTAGCTCAATGAGCTATATGTTGTTATGAATTACCAAAACCACCTAGGGATAGTTGCACTTTTAGCTGCATCATCCCCAAGTTGTGTGGGTCCATCCCTGTGGTGTGTATCGTTCTTGCATCTATCTGGACTAGCTTTACCTCCTTCCATGAGTTACTTTAAGATTATTATATGTCTGTCCGGTACTTCGATACCATGAACGTAGTACGCCCTTGCAAATCCACCCACGACCGCCTCATGATTAAGGACTGGCACGACGTATGTGCTTGGGTCCGTCCCTGCAGCGTCGCTAAACTCAAGAGGCTGAGCTCTAGCTCACGACCAGCTACCGTGTACGTCACCTCCCATGGCCCTTGGTGCCTTGTTCTTCCATAAGCTAATCGCGGGCGAACGAGCCAGGACGCGCGACCCGGTGCCTCGCCACCATGGGAGCCGCGTGCCGGTTTTTTTCTTCAGGATTTTCGCATGAGAAGATGGGGCATGGCGTCTGTGCTCGGGTCCGTCCCTGCAGCATCGATAAACCCAACGGCTAAGCTCCGTCTGGCGGGCCGGCCCCGTTCACGTCACCTCCTGGGATCGTTGGTGTCTGGCCTTCTCATGTGATCGCCTTAGGAGATTCATTTGGCGCAGGTATCCTAACCATCTTGCAGGGCCACCACAACTATCAAGAATCAAATTCAGGTGCAACCTGCCTCGAGGTAGGGCCTCGTGAGTCCTGCGCTGGTTCACGAGTGCCCAGACACACCTCGTCTAGCCCTGCCGTGTAAGCCACGTGTCAGGGTGGGGTTGTACACGCCCCGGGGGCCCCACTTAGAGGGAGTCCTCACCCACGCACTAGTGGAAGCACCATGCTCCATGCTGGCAGTCGACACGATTGAGGCGCGGCTATGCCCGTGCAAGTGCGGAAGCGCCATGCTCCGCACTTGTGATAAACAACTGAGGGCGGCTCCATGGCCGCATCAACCTTGGGGAGCCACCATGCTCAGTGTCCAGCCTCATCGCAACACTTTCCCCTCGAGATAGTCACGCGAGGGGGCTGGGCACGGGGGCTGCGCTCAGGTCACGCCTAGCGTACGCCACCCTGCCAGGTCCCTCAGACCTTGTGGTCGCGCGTCCCTCACGAGCGGGACCTCGGCGAGAAAGGGTATGAGGGTCTGTTTGTACATCAAGGGGGACTCCTGAGCATCGCGACTCAGGAGCCTAACTGGCCACGTAGCCCCTCACCCCTTGGTCTCGTCCTGGTGATCCAGACGATCCAACGGCAGCTGAGGTATGTGCGGGGTCGGGCCCTGCCGATGCAGAATGCTAAGGCCTACTCTCGCATCTCCTTCCCGCAAACCATTTGAGCGTCAAGGGGGACTCCTGAGCATCGCGACTCAGGATCCTAACTGGTCACGTAGCTCCTCATCCCTTGGACTCGTCCTGGTGATCCAGACGACCCAATGGCGGCTGAGGTATGCGCGGGGTTGGGCCCTGCCGACGCAGAACATTAAGCAAACGGGAAGGAAATCATGGAATTCTAACAAATTATTACAAGACATATTGTTCTTCAAATACCAAACAGAAGTTTTAATGCCTCCACGAGGCATGGTGCATATTGCAGGAAAAGAAAAGTGGGAAGGAGCACCGCCAGCAAACCTTCTCTTTAGCCTTGGGCGCCGCCATCAGGGAGTGCCCCGTCATTGACAGCGTCGTCGTTGCCCATGCCATCAGCCATGGCTGTAGGATCGGCGGCACCATCAGCCGGAGGCGCGGGGTCGATGGTGAGGAACTTCTCTAGCAGGGCCTCCACTAGGTCCTTCACGGTGTCGGCAGCGGCTGTGCAGTGCTCCTTGTCCATAGGCTCAAGCAGAGCTCCAAGGTCGGCGCTCGGGTCGCAAAGATGGAGGTGGCTGAAGATGCGCGTCATAGCCGAGGAGGAGAGCACGCGGGCTTCCCCTTCCACCATGGTGCCGACCCCATTGGCAACCCCCTCGAGCACCTCGACAAGCTGGGGGAGCAGCTCGGCAGGGCCTTCCTCAGCAGTCACCAACAGCTTCTTCAACCCCCTTCCGTAGAGATCCCGCAATGCCTTGCGGGACCTCTTCTCAAGGGAATCGAAGGCAGCACGATCAATGACAAGGATGTTAGCCTTGGCCTCCAGCAGGGCCTTCTCCCTCTCCACCTCCTCCTTCAGCTTCGCCAGGCGATCGCACTCAGCGGCCTGCGCCCGTGCCGACTGCTCCAGCTCGGTGTCACGACCGAAAACCGCGTCTTCTCGAGCCTTTAGCTTCTCCTCCCATGCCTCGCGTTGACGAGCCTCGGCAGTGCGCTCATTGCGCAGGGTCTCTAGCTCCGCCTCCGCCACCCGGCAGCACTCCTTGGCGGCCTCGACAACCTTCAACGCCACCTCACGGGCAGCCGCGGACAGGTCGGCGGCCATCTTACCCTCCTCAAAAGCTGCCACAACACGACCCCATGCCGCCCTCACGGACGCATCAGATCGCAGCCACCCCGAGCCCAACTCCAGTCGCCCCGACGCCAGCCAATGGTCAGCACCCTGAAGGTCGTTGCGAAGCTGGGTCAGCGCGAGAAGGGCGTCCTCCAGGGCATCAGGCGAAGTAGGGGATCACGGCCCAGCGATGTGATGGAAGGGAGAAGAGACGACATCGACAGTAAGGCCTGCAGGTTAGCGGCAGCAGAAGGGGCCAGGGGCTGTGGAGCCTTCGCGACCTCAGCAGGTGAGCTGGGGGCGGGAGTTAGGAGCCGGCTCGGCTACAGAGATCGCCTTCTCCTGAGGACGAGCTTCTAGATCTTGCGAGGACGACCCGACCGCTGAGGCTTGGGAGCCATCACTGTGGGATCACGGGTTCCGGCAAAACCCTTAAGGTTCGAACACTAGGGCAAGCACGAAGATCTCCCCCCTATCGATCCACGTCCTAGCTCGGCTAAGATCTTACGAACTAATTTGACGAACTCTCAACACAAAGGACATAGGATTTATACTGGTTCGGGCCACCGTTGTGGTGTAATACCCTACTCTAGTGTGGTGGTGGTGGATTGCCTCTTGGGATGAGGATGAACAGTACAAAGGGAAGAACAACCTCCTGAGGTTGAGGTGTTCTTGTGCTTGGCAAACTTGTGTGTGCTCTGGTCTTTCTCTCTCTGTGTGTCTACGGTTCGGTCTCTCTGGTCTTTCTCTCTCTGTGCGTCTACAGTTCTGTCTTCTTGTGTGTCTCGGTTCTCGTCCTCTGTCTCTCTATCTCCCCAAGCTATGGTGGCGGCTAGTCCTATTTATAGAGGCCCAGGCCCTCTCTCCAACTATTGAGCGGGAAGGGAGCCAACAATGGCCAATTTCAAAGGGGACAGCTAGTACATCTTATCCTGACAAAAGTGGTCTTCGCCTGCAAAAGCCTCTGGTGATGACACCGTCTTGGGCTCCATGGTGACCTCCGTCTTGCCGTCCTGCTGGTCCTGGTCTTGTTGCACCAATATGGATACCTTTGCTTGATGCCTCGGTACTCCATGCCTGTGCTTGCCCCCTTAGCACCAAAGAGGAAACAAGGACGCTGCGCGCGCTGGCACCCGCCTGGCGCCCGCCTGGCCTTGGTCGTCATGGCTCACATCACTAGAACCTCACGAGTTTTGCCGTGCCTTGAACTCTCCGCCCTCGCGAGCCAACCTAGTGAGGTCGCTCCTGAGGAGGTCTTGTGTTGTCCGCCTCGCGAGGCTTGGCCCCTCGCGAGGGTCTTGAATGTCTTGTTGATGGAGATGGGCCGTACGGGCCTACTAGCAGAGCCACGCCGTGGGTTGCAGGCAGGCAAGTCTGGGGACCCCCATTTCCAGAACGCCGACAGTAGCCCCCGGGCCCAAGGCACGCTCGGGCTTGGCTTCGAGGCGAAGCCAAAGGTCAAGTGCGGAGCGCCGCGGGCCCCAATAGCCTGCGGCCTTGGTTGACACGTGGCGGTTGATCGGACGTGGGCGTCTCCGTTTCCCCATGCTGCCTTGGCAACTACCCGACTTGACAAGTCCATGCGACATGCAAGGAAATGAAGGAAATATGCCCTAGAGGCAATAATAAATTTATTATTTATTTCCTTATAATCATGATAAATGTTTATTATTCATGCTAGAATTGTATTTACCGGAAACATAATACATGTGTGAATACATAGACAAACAGAGTGTCACTAGTATGCCTCTACTTGACTAGCTCGTTAATCAAAGATGGTTATGTTTCCTAACCATGAACAATGAGTTGTTATTTGATTAACAAGGTCACATCATTAGTAGAATGATCTGATTGACATGACCCATTCCATTAGCTTAGCACCCGATCGTTTAGTATGTTGCTATTGCTTTCTTCATGACTTATACATGTTCCTATGACTATGAGATTATGCAACTCCCGTTTACCGGAGGAACACTTTGGGTACTACCAAACGTCACAACGTAACTGGGTGATTATAAAGGAGTACTACAGGTGTCTCCAATGGTCGATATTGGGTTGGCGTATTTCGAGATTAGGATTTGTCACTCCGATTGTCGGAGAGGTATCTCTGGGCCCTCTCGGTAATACACATCACATAAGCCTTGCAAGCATTACAACTAATATGTTAGTTGTGAGATGATGTATTACGGAACGAGTAAAGAGACTTGCCGGTAACGAGATTGAACTAGGTATTGGATACCGACGATCGAATCTCGGGCAAGTAACATACCGATGACAAAGGGAACAACGTATGTTGTTATGCAGTCTGACCGATAAAGATCTTCGTAGAATATGTAGGAGCCAATATGGGCATCCAGGTCCCGCTATTGGTTATTGACCGGAGACGTGTCTCGGTCATGTCTACATTGTTCTCGAACCCGTAGGGTCCGCACGCTTAAGGTTACGATGACAGTTATATTATGAGTTTATGCATTTTGATGTACCGAAGGTTGTTCGGAGTCCCGGATGTGATCACGGACATGACGAGGAGTCTCGAAATGGTCGAGACGTAAAGATTGATATATTGGAAGCCTATATTTGGATATCGGAAGTGTTCCGGGTGAAATCGGGATTTTACCGGAATACCGGGAGGGTTACCGGAACCCCCCGGGAGCTATTTGGGCCATAGTGGGCCTTAGTGGAAAAGAGAAGGGGCTGCCCTAGTTGGGATGCGCGCCTCCCCCTTCCCCTAGTCCTATTAGGACTAGGAGAGGTGGCCGGCCCCCTCCTCCTCTTTTTTCCCCTCCGAGGAATCCTAGTTGGACTAGGATTGGAGGGGGAATCCTACTCCCAGAGGGAGTAGGACTCTCCTGCGCCTCCCCCCCTTGGCCGGCCAGCCTCCCCTCCTCTCCTCCTTTATATACGGAGGCAGGGGCACCTCTAAACACACAAGTTGACACAAGTTGATCCACGTGATCGATTCCTTAGCCGTGTGCGGTGCCCCCTGCCACCATATTCCTCGATAATACTGTAGCGGAGTTTAGGCGAAGCCCTGCTGCTGTAGTTCATCAAGATCGTCACCACGCCGTCGTGCTGACGAAACTCTTCCCCGACACTTTGCTGGATCGGAGTCCGGGGATCGTCATCGAGCTGAACGTGTGCTCGAACTCGGAGGTGCCGTAGTTTCGGTACTTGATCGGTTGGATCGTGAAGACGTACGACTACTTCCTCTACGTCGTGTCATCGCTTCCGCAGTCGGTCGGCGTTGGGTACGTAGACAACACTCTCCTCTCGTTGCTATGCATCACATGATCCTGTGTGCGCGTAGGAAAATTTTTGAAATTACTACGAATCCCAACAGTGGCATCCGAGCCTGGTTATTGATGTTGATTTTATATGCACGAGTAGAACACAAGTGAGTTGTGGACGATACAAGTCATACTGCCTACCAGCATGTCATATTTTGGTTCGGCGGTATTGTTGGACGAGATGACCCAGACCAACCTTACGCGTACGCTTACGCGAGACCGGTTCCCTCGACGTGCTTTGCACAGAGATGGCTTGCGGGCGACTGTCTCTCCAACTTTAGTTGAACCAAGTATGGCTACGCCCGGTCCTTGCGAAGGTTAAAACGGAGTCTATTTGACAAACTATCGTTGTGGTTTTGATGCGTAGGTGAGATTGGTTCTTACTTAAGCCCGTAGCAGCCACGTAAAAAATGCAACAACAAAGTAGAGGACGTCTAACTTGTTTTTGCAGGGCATGTTGTGATGTGATATGGTCAAGGCATGATGCTGAATTTTATTGTATGAGATGATCATGTTTTGTAACCAAGTTATCGGCAACTGGCAGGAGCCATATGGTTGTCGCTTTATTGTATGCAATGCAATCGCGATGTAATGCTTAACTTTATTACTAAACGGTAGTGATAGTCGTGAAAGCATAAGATTGGCGAGACGACAACGATGCTACGATGGAGATCAAGGTGTCGCGCCGGTGACAATGGTGATCATGACGGTGCTTCGGAGATGGAGATCACAAGCACGAGATGATGATGGCCATATCATATCACTTATATTGATTGCATGTGATGTTTATCTTTTTATGCATCTTATCTTGCTTTGATTGACGGTAGCATTATAAGATGATCTCTCATTAAATTATCAAGAAGTTTTCTCCCTGAGTATGCACTGTTGCCAAAGTTCGTCGTGCCCAGACACCACGTGATGGTCGGGTGTGATAAGCTCTACGTCCATCTACAACGGGTGCAAGCCAGTTTTTGCACACGCAGAATACTCAGGTTAAACTTGACGAGCCTAGCATATGCAGATATGGCCTCGGAACACGGAGACCGAAAGGTCGAGCGTGAATCATATAGTAGATATGATCAACATAACGATGTTCACCATTGAAAACTACTCCATCTCACGTGATGATCGGTTATGGTTTAGTTGATTTGGATCACGTAATCACTTAGAGGATTAGAGGGATGTCTATCTAAGTGGGAGTTCTTAAATAATATGATTAATTGAACTTAAATATTATCATGAACTTAGTACCTGATAGTATCTTGCTTGTTTATGTTGATTGTAGATAGATGGCTCATGCTGTTGTTCCGTTGAATTTTAATGCGTTCCTTGAGAAAGCAAAGTTGAAAGATGATGGTAGCAATTACACGGACTGGGTCCGTAACTTGAGGATTATCCTCATTGCTGCACAGAAGAATTACGTCCTGGAAGCACCGCTGGGTGCCAGGCCTGCTGCTGGAGCAACGCCAGATGTTATGAACGTCTGGCAGAGCAAAGCTGATGACTACTCGATAGTTCAGTGTGCCATGCTTTACGGCTTAGAATCGGGACTTCAACGACGTTTTGAACGTCATGGAGCATATGAGATGTTCCAGGAGTTGAAGTTAATATTTCAAGCAAATGCCCGGATTGAGAGATATGAAGTCTCCAATAAATTCTATAGCTGCAAGATGGAGGAGAACAGTTCTGTCAGTGAGCATATACTCAAAATGTCTGGGTATAATAATCACTTGATTCAATTGGGAGTTAATCTTCCGGATGATTGCGTCATCGACAGAATTCTCCAATCACTGCCACCAAGCTACAAGAGCTTCGTAATGAACTATAATATGCAAGGGATGAACAAGACTATTCCCGAGCTCTTCGTAATGCTGAAAGCTGCCGAGGTAGAAATCAAGAAGGAGCATCAAGTGTTGATGGTTAACAAGACCACTAGTTTCAAGAAAAAGGGCAAAGGGAAGAAAAAGGGGAACTTCAAGAAGAACGGCAAGCAAGTTGCTGCTCAAGAGAAGAAACCTAAGTCTGGACCTAAGCCTGAAACTGAGTGCTTCTACTGCAAGCAGACTGGTCACTGGAAGCGGAACTGCCCCAAGTATTTGGCGGATAAGAAGGATGGCAAGGTGAACAAAGGTATATGTGATATACATGTTATTGATGTGTACCTTACTAGAGCTCGCAGTAGCACCTGGGTATTTGATACTGGTTCTGTTGCTAATATTTGCAACTCGAAACAGGGACTACAGAATAAGCGGGCACTGGCAAAGGACGAGGTGACGATGCGCGTGGGAAACGGTTCCAAAGTCGATGTGATCGCAGTCGGCACGCTACCTCTACATCTACCTTCGGGATTAATATTAGACCTAAGTAATTTGGTGCCAGCGTTGAGCATGAACATTATATCTGGATCTTGTTTAATGCGAGACGGTTATTCATTTAAATCAGAGAATAATGGTTGTTCTATTTATATGAGTAATATCTTTTATGGTCATGCACCCTTGAAGAGTGGTCTATTTTTATTGAATCTCGATAGTAGTAATACACATATTCATAATGTTGAAGCCAAAAGATGCAGAGTTGATAATGAAAGTGCAACTTATTTGTGGCACTGTCGTTTAGGTCATATCGGTATAAAGCGCATGAAGAAACTCCATACCGATGGACTTTTGGAACCACTTGATTATGAATCACTTGGTACTTGCGAACCGTGCCTCATGGGCAAGATGACTAAAACACCGTTCTCCGGTACTATGGAGAGAGCAACAGATTTGTTGGAAATCATACATACCGATGTATGTGGCCCGATGAATATTGAGGCTCGTGGCGGATATCGTTATTTTCTCACCTTCACAGATGATTTAAGCAGATATGGGTATATTTACTTAATGAAACTTAAGTCTGAAACATTTGAAAAGTTCAAAGAATTTCAGAGTGAAGTTAAAAATCATCGTAACAAGAAAATAAAGTTTCTACGATCTGATCGTGGAGGAGAATATTTGAGTTACGAGTTTGGTGTACATTTGAAAAACTGTGGAATAGTTTCGCAACTCACGCCACCCGGAACACCACAGCGTAATGGTGTGTCCGAACGTCGTAATCGTACTTTACTAGATATGGTGCGATCTATGATGTCTCTTACTGATTTACCGCTATCATTTTGGGGATATGCTTTAGAGACGGCCGCATTCACGTTAAATAGGGCACCATCAAAATCCGTTGAGACGACGCCTTATGAACTGTGGTTTGGCAAGAAACCAAAGTTGTCGTTTCTTAAAGTTTGGGGCTGCGATGCTTATGTGAAAAAGCTTCAACCTGATAAGCTCGAACCCAAATCGGAGAAATGTGTCTTCATAGGATACCCAAAGGAAACTGTTGGGTACACCTTCTATCACAGATCCGAAGGCAAAACATTCGTTGCTAAGAATGGATCATTTCTAGAGAAGGAGTTTCTCTCGAAAGAAGTGAGTGGGAGGAAAGTAGAACTTGACGAGGTAACTGTACCTGCTCCCTTACTGGAAAGTAGTTCATCACAGAAAACTGTTTCGGTGACACCTACACCAGTTAGTGAGGAAGCCAATGATAATAATCATGAAACTTCAGATCAAGATACTACTGAACCGCGTAGATCAACCAGAGTAAGATCCGCACCAGAGTGGTACGGTAATCCTGTTCTGGAGGTCATGCTACTAGATCATGATGAACCTACGAACTATGAAGAAGCGATGGTGAGCCCAGATTCCGTAAAGTGGCTTGAAGCCATGAAATCTGAGATGGGATCCATGTATGAGAACAAAGTATGGACTTTGGTTGACTTGCCCGATGATCGGCAAGCAATTGAGAATAAATGGATTTTTAAGAAGAAGACTGACGCTGATGGTAATGTTACTGTCTACAAAGCTCGACTTGTCGCAAAAGGTTTTCGGCAAGTTCAAGGAATTGACTACGATGAGACCTTCTCACCCGTAGCGATGCTTAAGTCCGTTCGAATCATGTTAGCAATTGCCGCATTTTATGATTATGAAATTTGGCAAATGGATGTCAAAACTGCATTCCTGAATGGATTTCTGGAAGAAGAGTTGTATATGATGCAACCAGAAGGTTTTGTCGATCCAAAGGGAGCTAACAAAGTGTGCAAGCTCCAGCGATCCATTTATGGACTGGTGCAAGCCTCTCGGAGTTGGAATAAACGTTTTGATAGTGTGATCAAAGCATTTGGTTTTATACAGACTTTCGGAGAAGCCTGTATTTACAAGAAAGTGAGTGGGAGCTCTGTAGCATTTCTGATATTATATGTGGATGACATATTACTGATTGGAAATGATATAGAATTTCTGGATAGCATAAAGGGATACTTGAATAAAAGTTTTTCAATAAAAGACCTCGGTGAAGCTGCTTACATATTAGGCATTAAGATCTATAGAGACAGATCAAGACGCTTAATTGGACTTTCACAAAGCACATACCTTGACAAAATTTTGAAGAAATTCAAAATGGATCAAGCAAAGAAAGGGTTCTTGCCTGTGTTACAAGGTGTGAAATTGAGTAAGACTCAATGCCCGACCACTGCAGAAGATAGAGAGAATATGAAAGATGTTCCCTATGCATCAGCCATAGGCTCTATCATGTATGCAATGCTGTGTACCAGACCTGATGTGTGCCTTGCTATAAGTTTAGCAGGGAGGTACCAAAGTAATCCAGGAATGGATCACTGGACAGCGGTCAAGAACATCCTGAAATACCTGAAAAGGACTAAGGATATGTTTCTCGTATATGGAAGTGACAAAGAGCTCACCGTAAAAGGTTACGTTGATGCAAGCTTTGACACTGATCCGGACGATTCTAAATCGCAAACCGGATACGTGTTTACATTAAACGGTGGAGCTGTCAGTTGGTGCAGTTCTAAACAAAGCGTCGTAGCGGGATCTACATGTGAAGCGGAATACATAGCTGCTTCGGAAGCAGCAAATGAAGGAGTCTGGATGAAGGAGTTCATATCCGATCTAGGTGTCATACCTAGTGCATCGGGTCCAATGAAAATCTTTTGTGACAATACTGGTGCAATTGCCTTGGCAAAGGAATCCAGATCTCACAAAAGGACCAAACACATCAAGAGACGCTTCAACTCCATCCGGGATCTAGTCCAGGTGGGAGACATAGAGATTTGCAAGATACATACGGATCTGAATGTTGCAGACCCGTTGACTAAGCCTCTTCCACGAGCAAAACATGATCAGCACCAAAGCTCCATGGGTGTTAGATTCATTACAGTGTAATCTAGATTATTGACTCTAGTGCAAGTGGGAGACTGAAGGAAATATGCCCTAGAGGCAATAATAAAGTTATTATTTATTTCCTTATAATCATGATAAATGTTTATTATTCATGCTAGAATTGTATTTACCGGAAACATAATACATGTGTGAATACATAGACAAACAGAGTGTCACTAGTATGCCTCTACTTGACTAGCTCGTTAATCAAAGATGGTTATGTTTCCTAACCATGAACAATGAGTTGTTATTTGATTAACGAGGTCACATCATTAGTAGAATGATCTGATTGACATGACCCATTCCATTAGCTTAGCACCCGATCGTTTAGTATGTTGCTATTGCTTTCTTCATGACTTATACATGTTCCTATGACTATGAGATTATGCAACTCCCGTTTACCGGAGGAACACTTTGGGTACTACCAAACGTCACAACGTAACTGGGTGATTTTAAAGGAGTACTACAGGTGTCTCCAATGGTCGATGTTGGGTTGGCGTATTTCGAGATTAGGATTTGTCACTCCGATTGTCGGAGAGGTATCTCTGGGCCCTCTCGGTAATACACATCACATAAGCCTTGCAAGCATTACAACTAATATGTTAGTTGTGAGATGATGTATTACGGAACGAGTAAAGAGACTTGCCGGTAACGAGATTGAACTAGGTATTGGATACCGACGATCGAATCTCGGGCAAGTAACATACCGATGACAAAGGGAACAACGTATGTTGTTATGCGGTCTGACCGATAAAGATCTTCGTAGAATATGTAGGAGCCAATATGGGCATCCAGGTCCCGCTATTGGTTATTGACCAGAGACGTGTCTCGGTCATGTCTACATTGTTCTCGAACCCGTAGGGTCCGCACGCTTAAGGTTACAATGACAGTTATATTATGAGTTTATGCATTTTGATGTATCGAAGGTTGTTCGGAGTCCCGGATGTGATCACGGACATGACAAGGAGTCTCGAAATGGTCGAGACGTAAAGATTGATATATTGGAAGCCTATATTTGGATATCGGAAGTGTTCCGGGTGAAATCGGGATTTTACCGGAATACCGAGAGGGTTACCGGAACCCCCCGGGAGCTATTTGGGCCATAGTGGGCCTTAGTGGAAAAGAGAAGGGGCTGCCCTAGATGGGCTGCGCTCCACCCCCTTCCCCTAGTCCTATTAGGACTAGGAGAGGTGGCCGGCCCCCTCCTCCTCTTTTCCCCTCCGAGGAATCCTAGTTGGACTAGGATTGGAGGGGGAATCCTACTCCCAGAGGGAGTAGGACTCTCCTGCGCCTCCCCCCCTTGGCCGGCCAGCCTCCCCTCCTCTCCTCCTTTATATACGGAGGCAGGGGCACCTCTAAACACACAAGTTGACACAAGTTGATCCACGTGATCGATTCCTTAGCCGTGTGCGGTGCCCCCTGCCACCATATTCCTCGATAATACTGTAGCGGAGTTTAGGCGAAGCCCTGCTACTGTAGTTCATCAAGATCGTCACCACGCCGTCGTGCTGACGAAACTCTTCCCCGACACTTTGCTGGATCGGAGTCCGGGGATCGTCATCGAGCTGAACGTGTGCTCGAACTCGGAGGTGCCGTAGTTTCGGTACTTGATCGGTTGGATCGTGAAGACGTACGACTACTTCCTCTACGTCGTGTCATCGCTTCCGCAGTCGGTCGGTGTTGGGTACGTAGACAACACTCTCCTCTCGTTGCTATGCATCACATGATCCTGTGTGCGCGTAGGAAAATTTTTGAAATTACTACGAATCCCAACAGGAAAACCATCATTACCTGTGATCATGGGGGTGCTGGTTGGCCTTCTCCTGCTATAAATGAGGAGGGGGCAGAGCCCCCGTCACTCATCTCTTCTTCTGCCTCTCCCGCTTCTTCTCCTTCCTAGCTCCACTCCTTGCTTGTGCAGACATGGCGCCGATCCGGAGGTTCACTGCCGCGGAGAAGGGGAAGGCTCCCCTTACTGAGCCTGAGTTGCTCCCATCGAAGAAGAGGAGGTCTCATCACCGCGAGATGGTCGTGAGGCCGGTGGTGTCACGGCCATGGTAAGAAAGGCCGCCGCCTGGGTAGCCGCTGCCCTTGTATGCTCATGCCGACGATTCCGGAGGGAGGAGCGATGAGCGGCGCCGCCCGCGCCAGAGCCGTGGCCGCAGAGGCGCACGCCGTCGCCCAAGGGGTCCATGCGACGGACTCCTCGCGCGAGTTCGTGCTGTGGGTGGTGATGCCCCCGAGCACCTGGATTCGCCTTCCGCAGTTCTTCGCCATCGAGATGCCGCCGAGAGGCCTTCGCGAGCTTTGGCTTCAACACGCCGACTGTGACGCCCCAGCGACTAGAGCAGAGATTGGAGCTGTTGCCTCCGGGAAGATCTTCATGACCCGAGGCTGGGGCGAGATTGCCCGAGTCTCCCACGCGGATGGCGCCCTCGTGATCCAGTTCGAGTACGACGGCGCCTCCATGCTGTTCTTCAAGGTCTTCGACGAGGAAGGCCGCCGCCTGGAGTGCTGCCCTGAAGGAGGTCGCCAAGACGACGCTGCGGCGGGTGCTGGGCCCGCCGCAGGCCTCGCCTACAGCTCCTCCAGCGACAGCGGCGACTCTTGCTGGTCCAGCGACTCTCCTGAGCTCTTGGAGTCTCCGGAGACGAGCGATGACAGCTATGTGCCCCCGAGCTCCCGTCGAGACCGGAGCAGGGCTGCGGCGTCCAACCGCCGTCGCCACTGATCTGGATGGGGTTGGCACCGGCATCGCGTGGCCCACTGTTGATGATGGCGTCGGCGACATTGGGTGCGTGTAGATAAAACTCCTTGGAATCCCTTCCCTTTTGTTCCCTGTGAGGAATCAGGAAATCAACCCTGTGGGGGCATGTAAAGCGTCTGTAATGCCTTTTGTCAACATAGCCCTCATTATGAAGATTTGTGTGTGCATATCCTGCCGAGGCTCGGCCTCCCCTTTCCATCCCTGTGGCAGCTTGGTGCTCTACACTGACAGGTCCCGGTCCCCAGGTAGGCTGCAGCCGTTGCTGGTATGCCAGGTCGCGTGCCGTGGTCAAGGCCAGGAGGTGAGCGGCCCGTGGTCCAGTAAGATCTCCTGAGGCGCGATGCTCAAGAGGTCCCCTTTAGCGCACAAGCAGCTGTCTTAGAATGGGAAAGGAAGAAAACGATGCCGCAGCAAGGCAGCGAACGGAGTGAGCGAGGGTCTCGCGCCGTAGCGACTGGTGGATCCAGAGCGAGGACTTATCTTGGCTGCCCGGGGTTAGCTCCTCGAGTCGTGTCGAACTCGTACGTCGGCCATTGTAGTGTAGCTTGGCCAGGCCCGTGCGGGTCTCCCCCTCCTCTCCATGTTCTTCTTGGTGCTCTGCATCCTCAGGTCCTGGCCCTCGAGCGAGCTCAGCCGCCGCTAGTATGCCAGGTCGCGTGCCATGGTCAAGGCCAGGGGTGAGGGCTGGAGAGCCAGTAAGAGCTCATGAGGCACGATGCTCAGGAGCCCCCCTTTTAATGCGCAAGCGAATCGCGTGAGACAAGAGGGAGAGTCCGTGGGCACCGCCTGCTGTGGCCCTTAGGAAGTCCCTGCAAGTTAGCGCGAGGAAGGGCGCCGGTTGCCGTGGTGATTGCTGGTTTGCTTCTGGCGCGTGAGAGGGGACTCCCTACTGCGGAGAGCCCCAGGGGCGTGTACAGCTTCGCCCTGACATGTGGCTTGCACGGCAGGGCTAGACGAGGTGTGTCTGGACACTCGTGAGCCAGTGCGGGACTCACGAGGCCCTACCTCAAGGCGGGTTGCGCCTGGTCTTGGTTCTTGTTTGATGTCGTGGTCCTGCGAGGTGGTTAGACAACGCGAAGGGTCTTAAAGAAAGACGACCGACGCGCGGCTCCCATGGTGGACAATCATCAAGCAGGTGATTTTCATAGATAGATCAAGCATGAAAGGCAACCTAGCTTAGGTAAATGCAGGGAGGATGCATGCCACTGGGTCAGGCCCGAGCGACTTGGGGATGATGCAGCCCGAGGGGTGCCCCCAACAAGGTAAGGTAAAGACATAAAAAGGAAAGATACATGCCACAGGGACGGACCCACGTGGCCTGGGAATGATGCAGCCCTGGGGGCGCTCCTAGCTGAACGAACTTGGAAAATGTCACCTGGTTCTATTGATGAAGGAGAGTTGGGGCAGCTGATGGTATGCGGCGAAGGGGCTGCTCCTCATGAGCCACCGGGGCCCTGAGCCTCGGGAGACTCTAGGGGTCCAAGGGGTTCCTTGAGGACCGTCTTCATCTCCACCAACACAGCGTGGTGCCTGGCCTCCTGAGCCGCCAGGATGCTCCATAGGTTGCGTTCATAGGCGGTCGCCACGCTCGGCCGGCCAAAAGGCATACGAACGTAGCTGTGAGGTGGGCCCTCACAGCGTCCCACGCACAAAGGCTAGAAAAGCTCCTGAGAGGCGGCCCGGTTGAGACCTGGGATGTCGATGCAGACGCGCAGCCCGGCATCCTCGCCTGGATGGCGAGCTGCGCCTGGTGAGCGGCGGTCGCCGCGCATGGTCCTTGCGTCTTGCAGTTCCTGAGTGCTCTTGGTGATGAACTCCTGAACGGTGGGCACTCCTTGCCCTGTGTTCTCCTGAGGGAAACATGCCATGAAGCATGCCTACAAGTGGTGCACGAGCGCCTCCCTCGTGATGTTGGCAAAGTCTGAGGCCCTCAAGAAGAGAGCCCCCGAGCCCTGCCCGAGAGGGGCGCTGGGTGCGCCTTCCTATGCGATTGAGGGAGGCACCACAGGCACGGGCGCCGATCCTGACGAGGCGCCGCTTGCCTAAGGCCCTGCATGGTGCAACTGCTTCTTCTTCTTGGGGGTGGCCTCAGGAGGGCGCTCGCCCTGGCTGTCTGGGTCGTCGATTGCCGCAGCTTGGAAGGCACGCTCGAGGGAGCATACCGCGTCTCTTTCCTCGCACGGGACTGTGATGATTCCACCGCTTCCCGACATCTTGAGGACATTGTAGCCATGATGGGTCACCGCCATGAACTTGGCTAGGGCTGGATACCCGAGGATGGCATTGTATGGCAGGCGGATGTAGGCGACATCAAAGTCGATGAATTCGGTGTGGTAGTTGTTGCATTCTCCGAAGGTAACGGGGAGGCGGACCTGCCCGATTGGGGTAGTAGAGCCGTCGGTCACTCCTGAGAAAGGCTTGGTAGGCTGAAGCTGGTCATATGGCACTTTGAGGTTGTCGAACGTGTCGACGGACAGGACATTGAGCCCTACACTGCCGTCAATGAGGGTTTTAGTAACTTGCATGTTGCTGATGGCTGGTGAACAAAGCATTGGGACGACGCCTGCAGTAGCCACGCACTTGAGCTGATCTGCCGAACTGAACGTGATGGGGCACCTGGACCATCTGAGCGGGCGTGTGGCCTCGAGCTTGGGGAGGACTGCATTCACTTTGTGAGCAAACTGTTTGAATCTACGCAGCGAGGCTGGGGCTTGAGCTCCGCCCAAGATGCAGGCGATAGCACGCGGCTCCGGGAAGCCCCCAGCCCCTCGTCTTGATGGTGGTCGTCATTCCTTCTAGGTGGTGGCGGTAGCGGAGGAAGGCCGGCCTTGCCATGAGGACAGTCCACACGAGGCTGGTATCTCCAGGCGGCCTCGCGAGGCTGATCCTGCCAGCGGTCCTCACGAGGCCGGTCGTGCCACCACTGGCACGGGCCACGGTCGTCCCAGCGTCTGCCACCATGTCCTCCTCCTCGGTCGTAGCCCCGGTCCCTGCGCTCAGGGCGTCAACCGAAGCGCCCTTCTCGGATGGCTCTGAGCTCTTGACAGTCGTTGGTGTTGTGGGCATGCAGGTTATGAAAGGCGCAGAACGGTCAGCTGCTCTTGGATGACTCGGGAAGATCTCGGCCGCGCTTGGTGTCTGGCTGCGCCGCGAGCACGGCCACTCCTTTGCGTTTCACGTCCTTGGCCTTGGTCTTCTTCCCTTCTGGGTCCGTAGCAGGGAGTTCGAGGAGGGAGAGGCACCCCTCCTCAGCTCCTGCACACTTGGTCGCAATGTTGAACAACTCCAAGGTCGTACACAGCTCCTCGTGGATGGCGAGCTCCTCCTTCATATTGACATCGCGGATGCCGTCGGAGCATGCTGAGATGATGGCCTCGTCGGTCACCTTGGAGATCTTGATTCGCGCGCTGTTGAAGTGCTAGATCTACTTCTGCAGGGTCTCTCCTGGTTGCTGCTTGATGCGGCGCAGGTCACCCGCGACTGGGGGGCGGTCACGAGTGCCCTAGAAGTTGGCGATGAAGTGGTTGTGCATCTCGTCCCAGGAGGAAATTGAGCCTGGAGGCAGGTTCAGGAGCCAGAAGTGGGCGCCACCCTTGAGAGCCATGGGAAACCAGTTCGCCATGACTTTCTCGTCGCCGTTGGCCGCCTCGATGCTCAGCTCGTAGAGCTGCAGGAACTCCGCGGGGTCAGGGGTGCCGTCATAGCGAGGAGGTAGATCTGGCTTGAACTTGCCGGGCCAGGCGACGCTACGCAGATCGGGGGTGAAGGCACGGCAGCCGGCCGTGGTCACCGGAGCCCGCCTTGGAGGTGGAACTTGGTCTTGGCGCCCGCACGCCGCTACGCAAGTGGCGCGGGGCCTTGCCACAGTAAACGATCCTGGCGCGGCGGCGCGGGGAGTGGCGGAGCGTTTGCTTGCAGTCGAGGGACTTCTTGACAACTTATTTCTTCACACATGGGCGCCGGACGCGGTGGGTCGCGCCATTGAGCCGCGCACCTTGGCGCTAGGGCACCGTCTTGGTGCTGAGGTGGTGGAGGTGCTTCGTGAGCCGCGTCTCCTGTGGCCGGCGGAGGACGAGGCAGAGAGTGGGACGGCGCACGGGAGCCTCCTGTGGCACGGACAAGCTCGGCGATGCGGTCAAGCCCGTCCTCGTAGAGGTCGTCGACTGGGCAGTAGCGCAGGAGCTCATGCGCCATGAGGAGCACGGCCCGTGCGTCCGTGGGAACACGACGAGCGTGAGACGATGAACCAGCGGGAGCCAGTGATGGAGTGGCGGTGCGGCCGTCCGGTCGCACTGAGGGGTGCAGCGAGGATGCTTTCTGCTCATTCCCCGCCAGGCCGGTGGCGGCGTTGGCGGCAAGCGACGGAGAGCTATGGGGCGGCCTGCCGACAGGGGCCGTCTGAGCAACGCGGGTGGCGAGGGCGGCCCGGCGCTCGGTGCGGTCGTGGCGTGCGTCTGCCATGGAGATGATGAGGCGACGTCACGCGGAGCAACGGAAGGGAAGCTTCAGCGCAACCCTACCAGGCGCGCCAAATGTCGGATCACGGTTTCCGGCAAAACCCTTAAGGTTCAAACACTGGGGTGCGCGTCAAGATCTCCCCCTATCGATCCACGTCCTAGCTCGGCTAAGATCTTACGGATTAATTTGACGAACTCGTAACACAAAGGACACAAGATTTATACTGGTTCGGGCCACCGTTGTGGTGTAATACCCTACTCTAGTGTGGTGGTGGATTGCCTCTTGGGCTGAGAATGAACAGTACAAAGGGAAGAACAGCCTCCTGAGGTTGAGGTGTTCTTGTGCTTGGCGAACTTGTGTGTGCTCTGGTCTTTCTCTCACTGTGCATCTACGGTTCGGTCTCTCTGGTCTTTCTCTCTCTGTGCATCTACGGTTCTGTCTCCTTGTGCGTCTCCGGTTCTCGTCCTCTGTCTCTCTATCTCCCCCTAGCTATGATGGTGGCTAGTCCTATTTATAGAGGCCCTAGTCCTCCCTCCAAATATTGAGCTGGAAGGGAGCCAACAACGGCCAATTTGAAAGGGGACAACTAGTACAGCTTATCCTGACAAAAGTAGTCTTCGCCTACAAAAGGCTCTGGTGATGACACCGTCTTGGGCTCCATGGTGACCTCTGTCTTGCCGTCCTGCTGGTCTTGGTCTCATTGCACCAATATGGAAACCTTTGCTTGATGCCTCGGTACTCTGCACCTGCGCTTGCCCCCTTAGCACCAAAGAGGAAACAAGGACGCTGCGCACGCTAGCGCCCGCCTGGCCTTGGTCGTCATGGCTCACGTCACTAGAACCTCGCAAGGTTTGTCGTGCCTTGAACTCTCCGCCCCTCGCGAGCCAACCTGGTGAGGCCACTCCTAAGGAGGTCTTGTGTCATCCGCCTCGCGAGGCTTGGCCCCTCGCGAGGTTCTTGAATGTCTTGTTGATGGAGATGGGTTGTACGGGCCTGCTAGCAGAGCCACACCGTGGGCCGCAGGCAGGCATGTCTGGGGACCCCCATTTCCAGAACACCAACAATCACCATCCTTCCACATCAGAGGAGGCGGGGCCGCGGTAGGCTGCTGGGCCACGGGGGTTGAGGTTGCCCCCTTCTTCTTCTTCACCACCGGCGTTAGCCTAACAGCACAAGAGGGAGGCATCAAGAAACAACGGTGAAGACATGAACAAAGGATTAAGACAAAGCGCTTACTAGTCCACGGTGGTGTACTCCCTCACCCTCTTATGGAGCACCAAGCCCAAAGGCTATGCGGGCTAGGGCACCGACACGCGAGCCCCAGGGGCAGACAAGGGTACGACGCCCGGACCCGCAGTAGCAACGGCTAGTGATGAAGCAGAGGCATCACCTCGGGAGATCAATGCCGATCTGCTCTTCTTCTGGACCTCGGCCTGCGGCTTCTTCGAGGGGTGCCCCTGGACCTCGTGGTGACCCCAGCGGGGTTCGGCGACTCCCTCGTCGGATGCTCGTCGGCCTCGTCGTCATCGGGGAAGGTGCGGAGGAGATCTGCCAGGCACGAAGGAGAAGTCTCCCCCGCCCCCTCCTGGGTCGCCTCCTAGTCCGACCCCTCCTCTTGGGCGGGCTCGCCGGAGGACACCACCACCGGGGCCCCGGTGGGCGCCGGCGGCTCGAGCCTGCGCTCGTTGAAGATGGGCATGGCGGCGGTACAACGGAAGATGGGCATCAGGCGGGTACCCTTGATCCTCCGCGACCAGGAGGCGGAGGACCTTGTCCAGCTCCTCATCGGACAGGGCATCCAGGCGCAGGCGGAGGTCGCCTCCCTCGTCCAAGAGCTTCCACATGGGGCGCGAGCGCGCCTGGAGGGGAGCCAGCCGCTACGCCAGGAACTTTTTGACGATTGTGGCCCCCATCACTTCTCCGCCTTCGGGTCATCAGGCTTCAGGTTGGCCACCATCTTCCCCAACATCTGCTCCGCCCACGGGTCAGTGAGCTTCACGCTATTCCACCCCTCGTGAGGCGCTAGCATCCCTATCGATAGCACCAGCCGAGGGTAGGGGCTCTTGGCATCCATGAGGACCCACTTGTTCCGGAAACCCTCCACCTTCTTCCCGACTCTCGAAATTGTGTTGCTTCCGTTGACCGCAACAAAGTTTGCGCATCCCGAGCATTGGCCCTCCTTGTTCCGGAGGTAGAAGAAATGGCGAAGCAGCTCCACGGACGACATCACCTGCACGAATGCTTCGCAGTAGAAGGCGAAGATCGATAGGAGGAGGACGGAGTTGGGATGAAGATGGAGGGCGTGGATCATGTAATGGCAGAGGACAGCATAGAAAAATTTAGAGAAAGGGGGGACCAGCCCCACGAAGACACTGTGCATGAAGAAGGGGTGGAAGGTACTACCCGAGGCCTCCGGTTTGGCGAAGATGGCCCAAAGCGCGGTCTCTCCCCCTCATTGCTGTCGCCCGCCACCATCAGGAGTGCGGTGGTGAAGTTCTTCTCCGTGATGTTGGGCGCGCTCAGGTCAGGCTCAAACCAGGAAGGCGAGCGCATGGCCTTCGCCTTGTCGGTGGCCAGCGACCGCCGGCTTGGGGGAGAGTTTCGGCAGATATGGAGTCTCTTTGGGAAGGAAGGAGAAGGGGATTTGGAGCAAGACGAAGGGAGAGGAATGAAAGCCATGTGGTGGGCTCTAGCCCTTTTTGTCAGGCGAGGATGGTTGTCGAGGCAGCATGGGAGCAGAGGCGCCCATGTCCCAATCGCCACGCGTCGACCAAGGCCGCAGGAGGTTGGGACCCGTGGTGCTCCGCACCTGCCCTTTGGCTTCCCCTCGAAGCCAAGTTCGAGCACACCTTGGGCCTGAGGGCTACTGCCGGTGTTCTGGGACTGGGGGTGCCCAAACTTGCCTGCTTGCAGCCCATAGCGTGGCTCCATCAGCGGCCCTGTACGACCTAGTTCGGCAGCAACTACACAAGACCCTCACGAGGGGACAAGCCTCGCGAGTTGGACGACACCAAGACCTCCCTGGGGGCGGCCTCACTAGGCTGGCTCTCGAGGAGCGGAGATATCAAGGTAAGGTGCACCTCGCGAGGTTCGCATGACGTGAGCCATGAAGACCAAGGCCAGGCGGGCGCCAGCGGGCGCAGCGTGCCAGTTTCCCCTTTGGTGCTAAGGGAGCAAGCGCAGGTGCGGAGTGCCGAGGAATCAAGTAAAGCTTTCCATATCGGTGCAACAAGACCAAGACTGCCAGGATGGCGGGATGGAGATCATCGCGGAGACCACGACAGCGTCACCACCAGAGCCATTTGCAGGCGAAGACTACTTTTTTCAGGATAACTTGTACTAGTTCTCTCCCTTCGAATTTTGCCGTTGTGGGATCCCTTCCCACCTAACATTTGGTAAGAGGACCGAGGCCACTATAAATAGGACTTAGCCACCACCATAGTGGGGCATCTCGGATGGGATCTGTTCCACCCTGACTAGCTCACCAGCTCATCCAGCTCAAGAACACCTCACCTCCTGAGGCTGTTCATCCATCATACTAGTTCATCCTCAGCCCCTCGAGGCAATCCACCACAAAGCTGGAGTAGGGTGCTACACCGCAAGTTGGCCCGAACCAGGACAAATCTCTTTGTCTCTCGTTCTTTGGGTTCGTCGAGTCAAGCTGTGGAGTCGTTGGGCCGGTAGGTCGGGGAGTAGGAGTTCTTCGTACGCACCCCAGTGTTCGGACCTCTCAAGGGTCTGCGGAGCCCTGAATTCGACAAGTGTTTGATTGTTTGTGCAGGTATTGGTGATTTGTGCGTTGTCTCCTACTGGATTGATACCTTGGTTCTCTAACTAAGGGAAATATTTATCTCTACTTTGCTGCATCACCCTCCTAGTGAAGATGTCGCATCCCATCTTAATAATTTTGTTGAGTTGTGTGATATGCAAAAGAAGAAATATGTGGAAAATGATATTGTTAAATTGAAGCTATTTTCATTCTCACTTCGAGATCGTGCTAAAACCTGGTTTTCGTCTTTGCCTAAAAATAGTATTGATTCATGGAATAAGTGTAAACATGCTTTTATTTCCAAGTATTTTCCTCCCGCTAAGATCATCTCCCTTAGGAATGATATTATGAATTTTAAGCAACTTGATCATGAGCATGTTGCACAATCTTTGGAAAGGATGAAATTGATGATACAAAATTGCCCTACTCATGGTTTGAATTTGTGAATGATTATACAATTTTTTATGCCAGATTGAATTTTGCTTCTAGAACTCTTTTCGATCACCCGCTGTCGGTGTCAAAACCGGCCGATCTCGGGTAGGGGGTCCTGAACTGTGCGTCTGAGGATCGAAGGTAACAGGAAGCGGGGGACATAATGTTTACCCAGGTTCAGGCCCTCTTAATGGAGGTAATACTCTACTTCCTGTTTGATTGACTTTGATGAGTATAGGGGTTACAAGAGTTGATCTACCTCGAGATCGTAATGGCTAAACCCTAGATGTCTAGCATGTATGATTGTGATTGCCCCTATGGACTAAACCCTTCCAGTTTATATAGACACCGAATGGGCCTAGGGTTACACAGAGTCGGTTTACAGAGAAAGGAATCTTCATATCCGAATGCCAAGCTTCCCATCCACGCAAAGGAGAGTCCCATCCAGACACGGGGGGAAGCCTTCTATCTTGTATATTCACGGCCCACCAGTCCGGCCCACATCACACAGCCTGGACGCCTGGGGACCCCCTAATCCAGGACTCCCCTAGTAGCCCCTGAACCAGGCTTCAATGATGATGTGTCCGGCGCGCAGATTGTGTTCGACACTGCAAGGGGGGTTTCTCCTCCGAACACTCCAAAGTAGTTTATCAAAAGAACTATATCGGGCTCTACACAATAGTTACAACCCTGAACCACAACGGAAAAATACTTAAACAAAAATAGGCCATGTCTTCTGACAGCTTTTTTGGCGAGGCGTTGTGTTTTGGCCTCATTATTATTTCGAACCATTTTTTAGCCTCCTGTTTCGCGTTTCGAGGTGTGGTTTTCATTGACACGTCTTGTCAAAGTAGATATCGTGCCCCCTTATTGCGGGATTCTCATCAATATGGTTTTGGGTAACCCAACTGTGTCGTTTACACGATGTCTTGGGAATAGGTGAGTTTTAAGGCTCATGGGGGGGCGTTTGATATTCACTGCCTTTATAAGATGATAAGGGTCCATCTTTTTATCCCACACCTTCTTCCTCCTCAGCCCATCCGTCCTCAAGATCCAGCGCCCAAGCTCCAAGATTTCCCCTCGCCGCCAAGTACTCCAATCATGTCCAGATCCGGCTCACAAGGAAAGTGGATGACCTCCTTCGTGATGGAGAAGGACATCAAAGAGCTTCAGGAAGCGAGGTATTTGACAGCGGAGATCAGGCATAGACTCCCTACCAAAGAGCAAGTTATCCCCACTCTAGAACCTGGTGAGAGGGCCGTATTCGTCCCTCACTTTCTCCGTGGACTAGGATTTCCCCTACACCCCATTGTCCGCGGTCTCATGTTCTATTACGGGCTGGATTTTCAAGATCTGGCCCCGAATTCCTTTCTCCACATCTCGGCGTTTATCGTCATGTGTGAGGCATTCCTCTGCGTCCCTCCACACTTTGGCATATGGCTCAGAATTTTCAATGTGAAGCCGAAGGTGGTCGACAGGCAACACGTGGACTACGGCGGTGCCATGATAAGCAGACTTACCAAAGTTATCTGGCCCAAAGGGGCCTTTGTGGATACCATCAAGATATGGCAGCAGGAGTGGTTTTGCATTATTGAACCCCGCGGCACCAAATGGGAAGCTGCCCCTGCATTCATATCCGGACCCCCACTGCGGCTTGCATCCTGGACCAACAAGGGTCTAGATTGGGGATCATCCGATGAGGTGCTGATGTTGAAGAAGAGCATCAAAAATATCATTAGAGAAGAATACCAGCCTCACAGATGTAATACAGGTGATGCTCATCCGCCGATCTCTTCCCTGCCAACGCCGGCCTCTCCGCATGTGGAAGTTCAATCCGGAAGGGCCACGGATCCTGGCGCGATTCTTCGGCATGACGCATAAAATGATCTGGAAGCTACTTTTTAAGACTCAAAAGTCATGGTCGGAGACGTCCGAAGACATTGTCCTTGACTTCAGTCATCTAGCTTCCCTTGTAAGTTCTATTTTTCCTAACATAACACAGTCAATTAGTTAAAAGAGGGTACGGGCTAAGAATTCCATCCTATAGAACAGGGCTGGATGAAGAAGGCGGAGTGGATCAGATGTCCAACTCCATTGCCTGAAAACCTAGCAAATCCTCTTTTAATGAAGATGCTAGTCCCGGCACCCTATCAAGCGCCGGAGAAAAAGGTCCGAAAGAAGAGCAAGGAAACCAAAGATGGCCTCCCTTGCAAAGGTACTTCGGACAGGGCATACGGAGAGAATGAAACCCATTCCTCTGAGGAGAATGAATATGATGATGATGAGGAGGAGGCCGATAGCACCCTATTCCCGAAGGGTAATAAGAAAAGGAGGGCGGCCTCCGAAGACCCAGAGGCGGAGGCGCCCAAAAGGGGAAATATCCCTTCCAGACGGCTCGGATTCAGACACCGTGGCCATTCCCAAGTGGCTCCCCAGGCCGAAGCCCCTTGCCGAATTGTGAGTATCCAAAGATGTCATACATAAGTCCGGTTTTGATGAGTATGGTATTAACATTTTGAATGGTGTGGGCCGGCCTGCGATCTTCCCCAACAATCATCAAAGGGAAACTCTTTGGATCCAAGGATGATGGAGAGCGAGTCACTTTCACGAGCCTCCCCACCTCTCGCTAAGGACGACACTGAGGTGTTGTCCCTAAGGGCCTCTCCGGGGCACGAGGCGGTACGGGAGGCCACCAAAACGACGCCAGAAGGTAATACTTCGGTCGCCGAAAACATGGGGGTAACAATCACCTCGAGGGCTGTCGGTGGGGGTCTAGACCAGTCCGACCATCAGTCGGGCACTACTCCAGAAACCCAAATGGCTCCGGAGCCGAATAAGCAATCCCCTTGAGGGAGGGGGAGTGCCAACTCCCGCGGCAATCTCCGCTAGTCCGAAGGCGCCGAATACACTGATGGAGGTACTACAACGAGCTTCCATCGTGGAGGAGCACCGCACCCTGATGGGTATGATGGTTGAAAAGGTTCAGTCTACCAGGAATGGACTGAACGAGGCCTTTGCTAGCCTGTTAACAGGCTTTGAGGTATGCAATGTAATATTCCTGACCGCTTTTCATATGAGGAGATGCCTGTGTATAGATAATAGCCCCTGAGACTCGGATTGCCCCTTTTGTTAATCAAAAAGAGGCGGACAGAGGATCAATAATATTCCACATGAGCTGATGTACTTCCATACATTGAAATGTAGGCTTCACTGTTAGCAGCGACCGCCCAGGCCACCGAGGTATCTGAACTTCAGCGTCAGCTGGGACTGGCCGATGAGGATCTCATCTGCATCAATAAGGGTATTGATGAGGCGCAGGGTATGCTATTAAAATGTTTTGTTCAGGCCCATACCTCTGGAGTTTAAAGCTCACGCGCTGCTATGTGCGTGATTGCAGGTAGCGCGGCTAGAGTTGAGGCCATTAGGGGTGAAATTGCCCATGCCAAGGAGCAGGCAAGGGTGAACAAGGCAGCCACTGATAAAGCGGCTGAGGACTTGAAGTCCGAACAGGTTGTCTGCTGCCAGTACGAGGAGCGGGTGGCCGAAGTAGAGAAGGCTCTCAAGGACGCCGTCGACAAGTATAAGTCCCTGGAGGAGAAGTGTAAAGCCCAGGAGACCGACCTTGCCGAGGCCCTTAAAGAGGCCGAGGAGGCGTGGGTCGAATCCCAAGTGGCACGTGAGGAGATTAGGCAAGTCGGACAAGTAAGTGCTGGTAAGCCCCTTCTTCTACAGAGTAAATTCGGCTATCGGTCGTATGTTTTACTCACACGACTTTGGGGTTCCCTAGATGTCTTTGTGGATCTTCCGAGGAGCTCTGCTGATGCCACGCGGTTCTTCCAAGCCCAGGAGGGGTATGCGATGAGGAGCAATTCTGGAGCCAGTTCGTAGCACGGGAGCACCCCGCATTGCTGAATGACCAGATGGCGCAGTGACCCGAGCTGCATAAGATGTTCGGCTCAGCTATGAGGGATGTCATAGTCCGACTATGGCTGACCGAACCCATTCCGAGCAGCTATTTTGGCCTAGTACGACGACTAGTTGACGCCCTGCTTCGTATTGATGCGGTTAAGCGGCCGTCGTGTACAGAAGGTGCGCGGTTGGCTTTTGCCCGTGTCAAGATGCACTGGGCCAAGATGAAGGCCACCAGCGTGGCCTTTGAAGGTCCGCCCGGAGACAAGATCCACTGTATGCCCGAGCGCTATTTCAAAGACGTCCTGGAAGGCACCCACTTAATAGAGGGCCAGTGCTCAAAGGACATCTTCTTCGAATATATGTCTGAATACCTAGATGCTTGTATGAACCAAAGCTTTGTAATATATTTATATTGCTTGTATTTAAAAGTGTTATTCCTCCTGTGCGGCCGTTGTATACCTGAGAGTTTACCAGTCGTTGGCTTCAGCCCCCATGTAGATACTACGGGGGTGTTCAGAATAGCACATGACCACACGTTAACCCAACGTCTTGGCCCGTAAAGGAGGTGTCAGTGCAGTGAACGAGGCAATCAGACTATGTGGCTTTACCACTCTCACTTAGCCATAGGAGTTTGACGATGGGGTTGTAAGATAGCCCCTAGTGTGTATGCGGCTATCAAACATAGATGCCTTTAAACACGTGTCTAAACAAAGCCAAACCTTCATGCAATATAGAAGAAATCTCTAGAGATTTAATAAGTCACCGAATTGCGGACCAGCTTGCCGCATCACGACAGTCAGTGTTCGGCTTTCTCTACTGAGGTGCTTGGCTGGGCTAGCCGGAAACACAATCGCAGTAGTTCTCCCTTTACTACCTTAGCCAAAAAAACGGAATGTAAGGTGGCAAGCACAGGAGCCGGGCAACCCAACTATTTACCAAAGACGTGATTCGGAGCCGATGCATAGAATGCAGTATTCGGGACGCCGAAGTATACTCTGAGAGTGTTCGGACTTTCTATTGTTGAAGATATGTATATGGCTTGAATAGAGCCCTTGGCGATTTAAGTCGTACCAAGTTGTATATGCCAATTTGAACATAAAGTTGGAAAACAGAAAAAAAAAGGTCAATACCAAACGAGGCTGGGCGAAACTGTTTCCTTTATAATCTGATTGGTACGTCAAAACGTATTTTTATAGAAGATGCAATAAGCATCATGGCTATTTCACATGCCGAGAACAAGGGAAAGCTGTATACAGGTCCTAAATTTGAAAGAAGATCTAGAAGATCCTTTGGACATACTGCCGCATGTCTGCGCCACTTTTCATCTTGGTTTAGGATCCTTTGAGAGGATCGACAATCGAGTATGTATAAGGGGCCTAGAAGAGGGCCCTTGTTAGCTCCAGAAATTGATGTGGGCTGTAAAGAACCTGAAAAAAATAAAAACGAGAAGAAAAAGGTGGAGCAATATGTAGGTCCGGATAGGGTCAGGCCGTAACGTGGACCCTATGTTTAGCGTGCCTCCGTCCTTGCCCATGGTATTTTTAACGTGTAGTTATGTGTGTGCGGTACGTATGCCACTATCAGGATGAGACATTCGCGGAGGCCGAATTGCTAATCTAGCTCTAGATGAGCCGTACTATCATTCTGCAGGGTAGACTGGACTCTTTTAACAGTGTCTGGGGGCTTGACTGACAGTGTGGTTTTCGGCTTATCGAGGCCGCCCTGCACCTCGGCCGCAAGGGTCACGGTATGCTCCTATGTACGGAGTGAGCGCTCCATGTTCCCATTGACTGTTATAACACCACGTGGTCCAGGCATCTTAAGCTTGAGATAAGCGTACTGCAGGATTGCATTGAAACAGGCGAAAGCGGTTTGTCCGAGTAGTGCATGATAGCCACTTCGGAACAGGACAATGTCGAAGATCAGGTCTTCGCTCCGGAAGTTACCTGGTGAGCCGAAGACGACTTCCAGCGTTATGGATCCTGTGCAACAGGCCTCTACGCCGGGTATTACCCCTTTAAAGGTGGTTTTAGTGGGCTTGATTCTTGATGGATCAATGCCCATTGCTACCTCTTGAACACTCCGTTGGTTTTCCCCGAAGAGTAAGGGATGATGCAGCAAAGTAGCGTAAGTATTTCCCTCAATTTTTGAGAACCAAGGTATCAATCCAGTAGGAGGCTACGCGCGAGTCCCTCGTACCTGCACAAAACAAATAAATCCTCGCAACCAATATAAGGCCACTTACGAGAGTGAGATCTGATAGATATGATAAGATAATTTTTTTGGTATTTTTATGATAAAGATGCAAAGTAAAATAAAGGCAAAGTAAACAGCAAATGAAATAACTAAGTAGTAGAAGATCAATATGATAAAGATAGACCCGGGGGCCATAGGTTTCACTAGTGGCTTCTCTCGAGAGCATAAGTATTCTACGGTGGGTGAACAAATTACTGTTGAGCAATTGACAGAATTAAGCATAGTTATGAGAATATCTAGGTATGATCATATATATAGGCATCACGTCCGAAACAAGTAGACTGACTCCTGCCTGCATCTACTACTCTTACTCCACTCATCGACCGCTATCCAGCATGAATCTAGTATTAAGTTAAAAACAGAGTAACGCTGTCGGGGGTTTGGTGCGACATATGCCAACGGATGGCTTATCATGGTGGGGGCGAGTAGAACGTCGCCGGTGCCTGGAAACGGGATGAGGCGAAGGCATGCACGCCGGTGAATCTTACCCAGCTTCGGGGCTCTCTGGGGAGATAATACCCCTACTGCTGCTCTGTGGGGTCTCCGCATGATCACTATGGTCAAGTGTTTACACGGATGCTCCTTGAGCTATGTATGGTGGTAGGAGTGGGCAAGGCTAGCTCTCTCCCTCTATCTGGTGAGGTATAGAACTACTGGGATCCAACCCTTTGCATGGGTGCCCTGGGGGGTTTATATAGGCGTACCCCCAGGGGTACAATGGTAATGTGACTGGGCGCGGGCCCAGCTGTCAGTGTCTCCGACCTCCGACTTCTCCACCGACTGCTGGGGCCCGCCGGCTGGTGGCCCCGCCGACTGGTCTGGTACGGACAGGCCGGGTCCGCCGCGGGCGGGTCTTGCCGGCTGCTGATTACTATAGCCGTGCTCCTGATGATGCAAGCTTGGTCATGGTGTCGTGGCAACAGCCGCGCCGCCTGGCGAGCGATCACTGTGGCCACTCCCCATCTCTTCTTGATTAATGGCGCGTGGGCCCGGGGGAGGGCTCGGCCGACTCCCCCAGGCCGACTCCCATTGGGTCCGACTGGCGGTGCTCCCGCCGTCTCCCGAGGTCTCGTTGGCTGGTGGGCCCTGCTGCCTCCAGGCCGTACAGACAAGCCATCGTGGGTGCAGGACCAGGTATAGTGGTGCTGATGTCAGGGCCGGCTGGGCAACAGTGCCACGCCGCGGGAGATGTTCCCAAGTACGGCGCGCTGTAGCCATGCCTGCCCTTGGTAAGGGGCGGGGAGTGGGCTTCATTGTAGCCACGCCCCTGCCCCGTCCCCCTCGATGAGGTCACGGTTTGTTGGAGTCGCCAGCCGGCTCCCCAAAGCCGGCTTCTCTGGAAGTCGTCCCTGGGACTCGGCCGTGAGTGGGCAGTCGACCGCCTTGCCGTAGACTCCCCGAGAGGCGGCTCTTCGCCCGGTGGTCTTGAGGGGCGCAGCCTGCCCCGATGTCTTGAAAGGTCGTGGGGCTCGGGTTGGCCTACCCGTGGCCCATTACTCCGACAATAGTCCCCGAAGCTGGTGAGGCACCGCGGATGATCGGTCGAGAAGCCTCAGTAGTTTCTCTATCCGGGCGCAACACATGGTCTTGATTGACTTCCGCCGGGCTGACTAGAAGGAGTCGGACTCGCCCAACTCGGACTCACTCAACTCTGACTTTCTCAGTAGTTCGAACGTTGCGGCGGGATTTCAAGTGGCGTGCTAGCTAAGCTTCCAGGACGCCGCCCGTTCCTGGCCTGTCACACGAGGGCACGTGGCCAGGCCGTTCTGCCATCCCACGCACGCAACGGGACAGGCCCATAGGCGGGGCCCGCCACTACCGCGCCTCGGCGCCCGAGCGGATCCGCTGCGGCCCTGGAGGGTGGTTGGGATTCCCGTGAAGTTACTGCGCGCAGTAACTTTACGTGGATCGTGGGGGTCATGGGGTTGCGGGCACAGTAAATCCCCACGTCTGCCCCTCGGCTTCGCAGCCCATAGGGCTATAAGTAGGGGGAAGAGGGGGGCACGCACGCCCCTCCTTCCCACCACCCCTCGCTTCTTCCTCCTCGCAGCTCCTCGCTCTCCTGCTTCCTCTTCTCTTCTTCGCCTTGCCGCATGCCCAAGCTCCGGCGAACGCCGCGGCGACAGCTTTGCGATGAGCTCTTCCTCCGCTGCCGTGCCTCCCCCAGTGCGCTCCGGCACCTGGGACGGCTCCGAGGTCCACAAAGACCATATTGAGTTCCTTCGCCGGACCCGTCGGCTTCCCGGCAAGGATCGCGTGCAGGTGCGTCTCACGCCGGAGGGGGAGATTTCCCCCGCCCCGCGGGAGGGCGAGTGGGTCATCTTCCGCTCGCACTGCCTGCGCGGGCTGGGGCTGCCGGCGAGCAGCTTCTTCCGGTCGTTCATGGAGTTTTACGGACTCCAGCCGCACCACCTCACCCCCAACACAGTGGTGCTACTGCCCGCCTTCATGGCTCTGTGCGAGGGCTTCCTTGGAGTCCTCCCCACCCTCGAGCTCTGGGGGGAGTTATTCTTCTCCAAGCTCGGTACCCAGGCCGCGGGCGTGCCGGCTCAGTGCGGCGCCTTCATCGCCGTGCGAAGGACAGGAGCCGACAACCACTTCCCCTCCATCTCGCTGCTGAAGTCGGTGAAGATGTGGCAGCGGTCCTACTTCTACGTCAGGAACGTCGCCACGAGGGGCGACTGGGTTAATCTGCCGGCTGGAAGACTACCCAACTAGTCGTACCGGGCCAGGTCGCTGACGCCTGCGGGAGCCGGCGCCATCACGCGACTCCGAGTGTTGACGCAGTCGGAGGGTCTGACTGGCCCGGACCTGCTGGCCGCCTTCGTCTCGCGCCGAGTTCTCCCACTCCAAGGCCGCCCTCACCTGATATGCCAGATGAGCGGGGGCCGTGACCCGAGTCGGATGTGCACCAAGGACATGCCTCACGAAGAGGTGGCCCTGATTGTGAACTACCTCTCGGACAGCAAGCTCCCGGAGGACTGGAGATTCGGCAAGGAGCCATACTCCCGCTCGTGGTGAGTCGCCTTTCTTTTCTTTAGATTGTCTTCTTCTTGCCGAGTCTTGTTTTAATCAGTCTGCTTTTTGGTTAGAATCCCATTCTTCACCCACCAGCCGGCACCTCGGGGCCGGCCCGTGAGTTCGCCGCCGATCGGGCGGAGAGCGACGTCGACGATCCCGACCTGGGGGCGGCGGCTCTGGAAGACGAAGCCGAGGGAGGAGGAGGAACGACAAGCGACTTCAGGCCCTCGGCTACCTTTGCCGACTGGCCTGAAGACGACGCCGAGGGAGGAGTCGCCCCTCACCATCGGCCAGGACCCAGCCAGCCGGGCACGGGCTCTTCTGCCGCGTCGGGCGCTCCAGGCGGCGGGAAGAAGCCCCGGGCTGCGCCGACTTTGTTTGGCAGTCGGCCGAAGAAGCCCAAGGGCTCGGCTGCGGCGACACGGCGGGACGAGGCAGCCGCGAAGGCCATCCGCTTCCGTAAGGAAGTGAAGAAGCCGTCGTTGGTCTCCGCGTAAGTATTCTGACTTCAAAGTTTATTCTTTCTTCGTGTTTTGTCTGAGTCTCTGCTCGCCCTTCTTTCTTCAGGGCTCCCCTCTCTCTTGAGCGGGTCGCCGCCGCCTCCGTCATGGGGTCAGTGGAGACGCCCTCCACCACTCAGCGGATAGACCCCGCTGCTGACCTCCGGGAGGCGACGGAGCGGAATGCACAGGAGAAGCGCAATGAAGAAGAAGCCCTCCGCCTGGAGAAGGCAGAGGCCGATAGGGCGGAGGCCTCCGCCAAGAAAAAACTAGCGGAGGCCGAAGCCACCGCCGCGGCGAAGCAGCAGGCTGAGGAAGCCGCACGCCGCCAGGCGGCCTTGCTTGTTACCCCACTGAACTCTGCGCCGCCGCCGCCGGAGTTCACGGGGCAGACTGGGGGAGCCGGCGGGGAGAACCTCGTCGAGGAGAGGGAAGGCGGCGAGCCCTCTACTCTGGGCGCGAATGTTCCGCCGCCTCCTCCGCTGCCGTCTGAAGGCGTGCGAGGCGAGCAGCCAGCGGACCCTCCGGTGCCGTCGACCGAAGAAGAGGCCGTGGCGAGGCTACTCCTCCAGGTCGGCTCGCCAGCGCGCCGTCGTTTGGAGAAGGCGACTTCGGCACCCCGCCCCCTGGAGGCCAGCACCGCCAGCTCCGCGGCTCCAGACGCCGAGGCGACGAGCGCCGCATCTGTTGGGTGGGTGCGGGGAGGCGGCATAGGGCCGCTGAACCGGGCGCTCCTGGACGTCCAGGCGAAGCTCCGCGCTGAGGGCGACGCCCTCCAGAGCCGCACCAAGGCGTTCCTGGCGTCGCGGGCGGCCGTCCGGGTATGTCTTTTCTTTGGGCCTTTATTTTTCTTGTTCCTCTCTGTGGGGGCGCGCCAGCGCACCCACTGGGTGTAGTCCCCGAGTCTCGGGTCGGCAGCTGAGCAGGCGGTCCAGAACTCCAAATTTATGAACTTCTGGGTACTAACTCTGTCTGAAATGCTTGTTGCAGGACTACCACAACCTCCGCGTCACCGCCTTCAACCGTAATGTTGAAGAGTTGGGCAAGCGGACCGCCGACTTGGTGGAGAGCCGGAGTAAGTCCTTCTCCTTTTTCTCTTCTCTGCGGGGGCGCGCTAGCGCACCCACGGGCTATAGTCCCCGAGATTCAGGCCGACTGCTAAGCAGTCGGGCCAGATCTCCCCGGCGACCTATTTTATTGACGACTGATGTCTTTCTTTCTTTCCTTCAGGGGCCAACGCTGCTCTTCAACAGGAGCTGAGCGAAGCCAACTCCGCCCTGCTCGCCAAAGGGGAGGAGTGCGGCAAGCTCGCCGCGGAGCGCGATCTGCAGACCACTCAGTTGGCAGAGTAGAAGGGTTTGCTCACGAAGTCGCAGAGGGAGGCGGAGGAGACGGAGGCCGCCCTCCTGGTCGAGTTCGCGAGCGAGCGCTCTTCCTGGTCTGACAAGGAGGCGATGTTGTCCTCCGGCTTCCACGAGATCGAAGACATCGTTGATGGTGAGTCTCTTTGTTTTCTTTCTTTGAGCGGCCGACCTAGGTCGTGCCGACTCCTAGTTTTTGACTCGCTTTTTTGTTTCTTCGTGTGTTTTGCAGACTTCTTCCCTGGGCAGTCTCAGGCCGCCATCCAAGCCATCAAGGCCGATCGTGCAAGTCGGAGGGCGGAGGGCGCAGAGATCGTCGCCGATGCCCCCCGAACTCTTGATGAGCACATCTTGAGTATCGAGGCTCGCCTCCGGCCGGCTCACCGGATGCTGCGCCGGCTTCAGCGCATCGGCGCCCAGGTGATCTCCGCCCTTTGGCCGGATATGCAGGCTTCGCGCACCCCCAGCCTGACGGCCAACTGGTTGGAGGTCGCGGCTGGTCGCCTCGAGGCCTGGAAGGGCTCTTCGGCCCGGGCTGGAGCATGCCGGGCCTTGAAGTTCGTCAAGGCGTGGTACCCGGGGCTGTATCTAGACCGGTTGGCCACGCTTCGGTCGGAGGCCCAGCCGGAGCTGGCGGCTGCGAAAGACGCCCTCGTCAAGCGTGCTGCGGCGATCGCCGAGTACACTGACACAAGCATCTTCGTCCCCGAGCGGTCTGAAGAGGGCGAGGAGGTCCCGCCGGAGTGGTTTTGGATGAACCCAGACTACGGCGAAGACTCGGCGGAGGTGATCGGCTCCAGCATCGAGGAGGAGGACAAGGCGGAGGATGAGGGCGAGGCGGAGGCACCAAAAGACGGAGCAGACGGCCAGCCTCAGCCCGACCGCGCCTCCAGCAACGAGCCGCGTGCGACCGATCCGACTCCTTCTGGAGGCGATCAAGCCGAGACTAGCCAGCCGACCGCCCCGACGACTGACGCTGCCGCCTCCTCCGACCCCTCGACTCCGTCTGCCGCCTCCTAAGCTGCCGGTGTGTCTTTTGTTTTATCTGCTTCAGTAGTCTTTTGAAGAACTTGTTAATTCGCACAATTCCTCCCGCGGGGTGTATTCTGAACCTCTGCTTGACAATTCAGCCAAGGTCATGTGTTATATATATATGTGTCTATCTTTTCTTGCTCATTGTTCTTTTGGCTGTTTTCCTTTGCCGCTTTCTCCTAGTTGCCTGCCTTGCCAA
This sequence comes from Triticum dicoccoides, assembly GCF_002162155.2. NCBI lineage: Eukaryota > Viridiplantae > Streptophyta > Magnoliopsida > Poales > Poaceae > Triticum > Triticum dicoccoides. Next base: position 195,700,689 of record NC_041390.1, on the reverse strand, counting down.
TCGGACAGCCGCTCTATAGACTGTTGCTGGATCAAGTGCTAGGCTACTTTGGGAAAGCAAGTACTTAGCCGATTTTAAGATTGTTTGAGCAAGTTGGATAGAAAACGACAATCTGACTGTCCGAGAGTCAGTTTGCGAGAAGGGCTTGGAAGCCATCTTGAGCTATGTTTTACGCTTTGAGTCCCTAGCCATTTTTCGTGCGATCACCCATTCTAACTTACCTCTGCCCACCGTACAGTCGCTCTGCAAGCTGCGGCTTCTGACAGAAGACGGCTTAGATGTTACACACTACTTGTCCGGCTGCAGGAAGCATTTCATAGTGCAAGGCGGCAAGTCCCCGGGCCAACTTGTCGAGCCCGGTGCCAAGCGGCATGATAAAGAGTAACATACTTGTAGGCATAATTTTTATCATACAGACAAATGAGGGCAGTCCCCGAGCTCGTCTCGGGGGGCCCGAAGTCTTGGTATTTTAATATAAAAGGTAGCGTGGTACATACTGCATCAACTGTAAAATCTTCGGAGAAGATTTGCGTTCCATGGCCGCTCTGTCTCCTTGCCGGAGTCATCCCTCTTGCATGCTCGGGGCTTCTGAGCGTCGATCAGGTAGTAGGAGTCGTTGCCTAGTACTTTGCTGATGATGAAAGGGCCTTCCCAAGGCGGCGACAACTTGTGTTGGTCGGCTGTTCACTGGATCAGCCGGAGTACAAGGTCGCCTTCTTGGAAAGATCTTGGCCTGACCTTCCTGTTGTGGTATCGGCGCAGGCTCTGCTGGTAGATGCTGGACCGGCTGAGTGCCAACAGCCGGCCCTCTTCCAGCAGATCGACGCCATCTTGTCGTGCTTCTTCTTCTTCCTCCTCGGTGTACATGGTGACTCGTGGGAAGTCGAACTCTATGTCCGTTGGTATGACGGCTTCGGCACCGTAGACGAGGAAGAAGGGCGTGAAGCCGGTTGACTTGTTTGGAGTCGTGCGCAGACTCCAGAGGACGGCTGGCAGCTCGTCGAGCCAGCAGCCAGCCGAGCGCTCCAGAGGCTCGATCAACCGAGGCTTGATGCCGGACAGGATGAGGCCGTTTGCTCGCTCCACTTGGCCGTTTGACTGCGGGTGGGCGACGGACGCTAGGTCCAGTCGAATGCCCTGTGTTGCGCAGAAACGGGCCAAGGCGCCTTTGGCAAAATTTGTGCCATTGTCGGTGATGATGCTGTGTGGTATGCCGTACCGAATTGTGATATCGGTGATGAAGGTCACAGTAGTCGGACCGTTCAGTTTCTTAATTGGCTTTACTTCCACCCACTTGGTGAACTTGTCCACTACGACAAGTAGGTGAGTTAGACCACCTCGTGCTGTTTTGAATGGTCCCACCATGTCTAGACCCCAAACTGCGAAAGGCCAAGCAATGGGGATGGTCTTGAGCACAGAAGCCGGCTGATGCGGCTTGGAGCTGAACTTCTGGCACCCTTTGCATTCTTGGACCAACTCCTTGGCCTCTTCCAAGGCAGTCGGCCAAAAGAAACCGTGCTGAAAGGCTTTGGCGACGAGTGCTCTTGAAGCCGCATGGTGGCCACATTCGCCTTGATGGATGTCTTTGAGGATCGCCTGGCCTTGCTCTGGCTCTACGCAGCACTGGTAGACACCAGTGACGCTGCGCCTGACCAGCTCTCTGTTGATTATGGTATAGGCTGTTGCCCGGTGTTGTACTTGCCGAGCTGAGGTCTCATCAGTTGGTAGCTCTTTGTTCACCAGAAATTTGAGGATGGGCTGGGCCCATGAGGGTGCTGCTATTTCGTCGACTATCAGAACTGCGACTTGGACGAGGGCGGCTGGGCTGGAGTCAACAACTGCTTGTTGGGCTGATGAAGTCCCCAGGCCGACTGGCTTGGTCCTTGGGCCGAGTTCTGGAATCTTCAAGTCTGTCACCGCAGTCCCCGGGCCGGGCTCGACTGTGGCAGCTTTGAAGTCGCCCACCAAAGTCCCCGTTCCGACTGCCGGAACTCTGGAGTCGGGTCCGCCGTCTTCGGGGGGAGCCGGCACAAAGATGGAGTCTGATTCTGGTGAAGGCTTGATAGACGGCTTGAGGAGGCGTTGAAGGGCGACACCAGATGGTATTTCTTGGCGGGTAGAGCCGAATCGTGCCAAGGCGTCTGCTTGGTCGTTGTCGTTTCTTGGCACATGGAGGAACTCGCACCCTTCGAAATACCCACTGAGTTGCTACACGAGGAAACGGTAGCTCGCCATGTTTGTGTCTTTGGCGTCCCAGTCGCCAGACGACTGCTGGACCACTAAGTCCGAGTCGCCATAACACAAGATCCAGCGAATGCCAAGTTCTTTGGAAAGCCGGAGCCCGTGAATGAGCGCCTCGTACTCGGCGACGTTGTTGGAGGCGGCAAAGTGGATTTGCAGCGCGCATTTGAGCTTGTAGCCTTTGGGAGAGGTGAGGACGATGCCGGCTCCCAAGCCGGTGCGCATCTTGGAGCCGTCGAAGTGCATCCGCCAATGGGTGGAGTCAGGTGCTGGAGGCAGGTACTGGATCTCGGCCCAGTCGATGAGGAAGTCGACCAGTGCTTGTGATTTGATAGCGGTGCGGGGCTGGTAGTAGATGGTGTAAGGAGCCAGCTCTATGGCCCACTTGGCCACTCGACCAGAGGCATCACAGCAGCCGATGATCTCGGCAAGTGGAGCTGTGCAGACCACCGTGATTGGATGTTCTTGAATGTAAGGCTTCAATTTCTTGGCAGCAAAGTGCACGCCATAGCACATCTTCTGGTAGTGGGGGTAGTTCTGCTTGGAGGTCGACAGTACCTCGCTCAGGTAATATACTGGTCTCTGGACAGGTAGCGCCTTGCCTTCCTCCTTGCGCTCTACTACAATGACTGTGCTGACTACTCGGCTGGTGGCGGCGATGTACAGGAGCATAGGTTCCTTGGGAGTCGGAGCCGCCAGGACGGGTGGAGTAGTCAGCATCTTCTTCAACTGGTGAAAAGCTTCGTCCGCCTTATGGTTCCACTCGAAAAAAGTGGTCTTCTTCATGAGTTGGTATAAGGGGAGAGCTTTCTCGCCCAGCCGACTAATGAATCGGCTAATGGACGCCAAGCAGCCGGTGAACTTCTGCACATCCAGCAGTCGGCTAGGTACCTCCATTCTCTCGATGGCCTTGATTTTTCCTGGGTTGCATTCTATGCCGCGTTCAGAGACCAGGAAACCTAGCAGCTGGCCGGCTGGTACTCCGAAGACACATTTCTCGGGGTTGAGCTTGATCTAGAACCGGCGCAGGTTCTCAAAGGTCTCCTTGAGGTCTTCCAACAATGTTCCTCGCTTTTCCGTCTTCACCACCATGTCGTCCATGTAAACATGGGCATTCCTACCGAGCTGCTTGAGGAGGCACTTCTGCATGCAACGCTGAAAGGTGGCGCCGGCATTCCTCAAGCCGAACGTCATGGTGAGGTAGCAGAATGCTCCAAACGGCGTGATGAAGGCGGTCTTCAATCTATCAGCCGGGTTCAGCTTGATCTGGTGATATCCTGAGTACACATCCAAGAATCTCAACAGCTCGCATCCAGCTGTGGAGTCTATCACCTGATCAATTCTCGGCAGAGCAAACGGGTCCTTGGGGCAGGCCTTGTTGAGGCTCGTGTAGTCAATACACATTCACCATTGCTTGTTCTTTTTTAGCACCAGGACCGGATTTACCAGCCACTCCGGGAAGAAAACTTCCATAATGAAGCCGGCTGCTAGGAGTCGGGCTATCTCTTCTCCGACAACTCTTCTCTTCTCTTCTGATAAGCAGCGTAGGGGCTGCCTGACCGGCTTTGCATCAGATCGGACGTGTAACTTGTGCTCGGCGAATTCTGTCGGCACACCTGGCATGTCTTTGGGAGACCATGCGAAGATGTCCCGATTCTCACGGAGGAAATCGAAGAGCTCGCCTTCCTATTTGCTGTCGAGGTTTGCACCTACGACGGCGTACCTCTCTCGGTGTTCCGGATCGAAGGGTATCTTCTTTGTCTCTTTGGCCGGCTTGAACGAACCTTCGGCTTCCGACTCCTTCGGGTCGGGCGATATCTCCGGCTGCTTGCCGGCCATCGCCACAGCTCGCTCAAGGAGTCGCTTCTCGGCCGCAATCACCAGGGACTCGGCCAGCCGACTGCTCTCGGCCGCGCAAGTGGACAACTTCCAGTAGTCGCCGGCCATAGTCAGAATTCCCCTGGAACTAGGCATCTTTATCTTGAGGTAGGCGTAGTGGGGACCGCCATGAACTTGGCCAAGGCGGGTCGGCCAAGTAGCGCATGGTATGGGCTCTCAAGGTCCACCACATCAAACCAAACAGACTCTCTTCGGAAGTGATCTTTGTCCCCAAAGAGGACGTCAATCAGGATCTTGCCGATTGGTGAACAGGAAAGCCCAGGAACAATGCCGTGGAACACAGTCCGGCTGTTCTGAAGCTGTCTCTGCTTGATTCCTAACTTCTCCATGGTGTCCTTGTACAGGATGTTGATGCTGCTGCCCCCATCTATCAAAACTCGCAAGAAACGCGCAGCCCGTTTGTCCATGGCAAAGGTGGCGTCCAGGACCAAGGCGTAGGAGCCCGGACTCGGCATCACTTCTGGGTGGTCAGCCCTGCTCCAGCTGATGGGCCTCTCTGACCAGTGCATGAACTCTGGCATGTCTGAGGCTACCGCGTTCACCTCTTGTCGCTGCAGCCGCCTGCTGCGTTGATCATCAGCCACACTGGTGAACACTATGTAGGCTCCGTGCTCTTCAGGGTACTCGTCTTGTACTGCGCCGACTGGCCTGACTGCCGGCTGCTGGGGCGGAGGCGGAGGCGGCTGCCCAGCAGGCGGGGGTGGCAGGAGGCCGTCTCCCTTGGCGATCCTGGTGAGCCAGTGGCACTTCCGGATGGTGTGATTCGATGGCTTTGCGCCACTGTGGAACTTGCAAGGTCCATCCAAGGTCTGCTCGTAGGAGAAGGCCGGCAACCAGTTTGGCTTGCCGCCTTTCTATCGCTGGGGCGGAGGCTGCTCTTCTGGCTACTGGGCTTCGACGGTCGCGACCTGCCGGCTGTTGGAAGCCGGCTACGGGGCCTTGCGCTTGTGGTCGCCATGCTGTTGTCGCTGGCCCGCGTCTGCTGCCAGAGTTCTTGGAGCCTGAGGAGCTACTTTGCCAGTCATGCTGATTTGAATTTCCATCTTCATGGAGGAGTCGGCCATAGCGTACTTGTCCGTTATGATCAGCAGCTCGTCGAGGGTTTCTGGCTCGTCGCAGAGGAGCTTGTGCTTGAGGAGGGTGCCTTCTCGGCACCCGGCTGTGAAGTACTCGATGACCTGCACCTCGTGCACGCCCTCGCAGGAGTTCCGGAGCTCAGCCCAACGCGTGAGGTAGTCGCGAGTCGACTCATTAGGACCTTGCATGCATAGGGAGAGCTGGCGAGGCTTGGGAGGATGCTTGTACGTGCTGGTGAAGTTGCGAACGAATGCTTCGGTGAAGTCGACCCAGCTATTGATGCTGCGGGGCTTTAGGCTATTCAGCCATGTCCGGGCCGTGCCCTGGAGCATGAGCGGAACGTACTTTACGGTGACACGCTTGTTGCCGTTTGCTATGCTGAAAGTCGTGGAGTAGTCGACTAGCCAGTCTTCCGGCTTCACGGAGCTAGTATACTTGGGCGTGTCTCTTGGGAGCGTGAACCCTCTGGGAAAGGGCTCGTCCCGAATGCGGGGCCCGAAACAAGGCGGACCCAGCTCGTCTTCTTCTTCCAGCGCCAGGGACCGGTGAAGTCGGTCGATCCGGTGGCGGGCGTCATTCTCTCCGACCTCCTCTCGGCGGCCAAGGCGGTCACTGAGAGTCGGATGGTCAATAGGCGGCAGGGAGACTCGCCTCTCCTTGCGGGGAGGGGGAGGCGGACAGTCGTCCCGTCGTTCCACTGCTCTCGGGCGGCCGTCTCGGTCGTGCTCTATGGTAATCTGAGTCCGACTGTGGCTGACAGCCGGCTCCTTGTCCTTTCTTCCTCGGGCACCGCCAGTCGGCGTCCGAGACGTCGCGCCTTGATCTCAGTGCGGGTCGTCGTTTGGCCGCTACGGCGCCTCCGTGCGGCAGCCGGCCTCGTTCTGCGCGGCGGCCGCGTCGAGGAGCCGCTGGACTCACTCCATCATGAGGCGGCTCTCTTCGCCCTCGAAATTGTCCAACTCATCCGCCGCTGCCTGGGCGGCTCGGATGTTCTCCGCTGGCGTGGCATACACGGGGCGGCTAGCCCCAAACAGGCTGGCGATGGCTACGCTGCGCTGCTGAACCGCGCCAAGGCGGATGGGCCCTGCCAGAGCCGGCAAGCCGCCAACAGCGCGATCCATCTCCCGCTGGTAAGCTTCTGACAAGCGTCTCACACTGGCTAGCTTCTTCGCGCCTTCAACAAGCTGAAGGCGGCGCACTTCTAACATCTCCGCGCCAGCATCTTCCAGAATGGGCGCAGCTAGGTCTTGCAGCGCCGCGCCGAGTGAGTCGGGCGCCCTTCCACCAGGGAACTCGTCATGACTGATGACCAGCACCTCAGTGATGGTGCTCCCATCGCTCTCCGCATGGGGGAGAGGTTCGTCGTAGACCACCACGTTGGAGGGGAAAGCGTCGACCGACGCGGTGTCGGAGTCGACCAGCATCGGGTCGGTGGAGCCTACGGACTCCAAGTCTACGGCAGGCTTGCCGGAAACGTGGAGTTGATCAAGGAGGCCCGCAAGGAGGTTTTCGGGGCCGCCTACGCCTGCGTCGGACGCAGGTTCGTCGGAGAGGCGGACCTCGCCGACAAGTTCGGCCAAGGAGCTGGCTGCGCAGGCGATCTCCATGCCGCGCAGCGCATTGACGCAAACTTCGTCTGGCGTGCCTGGCTGGCTGCGCTCGCCGGGGAGGAAAAGGTTCCCGTCCAGAACAGATCTCCGGACGGCGGTGCACCAGGCCCCATGGTGGGCGCCAAATGTCGGGGGTTTGGTCCGACATATGCCAATGGATGGCTTATCATGGTGGGGGCGAGTAGAACGTCGCCGGTGCCTGGAAACGGAATGAGGCGAAGGCATGCACGCCGGCGAATCTTACCCAGCTTCGGGGCTCTCCGGGGAGATAATACCCCTACTGCTGCTCTGCGGGGTCTCCGCATGATCACTATGGTTAAGTGTTTACACGGTTGCTCCTTGAGCTATGTATGGTGGTAGGAGAGGGCAAGGCTAGCTCTCTCCCTCTATCTGGTAAGTTATAGAACTACTGGGATCCAACCCTTTGCATGGGTGCCCTGGGGGGTTTATATAGGCCTACCCCCCAGGGGTACAATGGTAACGTGACTGGGCGCGGGCCCAGCCGTCAGTGTCTCCAACCTCCGACTTCTCCGCCGACTGCTGGGGCCTGTCGGCTGGTGGGCCCCGCCGACTGGTCTGGTACGGAGCCGACAGGCCGGGTCCGCCGCGGGCGGGTCTTGCCGGCTGCTGATTACTATAGCCGTGCTCCTGATGATGCAAGCTTGGTCATGGGGTCGTGGCAACAGCCCCGCCGCCTGGCGGGCGATCACTGTGGCCACTCCCCATCTCTTCTTGATTAATGGCGCGTGGGCCCAGGGGAGGGCTCGGCCGACTCCCCCGGGCCGACTCCCGTTGGGTCCGACTGGCGGTGCTCCCGCCGTCTCTCGAGGTCTCGTTGGCTGGTGGGCCCTGCTGCCTCCAGGCCGTACAGACAAGCCATCGTGGGTGCAGGACCAGGTATAGTGGTGCTGATGTCAGGGCCGGCTGGGCAACAGTGCCACGCCGCGGGAGATCTTCCCAAGTACGGCGCGCTGTAGCCATGCCTGCCCTTGGTAAGGGGCAGGGAGTGGGGTTCATTGTAGCCACGCCCCTGCCCCGTCCCCCTCGATGAGGTCACGGTTTGTTGGAGTCGCCAGCCGGCTCCCCAAAGCCGGCTTCTCTGGAAGTCATCCCTGGGACTCAGCCGTGAGTGGGCAGTCGACCGCCTTGCCGTAGACTCCCCGGGAGGCGGCTCTTCGCCCGGTGGTCTTGAGGGGCGCAGCCTACCCCAATGTCTTGAAAGGTCGTGGGGCTCGGGTTGCCTACCCGTGGCCCATTACTCCGACAAACGCCTTAAGCAAGATGACATGATGTAGAGGGATAGACTCATGCAATATGAAGAAAACCCCATCTTGTTATCCTCGATGGCAACAATACAATATGTGCCTTGCTGCCCCTACTGTCACCGGGAAAGGACACCGCAAGATTGAACCCAAAGCTAAGCACTTCTCCCATTGCAAGAAAGATCAATCTAGTAGGCCAAACCAAACTGATAATTTGAAGAGACTTGCAAAGATAACCAATCATACATAAAAGAATTCAGAGAAGATTCAAATATTATTCATAGATAGACTTGATCATAAACCCACAATTCATCGGTCTCAACAAACACACCGCAAAAAGAAGATTACATCGAATAGTTCTCCACAAGAGAGGGGTAGAACATTGTATTGAGATCCCAGAAGAGAGAAGAAGCCGTCTAGCAACTAACTATGGACCCGTAGGTCTGAGGTGAACTACTCACACTTCATCGGAGGGGCTATGGTGTTGATGTAGAAGCCCTCCATGATCGATGCCCCCTCCGGCGGAGCTCTGGAACAGGCTCCAAGATGGGATCTCGTGGATACAGAAAGTTGCGGCTGTGGAATTAGGTTTTTGGCTCCGTATCTGATCGTTTGCGGGCACGTAGGTATATATAGGAGGAAGGAGTACGTTGGTGGAGCAACAGGGGGCCCACGAGGGTGGAGGGCGCGCCTGGGGTAGGCAGGCGCGCCCCCTACCTCGTGGCCTCCTGTTTCTTTTCTTGATGTAGGGTCCAAGTTTCTTTGGTCTTGTTTGTTGAGAAAATCACGTTCCCGAAGGTTTCATTCCGTTTGGACTCCGTTTGATATTCCTTTTCTTCAAAACCCTAAAACAGGCAAAAAATAGCAAATCTGGGCTGGGCCTCCGGTTAATAGGTTAGTCCCAAAAATAATATAAAAGTGGATAATAAAGCCCAATAATGTCCAAAACATTAGATATTATAGCATGGAGCAATCAAAAATTATAGATATGTTGGAGACGTATCACCCATTTTACGGACGGTGTCCAGATAAGGCAGATTGAGACTGCTGCTGCTGTCCATAAGGACTCGCGTGAGGTGGAATCCATCGATAATTGGATCGAGAACCAATGCAGTCGAGCCTCCATGACAGATACTGGTTGGATGGTCTCTGTGATCAAAAGTGATCGGACAAGCTGTTGGGGAACACAGTAATTTCAAAAATTTCCTACACGCACGCAAGATCATGGTGATGCATAGCAACGAGAGGGTACGGTGTCGTCCACGTACCCTCGTAGACCATAAGCGTAAGCATTATGAGAATGCGGTTGATGTAGTCATACGTCTTCACGATCCGACCAATCCAAGTACCGAACGTACGACACCTTGCTACCTATTGAGCACTGCGTTGGTTTTCCCTTGAAGAGGAAAGGGTGATGCAGTAAAGTAGCGTAAGTATTTCCCTCAGTTTTTGAGAACCAAGGTATCAATCCAGTAGGAGATCACGCTTGAGTCCCATTCACCTACACAAACAAATAAGAACCTCGCAACCAACGTGATAAAGGGGTTGTCAATCCCTTCATTGTCACTTACGAGAGTGAGATCTGATAGATATGATAAGATAATATTTTTGTTATTTTTATAATAAAGAGAAATAAAGATGCAAAGTAAAATAAACGGCAAAGGAAATAGCTAAGTGTTGGAAGATTAATATGATGGAAGATAGACCCGGGGGGGATAGGTTTCACTAGTGGCTTCTCTCAAAAGCATAAGTATTACGGTGGGTATACGAATTACTGTCGAGCAATTAATAGAATTGAGCATAGTTATGAGAATATCTAGGTATGATCATGTATATAGGCATCACGTCCGTGATAAGTAGACCGAAACAATTCTGGATCTACTACTATTACTCCACACATCGAACACTATCCAGCATGCATCTAGAGTATTAAGTTCATAAGGACAGAGTAATGCTTTAAGATGACATGATCTAGAGTGATAAACTCATGGAATATGATATAAACCCCATCTTTGTATCCTTGATGGAAATAATACAATATGTGTCGTTTCCCTTTCTGTCACTGGGATCGAGCATCGCAAGATTGAACCCAAAGCTAAGCACTTCTCCCATTGCAAGAAAGATAATTCTAGTAGGCCAAACCAAACTGATAATTCGAAGAGACTTGCAAAGATAAACCAATCATACATAAAAGAATTCAGAGGAGATTCAAATATTGTTCATAGATAAACTGGATAATAAACCCACAATTCATCGGATCTCGACAAACACACCGCAAAAGAAGATTACATCGAATATATCTCCAAGAGAATCGAGGAGAACTTTGTATTGAGATCCAAAGAGAGAGAAGAAGCAATCTAGCTAATAACTATGGACCCGTAGGTCTGAAGTAAACTACTCACACATCGCCGGAGAGGCCATGGAGTTGATGTAGAGGCCCTCCGTGATCAATGCCCCCTCCGGTGGAGTTCCGGAAAAGGCCCCGAGATTGGATCTCTCAGGTACAGAAGGTTGCGGCGGTGGAATTAGGTTTTCGTGGTGCTCCTGGATGTTTGGGGCGTACATGGATATATATATATAGGAGGAAGAAGTACGTCGGTGGAGCAACAAGGGGCCCACGAGGGTGGAGGGCGCGCCCAAGGGGGTAGGCGTGCCCCCCTACCTCGTGCCCTCCTCGATCGTTTCTTGACGCCCACTCCGTTTGATATTACTTTTCGGCGAAACTCTAAAATAGGCAAAAAAAACAGCAATTTGGGCTGGACCTCCGGTTAGTAGGTTAGTCCCAAAAATGATATAAAAGTGTAAAATAAAGCCCATTAACATCCAAAATAGATAATATAATAGCATGGAACAATAAAAAATTATAGATATGTTGGAGACGTATCACACCTCCGAGTTCAGCACACATTTAGCTCGGTGACGTCCCACGAACTCCGATGTAGCAGAGCTTCGAGGGAGAGTTCCGTCAGCATGAAGGCGTGATGATGGTGATGATGATGCTACCGACGCAGGGCTTCGCCTAAGCACCGCTGCGATATGACCGAGGTGGATTATGGTGGAGGGGGGCACCGCACACGGCTAAAAGATCAACTGATCAACTTGTGTGTTCTAGGATGCCCCCCTCCCCATGTATATAAAGAAGGGATGGGAGGCCGGACGGCCTCTCTAGGCACGCCAAAGGGAGGGAGGAATCCTCCTCCTAGTAGGAGTAGGATTCCTCCTTTCCTAGTCCTACTAGGAGGGGGAAGGAAGGAGAAGGGGAGGAGAAGGAAAGAGGGGGCGCATCCCCTCCCCTAGTCCAATTCGGACTAGGCCCATGGGGGCGCGGCGCCAGCCCTCGTGGCTTCTCCTTTTTTCCCTTAAAGCCCAATAAGGCCCATATGTACTCCCGTATTCCCGTAACTCTCCCTGTACTCTGAAAAATACCCGGATCACTCGGAACCTTTCCGATGTCCGAATATAGCCTTCCAATATATCGATCTTTACGGCTCGATAATTTCGAGACTCCTTGTCATGTCCGTGAACTCATCCAGGACTCCGAACAACCTTCGCTATATCAAATCACATAAACTCATAATACCAATCTTCACCGAACGTTAAGCGTGCGGACCCTATGGGTTCAAGAATTATGTAGACATGACCGAGACATGTGTCCAATCAATAACCAATACCGGAACTTGGATGCTCATATCGGCTCCTACATATTCTACAAAGATCTTTATCGGTCAAACCGCATAACGGTATACGTTGTTCCCTTTATCATCGGTATGTTACTTGCCCGAGATTCGATCATCGGTATCCTCATACCTATTTCAATCTCGTTACCAGAAAGTCTATTTACTCATTCTGTAATGCATCATCCCGCAACTAACTCATTAGTCACAATGCTTGCAAGGCTTATAGTGATGTGCATTACCGAGAGGGCCCAGAGATACCTCTCCGACAATCGGAGTGACACATCCTAATCTCGATCTATGCCAACTCAACAAGAACCATAGGAGACACCTGTAGAGCACCTTTATAATTACCCAGTTACGTTGTGACATTTGGTAGCACACAAAGTGTTCCTCCGGTACTCGGGAGTTGCATAATCTCATAGTCATAGGAACATGTATAAGTCATGAAGAAAGCAATAGCAACAAACTAAACGATCATCGTGCTAAGCTAATGGATGGGTCAAGTCAATCACATCATTATCTAAGGATGTGATCCTGTTAATCAAATGACAACTCATGTCTATGGTTAGGAAACATAACCATCATTGATTCAACGAGCTAGTCAAGTAGAGGCATACTAGTGACATTCTGTTTGTCTATGTATTCACACATGTACTAAGTTTCCAATTAATACAATTCTAGCATGAATAATAAACATTTCTCATGATATAAGGAAATATAAATAACAACTTTATTATTGCCTCTAGGGCATATTTGCTTCACAAGCTGACCATGGGTTAAATTTTGGGGCGACTGGCTCTATAGCGTAGACATCCCTTAATGCGCGCTTGCGCTCCCGTTTAGGGATGTGAGTGACGTAGATCATGTTCACCATTTTGACCTCGGGGGCAAATTTCTTCTGTCCCCCTGTGTTCTGTGGGCGATGCTCTTCATCGTCGTCCTCGTTGGGCGGCCCTTTCCCCCTGTGTTCGGCGTTGAGCTTGCTGGCCTGTTTAAAGACCCAACAATTTCTGTTGGTATGATTGGCAGGCTTATCGGGGGTGCCGTGAAACTGGCAAGGCCGATCGAGTACTCTGTCCAAACTAGATGGACCATCTTTGTTTCCTTTGAATGGCTTCTTCCGCTGACCGGGTTTAGAGCCACTGAATCCAGCATTAACCGTCATGTCTTTGGTATCTTGGTTGTTGCTTCGACGCTTGTGCTTGTTGCGTCGTGGCTTGCCATTACCATCCTTGGCTTCAGAGGTGCTAGGTAGGGATGAAAATGGAGTGGAAACTTTCCATTTTTCCGGAGGAAATCTCACACCCTAGCAAGTTCATGCATTAGAGTGTCTGCATCATGTTTAATTCTCCCAGAAAGATGAAATGGGGATGACAGAGCCCCCAGCACCCCCTTAAACCAACTAGGGTTTACAAAAATTGGTTTCAATGAACCCAAAATGCCCTTCACAAAATGTTCATCATTTCTGGATTAGGCAAAAAACCCTGGCAAGAATGGTGCACTCTTTTCTAGGACATTCTGGATTTTTTGAATTAAATCATAAGTATTTGAATTTGGGCATTTAAATGCTATAAAATATTTTGAATGCCCAAATAATTCTGGATTTAAGTGAGGGCTGTTAGGAATAATCCCAACAGAGCCCACAATTATTTTCAGAATTTTTGGAAACGTTTTAGTATTTTTAATAAAGCTCAACAGTTGCAAAAGAAGCCATCTAGCTAATAATTATGGACCCGTAGGTCTGAAGTAAACTACTCACACATCACCGGAGAGGCCATGGAGTTTATGTAGAGGCCCTCCGTGATCAATGCCCCCTCCGACGGAGCTCCGGAAAAGGCCCCGAGATGGGATATCTCGGGTACAGAAGGTAGCGGCGGTGGAATTAGGTTTTCGTGGTGCTCCTAGATGTTTGAGGATATGTGGATATATATAGGAGGAAGAAGTACGTCAATGGAGCAACGAGGGGCCCATGAGGGTGGAGGGCACACACCCCTACCTTGTGCCCTCCTCGATCATTTCTTGACGCCCACTCCAAGTCTCCTGGATCACGTTTGTTTAGAAAATCACGTTCCCGAAGGTTTCATTCCGTTTGGACTTCGTTTGGTATTCCTTTTTGGCGAAACTCTAGAATAGGCAAAAAAACAGCAATTTGGGCTGGGCCTCCGGTTAGTAGGTTAGTCCCAAAAATGATATAAAAGTGTAAAATAAAGCCCATTAACATCCAAAATAGATAATACAATAGCATGGAGCAATCAAAAATTATAGATACGAGCTCAGCACACGTTCAGCTCGGTGACGTCCCATGAACTCCGATCCAGCAGAGCTTCGAGGGAGAGTTCCGTCAGCACGACAGCGTGATGACGGTGATGATGATGCTACCGACGCAGGGCTTCGCCTAAGCACCGTTGTGATATGACCGAGGTGGATTATGGTGGAGGGGGCACCGCACATGGCTAAAAGATCAACTGATCAACTTGTGTGTTCTATCGTGCCCCCTACCCATGTATATAAAGAAGGGATGGGAGGCGGGACAACCTCTCTAGGCGCGCCAAAGGGAGGGAGGAATCCTCCTAGTTGGAGTAGGATTCCTCCTTTCCTAGTCCTACTAGGAGGGGGAAGGAAGGAGAAGGGGAGGAGAAGTAAAGAGGAGGCGCAGCCCCTCCCCTAGTCCAATTCGGACTAGGCCCATGGGGGGCGCGTGGCCAGCCCTCGTGGCTTCTCCTCTTTTCCCCTTAAAGCCCACTAAGGCCCATATGTACTCCCGTATTCCCGTAACTCTCCCAGTACTCCGAAAAATACCCGAATCACTCGGAACCTTTCCGATGTCCGAATATAGCCTTCCGATATATCGATCTTTAGAGCTCGATCATTTCAAGACTCCTCATCATGTCTGTGATCTCATCCGGGACTCCGAACAACCTTCGGTACATCAAATCACATAAACTCATAATACCAATCATCACTGAACGTTAAGCGTGCGGACCCTACGGGTTCAAGAATTATGTAGACATGACCGAGACATGTCTCCGGTCAATAACCAATAGCGGAACCTGGATGCTCATATTGGCTCCTACATATTCTACGAAGATCTTTATCGGTCAAACCGCATAATGGTATACGCTGTTCCCTTTGTCATCGGTATGTTACTTTCCCGAGATTCAATCGTCGGTATCCTCATACCTAGTTAAATCTCGTTACTAGCAAGTCTCCTCGTTCCGTAATGCATCATCCCGCAACTAACTCATTAGTCACAATGCTTGCAAGGCTTATAGTGATGTGCATTACCGAGAGGGCCCAGAGATACCTCTCCGACAATCAGAGTGACAAATCCTAATCTCGACCTATGCCAACTCAACAAGAACCATCGGAGACACCTGTAGAGCACCTTTATAATCATCCAGTTACGTTGTGATGTTTGGTAGCACACAAAGTGTTCCTCCAGCACTCGGGAGTTGCATAATCTCATAGTCATAGGAACATGTATAAGTCATGAAGAAAGCAATAGCAACAAACTAAACGATCATCGTGCTAAGCTAACGGATGGGTCAAGTCAATCACATCATTATCTAATGATGTGATCCCGTTAATCAAATGACAACTCATGTCTATGGTTAGGAAACATAACCATCATTGATTCAACGAGCTAGTCAAGTAGAGGCATACTAGTGACATTCTGTTTGTCTATGTATTCACACATGTACTAAGTTTCCAATTAATACAATTCTAGCATGAATAATAAACATTTCTCATGATATAAGAAAATATAAATAACAACTTTATTATTGCCTCTAGGGCACATTTCCCTCAGTCTCCCACTTGCACTAAAGTCGATAATCTAGTTCACATCGCCATGTGATTTAACACCAATAGTTCACATCTTTATGTGATTAGTTCACATCTCCATGTGACTAACACCCAAAGTGTTTACTAGAGTCAATAATTTTGTTCACATCGCTATGTGATTAACACCCAAAGAGTGATCATGTTTTGCTTGTGAGAGAAATTTAGTCAACGGGTCTGCCACATTCAGATCCATATGTATTTTGCAAATTTCTATGTCTACAATGCTCTGCACGAAGCTACTCTAGCTACTTGCTCCCACTTTCAATATGTATCCAGATCGAGACCTAGAGTCATCCAAATCGATGTAAAAAGCTTGCATTGATGTAACTCTTTACGACGAACTCTTTAATCACCTCCATAACCGAGAAATATTTCCTTAGTCCTCTAAGGATAATTTTGACTGTTGTCCAGTGATCTACTCCTAGATCACTATTGTACTCCTTTGTCAAACTCAGGGCAGGGTATACAATAGGTCTGGTACATAGCATGGCATACTTTATAGAACCTATGACTGAGGCATAGGGAATGACTTTTCAGTCTCTTTCTATTTTCTACCGTGGTCGGGTTTTGAGTCTATACTCAACTTCACACCTTGCAACACAGGCAAGAACTCCTTCTTTGACTGTTCTATTTTGAACTACTTCAAAATCTTGTCAAGGTATCTACTTATTGAAAAAAACTTATCAAGCATCTTGATCTATCTCTATAGATCTTGATGCTCAATGTGTAAGCAGCTTCATCGAGGTCTTTATTTGAAAAACTCTTTTCAAACACTCCTTTATGCTTTCCAGAAAATTCTACATTATTTCCGATCAACAATATGTCATTCACATATACTTATCAGAAATGTTGTAGTGCTCCCACTCACTTTCTTGTAAATACAGGCTTCACCGCAAGTCTGTATAAAACCATATGCTTTGATCACTTTATCAAAGCATATATTCCAACTTCGAGATGCTTGCACCAGTCCATAGATGGATTGCTGGAGCTTTCTCACTTTGTTAACACCTTTAGGATCGACAAAACCTTCTAGTTGCATCATATACAACTCTTCTTTTTAAAAAATCCATTAAGGAATATAGTTTTGACATCTATTTGCCAGATTTCATAAAATGCGGCAACTGCTAACATGATTCGGACAGACTTTTAAGCATCAATACGAGTGAGAAAATCTCATCGTAGTCAACACCTTGAACTTGTCGAAAACATTTTGCGACAATTCGAGCTTTGGATAGTAACACTACTATCGGCGTCCGTCTTCCTCTTGAAGACCCATTTATTCTTAATGACTCACCAATCATCGGGCAAGTCAATCAAAGTCCATACTTTGTTCTCATACATGGATCCCATCTCAGATTTCATGGCCTCGAGCCATTTCGCGAAATTTAGGATCATCATCGCTTCCTCATAGTTCATAGGTTCGTCATGGTCTAGTAACATGACTTCCAGAAAGGATTACCGTACCACTCTGGTGCGGACCATACTCTGGTTGTCCTACGAGGTTCGGTAGTAACTTGATCTGAAGTTTCGTGATCATCATCATTAGCTTCCTCACTAATTGGTGTAGAGATCACTAGAACTAATTTCTGTGATGAACTACTTTCCAATTCGGGAGATGGTACAATTACCTCATCAAGTTCTACATTCCTCCCACTCACTTCTTTTGAGAGAAACTTCTTCTCTAGAAAGGATCCACTCTTTAGCAACAAAGATATTGCCTTTCAGATCTATGATAGAAGGTGTACCCAACAGTTTCTTTTGGGTACCTATGAAGACGCACTTTTTCGATTTAGGTTTGTGCTTATTAGGGTGAAACTTTTTCACATAAGCATCACAACCCCAAACTTTAAGAAATGACAGCTTAGGTTTCTTGCTAAACCACAGTTCATACGGTGTCGTCTCAACGGATTTAGATGGTGCTTTTTTTAACGTGAATGTAGCCGTCTCTAATGCATAACCCCAAAAATGATAGTGGTAAATCGGTAAGAGACATCATAGATTGCACTATATCCAAAAAGTACGGTTATGATGTTTGGACACACCATTATGCTGTGGTGTTCCAGGTGGCACGAATTTGTGAAACTATTCTACATTGTTTTAATTGAAGACCAAACTCGTAACTCAAATATTCGTCTCCGCGATCAGATCGTAGAAACTTTATTTTCTTGTCACGATGATTTTCCACTTCACTCTGAAATTCTTTGAACTTTTCAAATGTTTCAGACTTATGCTTCATCAAGTAGATATACCCATATCTTCTCAAATCATCTGTGAAGGTCAGAAAATTATGATACCCGTCACGAGCCTCAACACTCATCGGATCGCATACATCAGTATGTATTATTTCCGATAAGTCAGTTGCTCGCTCCATTGTTCCGGAGAACGGAGTCTTAGTCATCTTGCCCATGAGGCATGGTTCGCAAGCATCAAGTGATTCATAATCAAGTGATTCCAAAAACCTATCAGCATGGAGTTTCTTCATGCGCTTTACACTAATATGATCTAAATGGCAGTGCCACAAATAATTTGCACTACCATTATTAACTTTGCATCTTTTGGCTACAATATTATGGATATGTGTATCACTACGATCGAGATTCAATAAACCATTTATTTTGAGTGTATGACCATAGAAGGTTTTATTCATGCAAATAGAACAAGAATTATTCTTTGACTTAAATGAATAACTGAATTGCAATAAACATGATCCTATCATATTCATGCTTAACACAAACACCAAATGACATTTATTTTAGGTTCAACACTAATCCCGAAAGTATAGGGAGTGTGCGATGATGATCATATCAATCATGGAACCACTTCCAACACACATTGTCACTTCACCCTTAACTAGTCTCTGTTCATTCTGCAACTCCCGTTTCGAGTTACTAATCTTAGCAACTGAACTAGTATCAAATACTGAGGGGTTGCTATATACACTAGTAAAGTACACATCAATAACATGTATATCAAATATACCTTTGTTCACTTTTCCATCCTTCTTATCAGCCAAATACTTGGGGCAGTTTTGCTTCCAGTGACCAGTCCCTTGAAGTAGAAGCACTTAGTATAAGGCTCAGGTCCACACTTGGGCTTCTTCACTTGAGCAGCAACTTGCTTTCCGTTCTTCTGGAAGTTCCCCTTCTTCCATTTGCCCTTTTCTTGAAACTAGTAGTCTTGTCAACCATCAACACTTGATGCTTTTCTTGGTTTCTACCTTCGTCGATTTCAGCATCACGAAGAGCTTGGGAATCGTTTCTGTTATCCCTTGCATATTATAGTTCATCATAAAGTTCTAATAACTTGGTGATAGTGACTAGAGAACTCTGTCAATCACTATCTTATTTGGAAGATTAACTCCCACCCGATTCAAGTGATTGTAGTACTCATACATTTTGAGCACATGCTCACTAGCTGAGCTATTCTGCTCCATCTTGTAGGCAAAGTACTGTCAGAGGTCTTATACTTCTTGACATGAGCATCAGTATGAAATACCAATTTCAACTCTTGGAACATCTTATATGCTCCGTGGTGTTCAAAACATTTTTGAAGTCCCGGTTCTAAGCCGTAAAGCATGGTGCACTAAACTATCAAGTAGTCATCATACCGAGCTTTGCCAAAACGTTCATAATGTCTGCATCTGCTCTTGCAATAGGTCTGTCACCTAGCGGTGCATCAAGGACATAATTCTTCTGTGCAACAATGAGGATAATCCTCATATCACGAACCTAGTCCGCATCATTGCTACTATCATTTTTCAACATATTCTTTCTCTAGGAACATATAAAAAATAAACGGAGAGCTACATCGCGAGCAATTGATCTACAATATAGTTATGCAAATACTATCAGGACTAAGTTCATGATAAATTAAAGTTCAATTAATCATATTTAAGAACTCCCTCTTAGATAGACATCCCTCTAATCATCTAAGTGATCACGTGATCCATATCAACTAAACCATGACCGATCATCACGTGAAATGGAGTAGTTTTTAATGGTGAACAACACTATGTTGATCATATCTACTATATGATTCACGCTCGACCTTTCGGTCTCAGTGTTCCGAGGCCATATCTGCATATGCTAGGCTCGTCAAGTTTAACCCGAGTATTTCTGCGTGTGCAAAACTGGCTTGCACCCGTTGTATGTGAATGTAGAGCTTATCACACCCGATCATCACGTGGTGTCTCGGCACGATGAACTTTGGCAACGGTGCATACTCAGGGAGAACACTTGTACCTTGAAATTTAGTGAGAGATCATCTTATAATGCTACCATCAATCAAGCAGAATAAGATGCATAAAGGATAAACATCACATCCAACCAATATAAGTGATATGATATGGCCATCATCATCTTGTGCCTTTGATATCCATCTCCAAAGCACCGTCATGATCACCATCATCACCGAATTGACACCTTGATCTCCATCGAAGCATCGTTGTCGTCACGCCAACTATTGCCTCCACAACTATCGCTACCGCTTAATGATAAAGTAAAGCAATTACATGGTGATTGAATTTCATACAATAAAGCGACAACCATATGTCTCCTGCCAGTTGCCAATAACTGTGTTACAAAACATGATAATCTCATACAATAAAATTTAGCATCATGTCTTGACCATATCACATCACAACATGCCCTACAAAAACAAGTCAGACGTCCTCTACTTTGTTGTTACAAGTTTTACGTGGCTGCTACGGGCTGAGCAAGAACCGTTCTTACCTACGCATGAAGACCACAACGATATTTCATCAAGTTAGTGTTGTTTTAACCTTCAACAAGGACTGGGCGTAGTCACACTCGGTTCAATAGTGTCTGGGGGCTTGACTGCTAGTGTGGTTTTCGGCTTATCGAGGCCGCCCTGCACCTCGGCCGCGAGGGTCGCGGTATGCTCCTCTGTACGTAGGGAGCGCCCCATATTCCCATTGACTGTTATAACACCCCATGGTCTAGGCATCTTAAGCTTGAGATAAGCGTACTGTGGGACTGCATTGAAATGGGCGAAAGCGGTTCATCTGAGTAGTGCATGATAGCCACTTCGGAACAGGACAATGTCGAAGATCAGGCCTTCGCTCCGGAAGTTACCTGGTGAGACGAAGACGAATTCCAGCGTTATGGATCCTGTGCAACAGGCCTCTATGCCGGGTATTACCCCTTTAAAAGTGGTTTTAGTGGGCTTGATTCCTCATGGATCAATGCCCATTTTACGGATGGTGTCCTGATAAGGCAGACTGAGACTGCTGCCGCCGTCCATAAGGACTCGCATGAGGTGGAATCCGTTGATAATTGGATCGAGAACCAACGCGGGTCGAGCCTCCGTGACGGATACTGGTCGGATGGTCTCTGCGATCAAAAGTGATCGGACAAGCTCTTGGGAAACGCAGTAATTTCAAAAATTTCCTATGCACACACAAGATCATGGTGATGCATAGCAACGAGAGGGGAGAGTGTCGTCCACGTACCCTCGTAGACCGTAAGCAGAAGCGTTATGAGAACGCGGTTGATGTAGTCGTACGTCTTCACGATCCGACCGATCCAAGTACCGAACATACGACACCTTGCTACCTCTTGAGCACTGCGTTGGTTTTCCCTTGAAGAGGAAAGGGTTATGCAGTAAAGTAGCATAAGTATTTCCCTTAGTTTTTGAGAACCAAGGTATCAATCCAGTAGGAGATCACGCTCGAGTCCCATGCACCTACACAAACAAATAAGAACCTCACAACCAACACGATAAAGGGGTTGTCAATCCCTTCATGGTCACTTACGAGAGTGAGATCTGATAGATATGATAAGATAATATTTTTGGTATTTTTATAATAAAGAGGAATAAAGATGCAAAGTAAAATAAATGGCAGAGGAAATAGCTAAGTGTTGGAAGATTAATATGATGGAAGATAGACCCGGGGGCCATAGGTTTCACTAGTGGCTTCTCTCAAAAGCATAATTATTACGGTGGGTATACGAATTACTGTCAAGCAATTGATAGAATTGAGCATAGTTATGAGAATATCTAGGTATGATCATGTATATAGGTATCACGTCTGTGACAAGTAGACCGAAACGATTCTGCATCTACTACTATTACTCCACACATCGACTGCTATCCAGCATGCATCTAGAGTATCAAGTTCATAAGAACAGAGTAACGCTTTAAGTAAGATGACATGATGTAGAGGGATAAACTCATGCATTATGATATAAACCCCATCTTTTTATCCTCGATGGCAACAATACAATACGTGTCGTTTCCCTTTCTGTCACAGGGATCGAGCACCGCAAAATTGAACCCAAAGCTAAGCACTTCTCCCATTGCAAGAAAGACCAATCTAGTAGGCCAAACCAAACTAATAATTTGAAGAGACTTGCAAAGATAAACCAATCATACATAAAAGAATTCAGAGGAGATTGAAATATTGTTCATAGATAAACTGGATCATAAACCCACAATTCATCAGATCTCGACAAACCCACCGCAAAAGAAGATTACATCGAATAGATCTCCAAGAGAATCGAGGAGAACTTTGTATTGAGATCCAAAGAGAGAGAAGAAGCCATCTAGCTAATAATTATGGACCCGTAGGTCTGAAGTAAACTACTCACACATCACCGGAGAGGCCATGGAGTTTATGTAGAGGCCCTCCGTGATCAATGCCCCCTCCGAAGGAGCTCCAGAAAAGGCCCCGAGATGGGATATCTCGGGTACAGAAGGTAGCGGCGGTGGAATTAGGTTTTCGTGGTGCTCCTGGATGTTTGAGGGTACGTGGATATATATAGGAGGAAGAAGTACGTCAGTGGAGCAACGAGGGGCCCATGAGGGTGGAGGGCGCGCCCCCCTGCCTCGTGCCCTCCTCGATCGTTTCTTGATGCCCACTCCAAGTCTCCTGGATCATGTTTGTTTAGAAAATCACGTTCCCGAAGGTTTCATTCCATTTGGACTCCATTTGGTATTCCTTTTCGGCGAAACTCTAAAATAGGCAAAAAAAACAGCAATTTGGGTTGGGCCTCCGGTTAGTAGGTTAGTCCCAAAAATGATATAAAAGTGTAAAATAAAGCCCATTAACATACAAAATAGATAATATAATAGCATGTAGCAATCAAAAATTATAGATACGAGCTCAACACATGTTCAGCTCGGTGACGTCCCACGAACTCCGATCCAGCAGAGCTTCGAGGGAGAGTTCCGTCAGCACGACGGCGTGATGACGGTGATGATGATGCTACCGACGCAGGGCTTCGCCTAAGCACCGATGTGATATGACCGAGGTGGATTATGGTGGAGGGGGCACCGCACACGGCTAAAACTGATCAACTTGTGTGTTCTATCGTGCCCCCTACCCATGTATATAAAGAAGGGATGGGAGGCGGGACAACCTCTCTAGGCGCGCCAAAGGGAGGGAGGAATCCTCCTAGTTGGAGTAGGATTCCTCCTTTCCTAGTCCTACTAGGAGGGGGAAGGAAGGAGAAGGGGAGGAGAAGTAAAGAGGAGGCGCAGCCCCTCCCCTAGTCCAATTCGGACTAGGCCCATGGGGGGCGCGTGGCCAGCCCTCGTGGCTTCTCCTCTTTTCCCCTTAAAGCCCACTAAGGCCCATATGTACTCCCGTATTCCCGTAACTCTCCCAGTACTCCAAAAAATACCCGAATCACTCGGAACCTTTCCGATGTCCGAATATAGCCTTCCGATATATCGATCTTTAGAGCTCGATCATTTCAAGACTCCTCATCATGTCTGTGATCTCATCCGGGACTCCGACCAACCTTCGGTACATCAAATCACATAAACTCATAATACCAATCATCACTGAACGTTAAGCGTGCGGACCCTACGGGTTCAAGAATTATGTAGACATGACCGAGACATGTCTCCGGTCAATAACCAATAGCGGAACCTGGATGCTCATATTGGCTCCTACATATTCTACGAAGATCTTTATCGGTCAAACCGCATAATGGTATACGATGTTCCCTTTGTCATCGGTATGTTACTTTCCCGAGATTCAATCGTCGGTATCCTCATACCTAGTTAAATCTCGTTACTAGCAAGTCTCCTCGTTCCGTAATGCATCATCCCGCAACTAACTCATTAGTCACAATGCTTGCAAGGCTTATAGTGATGTGCATTACCGAGAGGGCCCAGAGATACCTCTCCGACAATCAGAGTGACAAATCCTAATCTCGATCTATGCCAACTCAACAAGAACCATCGGAGACACCTGTAGAGCACCTTTATAATCATCCAGTTACGTTGTGATGTTTGGTAGCACACAAAGTGTTCCTCCAGCACTCGGGAGTTGCATAATCTCATAGTCATAGGAACATGTATAAGTCATGAAGAAAGCAATAGCAACAAACTAAACGATCATCATGCTAAGCTAACGGATGGGTCAAGTCAATCACATCATTATCTAATGATGTGATCCCGTTAATCAAATGACAACTCATGTCTATGGTTAGGAAACATAACCATCATTGATTCAACGAGCTAGTCAAGTAGAGGCATACTAGTGACATTCTGTTTGTCTATGTATTCACACATGTACTAAGTTTCCAATTAATACAATTCTAGCATGAATAATAAACATTTCTCATGATATAAGAAAATATAAATAACAACTTTATTATTGCCTCTAGGGCATATTTCCTTCACAAGCTGGCCATGGGTTAAATTTTGGGGCGACTGGCTCTATGGCGTAGACATCCCTTAATGCGCGCTTGCGCTCCCGTTTAGGGATGTGAGTGACGTAGATCATGTTCACTATTTTGACCTCGGGGGAAAATTTCTTGTGTCCCCCTGTGTTCTGTGGGAGATTCTCTTCATCGTCGTCCTCGTTGGGCGGCCCTTTCCCCTGTGTTCGGCGTTGAGCTTGCTGGCATGTTTAAAGACCCAATAATTCCTGTTGGTATGATTGGCAGGCTTATCGGGGGTGCCGTGAATCTGGCAAGGCCGATCGAGTACTCTGTCCAAACTAGATGGACCGTCTTTGTTTCCTTTGAATGGCTTCTTCCGCTGACCGGGTTTAGAGCCATTGAATCCGGCATTAACCGTCATGTCTTTGGTATCTTGGTTGTTGCTTCGACACTTGTGCTTGTTGCGTCGTGGCTTGCCATTACCATCCCTGGCTTCGGAGGTGCTAGGTAGGGATGAAAATGGAGTGGAAACTTTCCGTTTTTCCGGAGGAAATGTCACACCCTAGCAAGTTCATGCATTAGAGTGTTTGCATCATGGTTAATTCTCCCAGAAAGATGAAATGGGGATGACAGAGCCCCCAGCACCCCCTTAAACCAACTAGGGTTTACTAAAATTGGTTTCAATGAGCCCAAAATGCCCTTCACAAAATGTTCATCATTTCTGGATTAGGCTAAAACCCCTGGCAAAAATGGTGCACTCTTTTCTAGGACATTCTGGATTGTTTGAATTAAATCATAAGTATTTGAATTTGGGCATTTAAATGCTATAAAATATTTTGAATGCCCAAATAATTCTTGATTTAAGTGAGGGCTGTTAGGAATAATCCCAACAGAGCCCGCAATTATTTTCAGGATTTTTGGAAACGTTTTAGTTTTTTTAATAAAGCTCAACAGTTGTGAAAAATTAGAAAACAGAAACAAATCAGAAAAAGAGAGAGAGAGAAAGGCCAAAGGCCACTTACCTGGCTGGCCCGGCCCATCTGGCCCGTGCCAGTCATCACCTACCTCTGCCAGTAGGCGGAGGAGGGACACCGCGACGCCGCCGAGCTCGCCACGCCACCTCCCTGCCTGCCTGTCGTCGCCCACGCCAGCGCGACGCCTTGAAGCGTCTCTGCGGCCTCCCCTCGACCCCGTGGACACCTCATTCCTCCCCCATGCTCTCTCCCTCGCTCCCCCGAAGCCATGGCCGACGCAGCCACCGCCGTCTTTCCGCCGTAGCCGTAGCCACCGTCGTCCCCATGTCAACCCACCATGCCCACGAGCTCCGCAACATCTCCCTCGACCTCCTCGACGAGCCACGAGGCCTCAGACGCGCTGCAACGCCGCCACCGCTGCCACTCCCCTCGTCGGCCACCGGAGATCGTCGCCGACAATTCGCCGCCTCCCGAGCTTCCCCGAGCCCGCTTCGACGCCCGCTGCACTCGCCATGAGCCCCTCTTTCTTCTCCCCTAGCCACGCCGCTTGAGCTGCCCTCTAAGCCCATTGGCCATCACGGCCGAGAGCTCGGCTCCGCCGGACATGTCGCCGTCGTGGCCATAGACACGTAAGCTCGAATCCGAGCGCGTCACTGCATTCACCACGTCCCCAGGAACCCAACGCACCACCCCACATGCCTCGCCGTGCCCTGTAGCCTCGGGTTCATCCTCACCCGAGCTCCGGCGACCGCCAAGGTCATCGCCGGCGTCGTTCCCGGCCTCCCCGAGCTCCACTTCCACCACCAACTGATGCGGCTCGCTTCTATCTCCCCGTAGATGGTCTCGGCCACCCGTTTGGTCGCCGGAGACGCAAACCCGAGCCCCTCCGCCGCGTCTGTCGTCGCTGGCGTCAAGCCGCCGGCGAGTTGACCTTGTTTGACCAGGGGTTTAACTCCCCTGGGTCAATGACAGGTGGGCCCAGAGCCCCGTTGATCTTAGTTAGCACTAATTAACTATTAGTTAACCCAATAGGTCACTGACATGCAGGCCCAGGCCCCACTAACAGTTTGGTTAGTACTAATTTAATTCTGTTAGTTAGCTGAGACACTGACAGATGGGGCCCACCAGTCAGGTTTGACCTGGGCTGGCGCCTTTGACTCACTAACGTCACAGTGAGGCAGTGTTGACGCAGATATTTAATTTCTGGATTTATTTTTATATAGGAAATTCCAGAAAATAGCCAAAACTTCTAAAAATCATAGAAAATCAACCATAGCTCCAAATCAAACAAATTATATATGAAAAATGATCAAAAAAATTCAATCTTTCCATATGTAATGGTTTCATGCATGACAAAGCACTTTAACCTTGCTGTTTAGGTGAAACAAGCTAATACACTTATTATGCATAAGAACTTAAGCTTTCATTTGAATCTTTGATTCAAATGTACCCATTTCAACTTGTTTCACATTACATTAGGCAGGACACATCATTTTGCCATGTCATAGCATGCATCATATTTTTGCATATTGCCATGTGTTGATTATGTTTTGTGTGTCCTTCGTGGTAGGTTCTGCCTCCGAGGATATCTCCGAGTATCCAATTGAAGGGCAGTACCCTACTACCACTCCATCAGGCAAGCAGCCCCATTGATCATATCGATACAATCCCATGTTCTCACCTCTGCTCCCGTTTACTGCATTAAGACAACAACGTTTCAAACTGCTGTGTGATGCAGTAGTTGAACCCTTATCCTCTGCATGACCTGTCATTCCACAGTAACTAGATGAAACCCACTAGCATGTGTAGGAGTTGATTGAGCCATGTTTGTGTTTCCTACCTTGCTATGCCTGCTATGCTTAGAGTTGTGTCAGGTCTGGTTCATATGGGTGATGGGCTAGAGTGAAATGATTATGTCGGTAATGTGAGGGATGTGTTGAACATGTTTTGGTAAAGGTATCGATGAAAGGCCATGTAGGAGTACATGGTGGGTTGTTTCATTGAGGTCGTCCCTAAGAACTGAGATCTGTATGTGTGATTTAAGATTCAGTTACTACCATACATTGGTCCCGAAACCAATGGACCCTCTCGGCTTATTAATCACCCTAGTACTCTGTCCAGGAGTTGCAATTAGTTTCTGGTGTTTGTAGGTTATGTGTTGGCGGCCGTGCGTAGCGCTGACGCTAGGGGTGGGCTATGTTGCGGTAGATACACCGTGGCCGGGTATGCCGGGCGCCCGTGTGGCATCTCAGGACCCTGTTCACATTGTTCGGGGCCGTATGTGGAAACCTCGGCCGGACTCCCTGCGGATGGAACCTGGATAGGCGATAAACCTGGACTAGAGACTTGAGTGTTTAGGTAGGCTGTGGCCGACACCCTCGTTGGGCTTCCGCTTGAAGGTTGCCGAGTACATGTCGTGTAAACGGCGGTAAGTGGTGAGAGTGTGTATGAAGAAGTACACCCCTGCAGGGTTAACAACATCTATTTGAATAGCCGCGTCCGCGGTAAAGGACTACTTGGTTGCCTATACAGTTCATAGACAAGTTAATGGTTACTACTAAAAGACTCAAGATAAGTGTGAGTACCGAGGATGGCCCTCTCGTAGGATGACGAGGGAGGATCCCCGGTGGAGTATTGTGTTGGTGATTAGTGGACTCGTGTGCGAAACTATTTTACTAGTGGTGTTCCGTAGGATAGCTTAGCCAAGAGTCAAAGCTGGCTTGCTGCAATAACTCCACCACCTTCTTGAGAATGAGCATGTATAGTAGGTTCTGTTGTAAGACTTGCTGAGTACCTTTGTACTCATGTTTGCTTTAATTACTATTTTCAGACGACAACACTGCCCCCTCCGATGGGTTTTATGTAGATCTCGACGTCGATGAGTGACTTGCCACCCAGGTGGTGATCCTGGCCATGGAGGGCCCTATGTAGATAGACAGGCTTCGAGAAGCCTTCTTTCTTTCTAGTGTCTATACTCAGACTATTTGCTTCCGCATGTGCTTGTATGCTTGTATGACTTGAGTGTCGGGTCATGTGACCCCTACCTGTATGAACATGTTATGTATGGCTCTCTAGAGCCTTTAAATAAAGTACTTGAGTTGTAGAGTTTTGTTGTGATGCCATGTTGTATTTGCACATATCGAGCATATTGTGTGTATGATTGAAATGCTTGGTATGTGTGGGATTTGACAATATGGTTGTTTATCCTTGGCAGCCTCTCTTATGGGGAAATGTAGTCTAGTGCTCCTTGAGCCATAGTAGTCCGCTACAGCCCGGTTCACCGGAGTCCTACTAGCCCAGCACTACTGCTCAGGACACTTGACTGGCCGGCATGTGTTTCACTTCGTTCCTATGTCTGTCCCTTCGGGGAAATGTCACGCGGTGACTTCCGGAGTCCTGCCTAGCCTGCTACAGCCCGGGTTCCCCGGAGTCCTGTTAGCCCAGTGCTACAGCCCGGATTCACTCGCTGATGATCGACATGCTCGATGTGATTCATGTATGCCTGTCTCCATAGGTCTGTGCCGCTTTGGGTTCACGACTAGCCATGTTGGCCCGGGTTCTCTGTCATATGGATGCTAGCGACACTATCATATACGTGAGCCAAAAGGCGCAAACGGTCTCGGGCCATGGTAAGGCGACACCCATGGGAATACCGTGCGTGAGGCCGCAATGTGATATGAGGTGTTACCGGCTAGATCGATGTGACTTGGAATCGGGGTCCTGACAGGAAAATGGAAACGGAGAGGAAATATGAAAATGGAAACGAAAATTTGCAAAACGGAAGTGGAAATGGATTTTTTTATGTGGAAACGGAAACAAAAATGGAACGGTGTTTTTCGGTGGAACATACATGGAAATGGAACTTTCCGTTTCCGTGAATATGGAATTTCTATTTTTACTATAGACCTATAGTTGCTTTTGGAGGTCGAACATAGGTACCTTGGAAGTTGTCTCTAAAGGAATCCTCCAAGTCTTCCCAGTTGTCGATGGAGTTCTCTGGGAGGCTATTTAACCAGTGCCGAGCTGGTCCCTTTAATTTGAGTGGGGGGTATTTGATGGCGTGGAGGTCATCACCGCGTGCCATGTGGATATGGAGGAGGAAATCTTCGATCCATACTGCGGGGTCTGTCATACCATCGTACGATTCAATGTTGACGGGTTTAAACCCTTCTAGGAACTGATGTTCCATCACTTCATCGATGAAGCATAGGGGGTGTGCGGCGCCCCTGTACCGGGCGATGTCGCAGCGTAGTTCGAACGAAGGCCATATGTGGTTTTCGGCCTGGTGAGGTTGTGCCTGTCACGCCAAGTCTGATGGTCGTCCTCTCGCGTTGGGGCATGCCCCCTCAATCCATAGATTGATCTTCTCTGACCGGCTATATTGTACAGGTCCTTGCGTAGGTCGTAGGTGTAACCCGGGGCCGCTTCCTCCCTGCCCCGATGGTGGGGGCGTGAGCTGGTGTTCGACATGAGTA
Organism: Triticum dicoccoides; assembly: GCF_002162155.2. Classification (NCBI taxonomy): domain Eukaryota; kingdom Viridiplantae; phylum Streptophyta; class Magnoliopsida; order Poales; family Poaceae; genus Triticum; species Triticum dicoccoides. Next base: position 195,670,998 of record NC_041390.1, on the reverse strand, counting down.
GCTAGTCTATCCCGTCCACGTGGTGGTCGGTCGGGCTCGTCAACAGTTTTGTGCTTTGGCGGTATTGGCTCAAGGGCCTCGTCATTGAATTGTGGTAATAGCTTGTGCTTCGGGTAGCTCTTAGTTGGGCGTTCAAGGTCCTACTCCTCGGCTGCCAGGACATTAGTCCATCTGTCATTGAGTAAATCATGATCAACTTGAAGCTGCTGCTGTTTCTTTTTCAGGCTTCTTGCAGTAGCGATTAGCCGGCGCTTAAAGCGCTCTTGTTCGAGGGGTTCCTCCGGCACGATGTAATCTTCGTCGCTGAGGCTCACATCCTCTTCGGAGATCGGTAGGTAGTTACTGTCCTCCGAGTCCTCTGTCCCGACGGGATCGTCAGGATTAACTTGCCCATCCTCCCAATCATCATGTTCAGATGTTGTCTCGACAGGGGCTTCGGGGTCTTCGACGTTATTCGGAGTGTTATTGTCTTTAGTGCCGGTATTGCTGTCTTTTTCCCGGTGTGATTTTGAGCGGCACCGCTGACGTCGACGCTTTGAAGGTGCTTCGATAGGCTTGTCCTCAACCGGATCCTTCTTGCCGTCGCCGTCATCCTCTTTGGGTGTATCCACCATGTATACGTCGTATGTGGAGGTGGTTGTCCAACGTCCGGTAAACGGAGGGTTTTGGCCTTGATCGTCTCCGGAACCGTCGTCCATACCATCGATGTCTTCGAAGGCGTAGTTCAGCATGTCGGTTAGATCTTCAACAGTGGCTATGAAGTGGGTGGTGGGTGGGACGTAAAATTCTCCGCTCTCAGCCCCTAGTCCGGGCTGGCGTAATTCGGAAGCGATTCCTTTGTTATGGCAAGGGATCACATTAAGTCCAGAGCCTCGTTTAGGAGCGTGGTTTGGTCATAGAGGCGAGAGTCCGCTGGGCCGACCGGGGTGATGGCCTCCTGGCTGCGCATGCTTGTCGTGGACCTCAAGAGTTTGAATTTAGAGTCCGAGGGAGAGTCCGGTGCTCTAGCGACGAGGGGAGTTTGGTTCGTCTTTCGGTATCCTGATGACGTCATCCCCTCCGGATCTCCAGTAGTGAGCTCCATAATTGTAGGGAGGCCAGCGGGCTCTAAATTCCCGTCTTCGGACCCGGTGGTCTGCTCTGGATCTAAGGCTGGAGCGGCGGTCGGGGCTGCGAATCCTTCGAAGATCAAGTCTCCTCGGATATCGGCGACATAGTTTATGTTCCTGAAACTGATCTGATGACCAGGGGCATAGCTGTCGATCTGCTCAAGGTGGCCAATCGAGTTGGCACGCAGTGCGAAGCCGCCGACTAAGAAAATTTGGCCGGGGAGGAAAGTCTCCTCCGAATCAGCATCGTTGCAGATGATTGAACGAGCCATCCAACCTTCAGTCGACAGCACAGAGGAACTCTCAATGAAAGCACCAATGTCGGTGTCAAAACCAGCCGATCTCGGGTAGGGGGTCCCGAACTGTGCATCTGAGGATCGAAGGTAACATGAAGCGGGGGACACAATTTTTACCCAGGTTCGGGCCCTCTTAATGGAGGTAATACCCTACTTCCTGCTTGATTGACTTTGATGAGTATAGGGGTTACAAGAGTTGATCTACCTCAAGATTGTAATGGCTAAACCCTAGATGTCTAGCCTGTATGATTGTGATTGCCCCTACGGACTAAACCCTTCCAGTTTATATAGACACCGGAGGGGCCTATGGTTATACAAAGTTGGTTTACAGAAAAAGGAATCTTCATATCCGAACGCCAAGCTTGCCATCCACGCAAAGGAGAGTCACATCCGGACACGGGGGACACCTTCTATCTTGTATATTCATGGCCCACCAGTCCGGCCCACGTCACATAGCCCGGACGCCCGGGGACCCCCTAATCTAGGACTCCCTCACCCGTGGGAGGTACTTTTATGGAAATTACTCTAGGAGAAGCTACTAAACTCCTGGATAATATTATGGTTAATTATTCTCAATGGCATACCGAAAGATCTTCCACTAGTAAAAAAAGTGCATGCGATTGAAGAGATTAATGTTTTGAGTGGAAAGATGGATGAACTTATGAAATTATTTGCTAGCAAGAGTGCTTCTATTGATCCTAATTATATGCTTTTGTCTACTTTGATTAATGAATCTATGGATGTGAATTTTGTTGGTAGGAACAATTTTGGTAATAATGTGTATAGAGGTAATTTTAATCCTAGGTCGTTTCCTAGTAATTCCTCCAACAATTATGGTAATTCCTACAACAATTCTTATGGAAATTATAATAAGATGCCCTCTGATTTTGAGAATAGTGTTAAAGAATTTGCAAAAGAATTTCAATGCTTTGGTTAAAGAAAAATTGCTTAAGATTGATGATTTGGCTAGGAACGTGGATATAATTTCTCTTGATGTTGACTCTTTGAAAATTAGATCTATTCCACCCAAACATGATATCAATGAATCTCTAAAGGCTATAAGAATCTCCATTGATGAGTGCAAAGAAAGAACCGCTAAGATGCGTGCTAAACGAGATTGGTTTGTAAAAAGCGTGTTCTTCTAGTTTTGTGAAAATAAGGATGAAGATCCTAAAGTAATTGATGTGACTCCTATTAAATCTTTGTTTTCCAATATAAATCTAGATAAATATGAGACTGGAGATGAGTCAACTTTAGTTAAAAGGCGTCCCAATGATTCAGAGTTTTTAGATCTTGATGCAAAAATTGATAAAAGTGGGATTGGAGAGGTCAAACCTTTAAGTAGCAATGAACCCACTCTTTTGGATTTCAAGGATTTTAATTATGATAATTGTTCTTTAATAGATTGTATTTCCTTTTTGCAATCCATGTTGAATTCTCCTCATGCTTATAATCAAAACAAAGGTTTTACTAAACATATTGTTGATGTCATGATGCAATCTTTTGAAGAAAAGCTTGAATTGGAAGTTTCTATCCCTAGAAAACTTTATGATGAGTGGGAACCTACTATTAAGATTAAGATTAAATATTATGAGTGCCATGTCTTGTGTGATTTGGGTGCTAGCGTTTCCACGATTCCAAAAACTTTATGTGATGTGTTAGGTTTCCGTGAATTTGATGATTGTTCTTTAAATTTGCATCTTGTGGATTCCACTATTAAGAAACCTATGGGAAGGATTAATGATGTTCTTATTGTTGCAAATAAGAATTATGTGCCTGTAGATTTCATTGTTCTTGATATAGATTGCAATCCTACATGTCCTATTATTCTTGGTAGACCTTTCCTTAGAACGATTGGTGCAATTATTGGTATGAAAGAAGAAAACATTAGATTTCAATTTCTGTTAAGAAAGGGCGTGGAACACTTTCCTAGAAATAAAATTAAGTTGCCATATGAATCTATTATGATAGCTACTTATGGATTGCATACCAAAGATAACAATACTTAGATCTATGTGTTTTTATGCCTAGCTAGGGGCGTTGAACAATAGCGCTTATTGGGAGGCAACCAAATTTTATTTTTTGAGTTTTCTAATGTTATTGAATAAATTACACATTATTACCTCTATAGTAATTGTGTTTTGGTGTTTTATTTAGTGTTTGTGCCAAGTAAGACCTTTGGGATGGCTTACGGTGATAGTTGTTTTGATCTTAATGAAAAACACAAACTTTTGTGCTCAGGAAAACAATTATCATTTTTAACAGAAGCGTGATAAAATACTGATTCTTTTTGCAAACCATTAGTACACAAATTTCCTAGGATACCCTAAGTTTTCAGAATTTTTGGAGTTACAGAAGTATTCGAGAGTTACAGATCACTACAGACTATTCTGTTTTTGACAGATTCTGTTTTCTATGTGTTGTTTGCTTATTTTGATGAATATATGGGTAGTATCGGGGGTATGAACCATGGAAAAGTTGGAATACAGTAGATATTACACCAATATAAATAAACAATGAGTTCACAACAGTACCAAAAGTGGTGATTTAATTTCTTATACTAACGGAGCTTATTAGATTTTCTGTTGAGTTTTGTGTTGTGAAGTTTTCAAGTTTTGGGTAAGGATTTGATGGACTATGGAATAAGGAGTGGCAAGAGCCTAAGCTTGGGGATTCCAAACGCACCCCAAGGTAATATTCAAGGACAACCAAGAGCCTAAGCTTGGGGATGCCCCGGAAGGCATCCCCTCTTTCGTCTTCGTCTATCAGTATCTTTACTTGAGGCTATATTTTTATTCACCACATGATATGTGTTTTGCTTGGAGCTTCTTGTATGATATGAGTCTTTACTTTTTAGTTTTCCACAATCATCATTGATGTACACACCTTTCGAGAGGGACACACATGAATCATGATTTATTAGAATACTCTATGTGCTTCACTTATATCTTTTGAGCTAGGCAATTTTGCTCTAGTGCTTCACTTATATCTTTTTAGAGCACAGCGGTGGCTTTATTTTGTAGAAATTATTGAACTCCCATGCTTCACTTATATTATTTTGAGAGTCTTTATAAACAGCATGGTAATTTGCTTTGGTTATGAATTTAGTCCTAATATGATAGACATCCAAGAGGGATATAATAAAAACTTTCATATAAAGTGCATTGAATACTATGAGAAGTTTGATTCCTTATGATTGTTTTGAGATATAAAGATGGTGATATTAGAGTCATGCTAGTCAGTAATTGTGAATTGGAGAAATACTTGTGTTAAGGTTTGTGAGTCCCGTAGCATGCACATATGGTGAACCGTTATGTAACGAAGTTGGAGCATGAGGTATTTTTTGATTGTCTTCCTTATGAGTGGCGGTCGGGGACGAGCGATGGTCTTTTCCTACCAATCTATCCACCTAGGAGCATATGCGTAGTACTTTGTTTCAATAACTAATAGATTTTTGCAATAAGTATGTGAGTTCATTATGACTAATGTTGAGTCCATGGATTATACGCACTCTCACCCTTCCACCATTGCTAGCCTCTATAGTACCACGCAACTTTCGCTGGTACCATACACCCACCTTATACCTTCTTGAAAATAGCTACCATATCTGCCTATTATGGCATTTCCATGGACATTTCGAGATATATTGCCATGCAACTTTCCACCGTTCTGTTTTATTATGACATGTTCAATCATTGTCATATTGCTTTATATGATCACATAGTTGACATCGTATTTGTGGCAAAGCCACCTTTCATAATTCTTTCATACATGTCACTCTTGGATCATTGCAGATCCCGGTACACCGCCGGAGGCATTCATATAGAGTCATATTTTGTTCTAACTTTCGAGTTGTAATTTTTGAGTTGTAACTAAATAGAAGTGTGATGATCTTCATTATTAGAGCATTGTCCCATGTGAGGAAAAAAATAAAAGGGAGGCCAAAGAAGCCAAACAAAAAAAATGAGAGAAAAAGAGAGAAGTGGCAATGTTATTATCCTTTTTCCTCACTTGTGCTTCAAAGTAACACCATGATCTTCATGACATAGAGTCTCCTATGTTGTCACTTTCATATACTAGTGGGAATTTTTCATTATAGAACTTGGGTTGTATATTCCAACGATGGGCTTCCTCAAATTTCCCTCGGTCTTCATGAGCAAGAAGTTGGATGCACACCCACTTAGTTTTCTTTTGAGCTTTCATAAACTTATAGCTCTAGTGCATCTGTTGCATGGCAATCCCTACTCACTCACATTGATATCTATCGATGGACATCTCCATAGCCCGTTGGTACGCCTAGTTGATGTGAGACTATCTCCCTCTTTTTTGCTTGTACACAACCACCATATTCTATTCCACCTATAGTGCTATGTCCATGGCTCACGCTTATGTACTGCATAAAAGTTGAAAAGGTTTGAGAACATCAAAAGTATGAAACAATTGCTTGGCTTGTCATTGAGGTTGTGCATGATTTGAATATTTTGTGTGATGAAGATGGAGCATAGCTAAACTATATGATTTTGTAGGGATAAGCTTTCTTTGGCCATGTTGTTTTGAGAAGACATAATTGCCTTGTTAGTATGCTTGAAGTATTATTGTTTTTATGTCAATATTAAACTTTTGTTTTGAATCTTATGGATCTGAAAATTCATGCCACATTAAAGAAAAATTACATGGATAAATATGTTAGGTAGCATTCCACATCAAAAATTCTGTTTTTATCATTTACCTACTCGAGGACGAGTAGGAATAAAGCTTGGGGATGCTTCATGCGTCTCCAACGTATCTATAATTGTTTATTGTTCCATGCTATTATATTATCTATTTTGGATGTTTTATATGATTTAATATGCTATTTTATATTATTTTTGGAACTAACTTCTTAACCTAGAGCCCAGTGCCAGTTTCTGTTTTTTTCCTTATTTTTGAGCTTCGCGGAAAAGGAATACCAAATGGAATAAAACCTTCGTGATGATTTTTCTTGGACCAGAAGACACCCCGGAGACTCAAAGATCAAGTCAGAAGAGCCACGAGGCGCAGACAAGGGGGGAGGGCATGCCCCGGGGGTAGGGCGCCCCTGCCTTGTGGGCCCCTCATGCCTCCCCTAACCTAATTTTGCCTCCTATATATTCACATATATTCCCAAACCACCAGAAGCACCCACGAAAACACTTTTCCACTGCCGCAACCTTCTGTTCTCGTGAGATCCCATCTTGGGGCCTTTTCCGGCATCCTGCCGGAGGGGGATTCGATCACAGAGGGCATCTACATCAACTTTATTGCCCTTTCAATGAAGCGTGAGTAGTTTACCTCAGACCTACGAGTCCATAGCTAGTAGCTAGATGGCTTCTTCTCTCTCTTTGATTCTCAATACCATGTTCTCCTTGATGTTCTTGGAAATCTATCCGATGAAATCTTCTTTTGCGGTGTGTTTGTCGAGATCCGATGAATTGTGGATTTATGATCAACTTATCTATGAGTATTATTTGAATCTTCTCTGAATTCTTTTATGCATGATTTGATATCTTTTTAATTCTCTTTGAACTATTGGTTTAGTTTGGCTAACTAGATTGGTTTTTCTTACAATGGGAGAAGCGCTAAGCTTTGGGTTCAATCTTGTGGTGTCCTCTCCCAATGATAGTAGGAGCAGCGAGGCACGTATTGTATTGTTGCCATCGAGGGTAAAAAGATGGGATTTACATCATATTGCTTGAGTTTTTTTTCCTCTACAACATGTCATCTTACTTAAAGTGTTACTCTGTTCTTCATGAACTTAATACTCTAAATTCAGGCAGGAGTCGGTCGATGTGTGGAGTAATAGTAGTAGATGCAGGCAGGAGTCGGTCTACTTGACACAGACGTGATGCCTATATTTCATAATCATTGCCTTGGATATCATCATAACTTTGTGATTTTCTATCAATTGCTTGAGTGTAATTTGTTCACCCACCATATTATTTGCCTTCAAGCGAGAAGCCTCTAGTGAAACCTATGGCCCCCGAGTCTATTTTCCATCATACTAGTTTCTGATCTTCTATTTTCCATTATACTAGTTTTCGATCTTCTATTTTCCATCATATAAGTTTCCGATCTACTATTTTGCAATATTTTACTTTCCGATCTATAAACCAAAAAACCCAAAAATATTTACTTTATCTTTTGTTTAGTTTTATCTATCTCTATCAGATCTCACTTTTACAAGTGATTGTGAAGGGATTGACAACCCCTTTATCTTGGGTGCAAGTGTTTGATTGTTTGTACAGGTATTGGTGATTTGTGTGTTGTCTCCTACTAGATTGATACCTTGGTTCTCTAAGTGAGGGAATTACTTATCTCTACTTTGTTGCATCACCCTTTTCTCTTCAAGGAAAAAACCAACGCAAGCTCAAGAAGTAGCATGGCGTTGGTTGGCGGACGCGAGTGTGTGGCGTTGGTACTGGAGGACGCGAGCTCCCCTATCACTCGCCAGATGTGGGAGAGTGGGTGGCGGTGCCGAATGCATTGTTGACTGTGGAAACGACTAAATTGGGAGGGAATAAGGTTAGGTTTATGGAGGGCCAGTGCGAAGAGAGTCATGGAGAGTTCAGTTGGGCAGGCTCCGAAGTGTTTTGTGTTTTTTTTTTACAAGATATAACCACGTGGGAGAGTGGCAGGTCGGGGAGGGCTTGATGAGCGAAACGGGAGGTTGGATGAAGGGCAGGGCAGAACGGTGTTCGTTGGCAGGAAAATGAATCGTACTCTTTTCTTTAACTTGTAAGATAGTGAAGTAGAAGAAGTCGACTTAGCCATCGGTCTTGTCCTTTGCTTGTTGATGATTTTACCCTTGCTTCCTTGGGTCAACTTCAGTGAAATATGATTGCCTGCATCTATGAATGCAGGGACCGAGAGGTTAATTTATCCTTCTTTTCTAAGAAAAAACTCAAGATTGTTTGTAAGTGCCCGACCGTAGTAGCATGGGACTAGTGTGGACATAGAGAAAAATTATAAGTGTGGAAAATTAAGTAATACATTGGTGCCCCCGAGTGCACCCTATATGCAAAAACTATTTAGTAATTATGAAAAAGATCAAAAGAAATTCAAATATTTTTCTGAAATCAAATATGATTAAGTATTGTACTCGTATAAATAGATACGTTAAGGGATAACTTTCACAGTATTCTGAGCGGGAAAAAATAGTGAAACGCTATATACAAGTACTATTCACTTTGTCGTCCTAAATTTGTTTTTTTTAATTCAATGCCAATCATTCCTTGGCCAAATTTTACAAATACATACTTGATCATATTTGATGAAAAAATATGATTTTTATTAACTTTTTTGCAATTACTAAATTATTTGGCGCATATAGGGTGTGCTGGCACCCCACAGCACCAAGTTCCCTTCCGTGGAAACATCCTGTAACAGAAAGAGGCGAGAACCCCACGACTACGCTTGATCTCATCTATTTTCAAATATTTTGATAACCGAGGCATATGGCCTAGATTGAAATTCCCTTGGCGTTTTGTTCGTCCTGACTCTATTCTTATGATGATTGTCTGGTGTTCCTTTGCTTGCTACGCAGCTTCCTTCCGTCGGGAAGAGATGGGCCTGTTTCTACTCTGTACTCTTGCGTATCCCTGATAGCGTAGCAGCAGCCTGGGACTGTCGTGTGGACGTAGAGAAGCAGCAGCCAGACAGATACTGGAACCAAATCTGAATTATCGTTTGTACCGGTTAGTGCAGCAGCAGCATGGGACTGTCGTGTGGACGGAGGGGCAGCAGCCAGACAGATGCCGGAATAAATCTGGCCGGCCAACTGGGCTTCAGAAAAATCTGGCCGGCCACCAAGTCAAACAGCCTGAGGAAGCTGTCGATGTCTTGCGTTGATAGAGTTTAATACGACCAAGTGGGCAACTTTTTTGGCTTAATTAACTGAACCAATCCAATTTGTAGACCAGAAATCCTTCTTTACACTAAAATCACCTGTCCTGTGCAAATACATGTGCACAAGTAGAGATGCCACTCCATTAGTGCCTGCCCACCCTTCGACACAACTTCATGAAACAGGCACGCCCCGCTCTATTGATAAAACACAAACCGTACGTGACCAAACGATGCAAGTTAGAATGAAAAGCTCTCTTACAAAGCAAATCTTGGGATAGTTGAACAGGAAAAATGCACGCGACTACATTGCCGAGATATACCACAGGTCGTTCTGAATACAACATCACAACACAACTTAGGATACCTAAGCTCCACGACAACGCTCTCTAGAAGTAAACAATGCTAAGCGTCGCCACTGTCGAGTCCAAGGCGGACAAGGGCATTCACCGGAACCCTGACATAAAGAGGAGATCTACAGCAACGTCCTTAAGAGGAGAGCGTCACCCGTGGGTGTTGCCACCGTCGGTGGCGAAGTGCGGAGCTCTCACTCCACACCTAAGACAACTGCAACGGGCACACACCTCTAGATCCGGATATGGGCGTCGCAACTGCCAGCAACAAAGGAGACCGAGCCACCCGCCACTACACCCCTCGTCGCCCACACGGCCAAGCGACATGTAGTTAGCACCGACATGCCCGCCGAAATCCAACCATGTGGACCACCACCCCCGCATCCAAGACCTAAGGCCCCACCAACTATCCACATCTCCACGCACCAACCACGATAGGAAGAAGAAAAGGCATCTCCTTCCACTCCTAGCCTGACATCAGCCATCAAGTCCGCGCCCACGCCTCCACAATAGGAGGCGTCCATGCCTACGTCCCCACTCAATCCCATGGACCAATGGGGGCACACCTCAATGACTGTCATCGCCTGTCGTCGAGCAAGCTCCGGCATAGCCTACTGGCTTGGCTTAGACGAGCTCGTGTGATGTCATGCTTGTGGTCATCGGCGCCGCTCTGAAAGATGACACATCAGTGCCAAGATGCTTTGTGTCAGTCGAGGAAGCCCACACGTCGCAACACCGGAACCACATGCCCGAGAACGCCGGGGCATGACGTCGTACCGCCCCCACAACCACCGCCCTTAGTCCAGCATCGCCCGCCGCGCCCAGTCCCATCGCCGCATGCCCACTTACACGCACAACGAGATGTTGTGGTCCACCTCTGAGCATCCTACCAGATCTTGCTTGAATCCTGGGCACCACCACGCTACCCTACCGCACCGCCGCCAAGTTCTGCACCACTGTAAGGCTCACCACAACGACGCAGAAGTCCAGCCCAAAGCAACTCCCGAGCAAGGCTGATGCCACTGTTAGGAATATCCAACTTGTATTCCCATGGGGTCATAGGCGCGCGCGCACACACACACACATGTACAAGTGCAGGGAATACGCAGAAAACCCCTTATACAATGGGGTTAATATAAAAAGGCTACATATATATACATATAGTAGTCA